>NC_082719.1:9657922-10014632 GCF_030144855.1 Hypanus sabinus | reverse complement strand
CCTTCTGCTGAATGCTGTTGATCATGAGGTAGGAGAGGCAGAGAGACATTTCCCTTCCTTGGAACCCATTTAGAAAATTGTATGGTCTACTGAAAATTCTGAGCAGACTTGTTTAATTATCTCAACCTAAGCTCAGCATAGGTCCTTCAGTGGCTCTCAGATCAGTATGAAGGGTATTTATTACCTATTCCTGCATAGACTGGATGTAGAATAATCCATGACCAGTTAGTACACGGATTGCATTAGTTTTACATTCATATCCCAGTGCGACTGAAACCGTCCTTCGTTCTTTAGATGCTGAAAGCCTGTATGTATTTCTTGAATGTCAGGACATTTAAATTCACCATGAAGACAAGTGGCAATGACAGAATCCACCATTGTCTTCGGTATCCCACAACAGCCTTTGCCCTCTGACCAGCTTATGATCTTTAGTCATTCATTTCATCAAAAGCTTGTATAGCACCAGCTCATATCCCTGCCCATTTTAGAGAATGACCATTAACAGCAAGTACCTTAAAGCTGCTGACAGTTGCTACGCCAACAATTACTGAGCATAAAATCTCTAAATCTACAGATAGAATACGTATCCAATATCATGGAGCTCTCCCAAGCCAACATCTCCTACATGTACCCAGTGAGTTCAATGGAGCTGGCCACATTCTTCAAATGGCCTAATTCTGCTCCTATATCTTATGGTCTTATGGACACCAAACTTCTAATACAAGCATTCGACTCTGAGTCCTGTCATTGGAGGAGGTTATGCATGTTTAGAGAAGAAAAGATTCAAGGATTTTTTCAAAACCACTTGCAAAAGTTTAACAGTCTCTCTGACATTTGATTCCCTAGACCATTGACTGTGGAAAATAGAGAAAGACCAGTCTGGGCATTATTTGCAATTTTCAGACTGTATTTCAGGAGTACATGGAAGCCTTGGAGTGCAGCTCCTCCAAAACTACCCACTCACCCACCTTTTCAAATACTTCTTGCTCCGCCTGTGGCAGTGTCTCTGGGTCCCATATTAGTCTTCACAGCCAGCACAGACTGAGCCATTCCCTACTCTGAGGGAAAGATCTCAGGTTTTGTTTTGTTTCCTTCAGTGGAAGATCACTAGAGGGCATCAGCTCAACAGAATCAATTTCTGCTCGCACAGTACTTAACATTCAGAACTCCTATCTAGCTCAGAATGACATAATCTTCACCGAATACTGTATTTCGTTCTTTCTTAAATTGCACTATGGATATTGCCACAGACAGGAAAGGTTGCCCGGCCAAGTCTTTATTCCTTGAAACATAGGAAAGTGAGGGGTGACCTTATAGGAATATTTAAAATTATGACATGCTTTGGTAATTTGGATGACAACAGTCTTTTTCTCAGTAATCCAAAGCTAGGAGGCTTAGACTTGGGGTGAGAGGAGAAAGATGGGCAGATTTTACATGTCAAGGCTGTGAGTATTTGGAAAGAGCTGCCAGAGGAAGTGCTTGCAGGTACAATAGCATCGTTTAAGGAGCACCTGGATAGGTACATGGGGGTAGGGATTAGAGGTATATGGAGCAAACAACGGAAAGTGGGACAAAATGGGTGAGCACTGTGGTCTGCATGGGTATGTTGTGCCACGGGGCTTGTAACTATGCCTTATAACCGCACGACAGTCTGCAATGTCCAGTTCCAGTGCTTATCCAAAGCTTCCCTTTCCTTGCTTCTATGATCATTATTATTCTCTGATAGTAACACTTTGTGATACAGGATTCATGTTTTCATGAGTTCAAAATTCTAAGTAAATTTCTTATTAAAGTACGTATATGTCACCATATACAACCCTGAAATTCATTTTCGTGCAGGCATACACAGTAATCCATAATAGTATCAATGGAAGACAACACCAACAGGGTGTTCAACCGGTGTGCAAAAGACCGCAAACTGTGAAAATGCAAAATATAAAACAGAAATAAATAAATAAGCAATAAATATCAATAACATGAGATGAAGAGTCCTTGAAAGTGAGACCATGGGTTGTGGGCCAAATGAAACTGAGTGAAGTTATCTTCTCATTCAAGAGCCTGATGGTTCTGGCGAAATAACTGTTCCAGAACCTGGTAGTATGAGTCCTGAGGCTCCTGTGCTTTCTTCCTGATGGCAGCCGTGACAAACGAATATGATGGTGGATGCTGCTTTCCTGCAACAATGCTCTGTGTAGATGTGCTCAATGGTGAGGAATGGGCTCTATCCATTACTTTTGGTAGAAATTTCTGTTCAAGGGCATGAGTGTTTCCATATAGGCTGTGATGCAGTCAGTCAATATACTTGACACCACATATCTGTAGAAATTTGTCAAAATTTTAGATGTCAAGCTGAAATGTTGCAAATTTCTAAGGAAGTAGAGACACTGTTGTGCTTTTGTCGTAATGGCACATACATGCTGGGCCCAGGACAGACTCATTGAAATGAAACTTGCTTACTTATTGCCCATTACACCTCAGGTGTTTAGGTCAGCAATGAAGGCCCTACATCTCCGCCGATGTTCATAGCTTCCTTCATCATGTCAAAAACTTTCTCTTGGTTTTCACTACGCAAGTCCCAGATGGAGATTCAGGAATACTGGCACACTCAGATGCAGAAGCGTTCTTCATTGCTTTTTTCGTAAAATCTTGTTTTACTCATCAGAGGTGATAGCCCTGAACCTGGAGAACCTGCAGCTGAAATCGTTTGACCTGTTTGGCATGAACAACCATTCCAAGAGCTAAAGCGTAAAGCCCTGACTCCAGCCAACATAGCTCTCTGGGTCATTGAGGCATGCAAGCCTCCAAACCCTACGACAGGTTTGTGGTCCCCTTGGAGGTCTGAAATTATAATACTAAGGAATTTGAAGTTGTTGACCCTCTCCATCTCTGATCCCTCAAAGAGGATTGGCTCATGGACCTTGGATTTTGTCCTGTTGAAGTCAATAATCAGCACTTTGCTCTTGCAGATATTGAGTAAGAGGTTGTTGCTGTGGCACCACTCAGTTACATTTTCAGCCTCCCTCCTATATGCTCAATATGTAGTCAGGTGTAACTTTTCTAAGAAGAGAGGCTGGATTTATTGTCTTTTTCTCATAGGCAGGTCAGTTACACCAGTAATTAGACTTGTTGCTCCTCATCAATGCATTAATTTTAGTTACTATGAAATCTGAGTGTCTGCCAATTCTTGTGTCCTTAAAAATGCTGTCAATATAGTGCCAAAATACTCCTACCCCAAAAAATTGCAAAAAAAAGGTTTTATGGGCATTTCTTGTACTTTCAGACATACCGAATTCTGCTATACTTCACAGTTTCTAACAATGGTAGTGCCATACTTGTGAATGGGAATACCCGCAGGTTTTGGAAGGCTTCTGAGATAGCTAAAGCTGTTCCAGATGACAGCCCGATCAGGAATGTGGTGTTATTGCTTGGGAGCTTCCATACCTTCATGAATTTGTTGGGTGCCATCGGAACTTTGATGAATGGCAGTGGATTTAAGGAGATCCTGGAGACTGTGTAAGGTGAAGATGCCGTTGTACACATGATGAGTGGAAAGGCAGTGCAACAAACGTTTCATGGGCACCTGCTGGTGGATCAGAGGCTTACACATCAGATTGTTGCTAAAATCATGGAGGATGACCCTGGTTTTCAAGACCAATTGGAGGAACTTCAGAGACTGTACACGTTGATGGAGACTGGTGCAAGTGACTTAGAGTCATCGTTGAAATCAGATTGCATTCGCAGGATTGACAAAACAGTAACTCTTAAAAATGATGAACTGGCAGGGACTCCAAAACCAGTACACTGTGGGTCAACTACCAACACATGGTAGGGATTGCTAGGGCACTTGCTGGGGCCAATTAAATGGGGTCATGGGAGATGCATCTCAGTGCCATCTCAGCTTGCTTGCCAATAATCATGGCCGCTGGCCATCAGAATTATCTGAAGTTGGCTTGACTCTATCTCCAGAATCTGCATGCATTGGAGGATGACAACCCTGAGGTTTGTCAGAAGTTCCAGTCTGGGTTCCATGTAATCAGATGCAGCAGCCAATACTGGGCTGGACTTGGCTCTGATCTTGTGATAGAAAAGACACCAATGCACTCACTTAAAAGCCAAGGGGGCCTAATATGAGGAAGTGTGATGTCAGAGTACCAGAGAGAAGTTTGGACTATGCCTTCCACTGCGTTGTCCTTGCCATGCAAGACCTGACTGCAAGTAGTTACACAACAGGTGAACAATTTGTCCAACTCCAGAGTGAGTGGAGATGAGGCTGACCCTGAATAAGTTGCAGCTAAACTGGACTGTTTCACGCCATTTTTGGATGATAAATCATTGTACAACATCATCGCAGGGGTTTATGCAAATGAGGATGTCAATGTACATGACCTGTTCACAACAGGAAATGACATAGGAAGATGGACGGACACTCTGTTTTCTCGTATTCGCACAAAAGGAGTTCAAAGGTGAAGACACTAGCATCCAGCAGTGCAGTCAAAGTTGCTGAAGACAGTACCATAGGCCCAGCGTTGTTATTCCAGAGGTTCCTAGTTGTGTCACTGACAGGCGATCTCTGGCTGGACAAAGTGATGCACTATGAACTCTGTCCATATCCGATGTCTTTGTTTGAACCAAAGAACACCTTGCACCAGCCGGATAAGCCACAACTGGCAGAAGCGATAAATAACTATGTCACCTCCAAATCGGACAATGCTGTCACACAGCCGGTCCCAGCGATAGATCACTGTGTTCTAGATGGAGGATCACTTCTGGACCGCTTAAAATGGACAGAGGGGTGCACCTACAGTTCAACTGCAGGTGACTATGCCTCATTCACTGTCAAACACTATGCCAGAGCTTCTGTAGTGTTTGATGGTTATGGGGTTGGGCCAAGCATAAAGGACTGTACTCAACAGTGTCAAAGTAGAAATTTGAATGCGAAGAAGGTGAACATTACAGGGCGATAAAATTTGTTGGGAAAAAGGAGGATTTCTTGTTGAATGAGGCAAACAAGCAGGTAATTATCCAGCTCATCGTGGAACGTTTGCGACAGAGAGGCTGTGAAGTGATTCAAGCTGAAGGAGATGCTAACGTTGAGATCGCAAAAGCAGCAGTCACAATTTCTGCTTTCAAATCTTCCACCCTTGTTGGAGAAGACATAGATCTCCTCATACTGTTGCTCTGCCATGTTGTGGTAACAAACTGCACTGAACTCTATTTCCACTCGAACAAGGCAAAAGCAAATGCTTATAATATCAAGGACCTTAAGCAGGTACTCAAAGAAGCAGCTTGTAATGATCTGTTGTTTCTCCATGTCTTTACCGAATGCAACTCAACGTCCAGAGTATTTGGGATCGGAAAGAAGTCGGGGTTCTAAAGAATCATCAAAAAAGAAAAGGGAATCAGAGACTGTTCGAAAGTGTTCTGTTCACCAAAGCAAAGTCAGGATGTTGTGGAAACCAATGGCTGTGGGGCAATGGTGGCATTGTTCAACAGAAATCAGAACGACTCCCTGCATCTATCAAATACGATATGCTCTGCAAGAAAGTTGCAAGAGCTAAGACTTTTGTCACATCTGAAAGACTGCCACCAACCACCTCGGCCTGTAAATTTCACTCCCTGCGGACTTACTACCAGGTTATGGAGTGGATGGGCTGTAGTGATGAAATGGAGCCATCTGAGTCGGGATGGAGGGCAGAAGGGGAAAGACTTGTTCCAGTGATGACAGACAAAAGGCCTGCTCCAGAGGTACTTATTTCGATGGTTCACTGCAACTGTTCGGGAGGATGCAATACACTAAAGTGTACCTGCAGAAAGTGTGGGCTGGAATGCACCAGTCAATGTGGGCGTTGCCAAGATGGCAACTGTGACAATATGACAAATGAGCCAGCGATAGAAGAGAATGATGAGCAAGCCTGCATCTGAGAAGCCATAAGGTAGCATATTATGTCTCATGACATCAGTACTTAACACCGGAGTTGTCCCTTGATTACATCATTGATGACATCATGAAGTCAGTACTTAATACCAAAGTTGTCCTTTGATTACATCATTGATGACGTCATGACCTCAGTACAAATGCAACTTTCATTCCAGGAACTACTGTTATTCGAAAAACATTAATGAAAAGAGCATTCATTAAACCATCAGGTTTAAAAACTTGCAATTTGATGGTTATCAGTCAGAGTTATGATGTTTTTCTTCTGGTGGCCATCTTGTTTTTGGAGACTTCTCCTTGTGTCAAAATTGTCCAACTTTTGATATGTTGTTCTCCATATCGAATGGTACAATAAATGATCATAAAACTTTTTTTGCAATTCTTTTAGGGTTAGGTGGTATATTCACCCGCCTATAACGCAAGGCTGAGATTGAAATTTACAACCTAGATGACTAAGGCTTTTAACTTTACAGCTTTTTGGAGATTTCAGGTTACACATTAGACAGATACTATCAATATTCTGGTCAGCTCTACAACTAATTTAAACTGCGTTGAAATCCCATTTTCATATCCCATTTGTCTTATGGGTGTCACAGATAGGGCTCTTTGCCCAGGGTGAAAGAGTCAGATACTAGAGGGAAGAGCATTCAGTAAAAGAGGAATTATGAGTGAAATGTTTTATGGAGTGCCTGGAACATGCGGCCAGGTGGGGTAGAAACAACAGCGGTGTTTTAAGAGATAATTAGACAGGCATGTGAACAGGAAGGGAATGAAAGGATGGAAACCATGTGCAGGCATCACCATCAGCACAGACACCGTGGACCAAAAAGCCTGTTCCTCTTCAGTATTGTTCTAGATTCTATGTTCATATATGACACAAAAGAGGCCATTTAATCCATTGAGTTTATTCTAGCTCTCAGTGCGATCACATTCTCTTATTTCTGTGTGACCTATTCTCATTCACCATCTCCACCAGACGCTCCAGCCACCTACCCACTGGAGATCAATTACAGTAGGCAATTCATTTACCAGCCAGCATGTCTGCAGCACAGAGGAAAACAAAGCACCTAGAATAAGCCCATGAACACATAGGGGCAAGGTGTAAACTCTACTCAGTTCACAGACCCACAAGTGAGCCTCATGAATGTGCAGGAAATACGCTCAGATACTCAATCTAGGCTGATGCACTTTGTACTGACTGGAACAACTCCTTGGACTAGAGCTGTAATTGGAAAATTGATAAATTGGTTTATTATAGTCAGTGTACTGACTTTGCGTGTCAGCCATTCAGATTATTTCATTAAAACCGTGTATTGAGTTGGTACAGGGGAAACAGTAACTGAGTGCAGAATAGAGTCCAAGAGTGCAAGAGTACAAACAATAACGTGCTGATACTTGCACTTCATTCTCACCGTCCACTGTTCAGAGATATTTGCTCAGCTTCCTGATTGGCCTTTGGAGTTTTATACAGAAAGTGTAGTCATACTTCGTGTTTTCATTGATCTCTCTTCATGGGATACTTGTGTTGTTAGCCTCTGTGAAATAATTTAGTCATCATTAATTCATGGTACCCAGTTTAACAATTCATACTGTGCTTGAAATTAGAACCTTGCACAGGCCCTTTGATCCACAATGTTTAATCTACTCTAAAATCCATTTAACCCTTGCCTTCTATGCAGTCCTCCATTTTTAAAAATCATCCATTTTGCATTATTTGCAATAACAAAAGGCCACAAACCAAGGTTCTTGGTCATTAGGTTTTAAGTAATTACACTTCTGTTCCTTTTCTCCAAAGAAGATTATCAATAAGCTTGGAAGTGTGCAGAGAAGATTTACAGGATATTGTTAGGACTTGAGTTACAGTAAAAGATTGTATACTTTAAGGCTTTATTTCTTGGAGTGTAGGAGAATGAGAGGAGATTTTATAGGAGTATGCAAAATTATGAGGGGTATAGATAGGGTGAACACATGCAGGAAGTTTCTCTTCGGGGTGGGTGAGTCCTGAACTTGAGGTTGTGGGTTTAGGGTGAAAGATTAAATATTTAATATTAATATGAGAGGTACTTCTCGACTGCTTGGTGGTGCAAGTGTGGAATGAGCTGCCAATGGATGTGATAGACGTGGGTTCAATTGTAATACCGAAGAGAAGTTTGGATAGGGACATGGATGAGAGGGGTTTGGAGGGCTATAGTCTGGATGCAGGTAGGTCGGCTGGGCTGATGATCAGATCAGCATGGATTAGACTGGTGTAAGGGTCTGTGTCTGTGCTGTAATATATTTTAACTCTGTGATAAACATAGGAGTATTTAGGTTGTTCTAACTTGCTTGAACAGAATGTTCAACGTCATTGCATTCAATTGAACCTAACTTCTGATGTTAGTACAGCACATGCATGTATTATACATTTAGAAGGTGCAATTGAAGTTAAATTCCTGCCCCAATGGAACAAGTTATAGAGGTTCCTGATTTTATACTTAAGAGTCTACTAAGGTGGATCATGTTCAGTACTGACAAACTGCTCACGTTCAGACCTCAGTAGGGATATAAACCGCACCTCACTACCTCAGAAAGCATACAAGGCAGAAAGCAAAATTCATGAGACTATATTTGACTTTTTTTATCTTTGGAAGTTTTTTTGTGGGAAAAGAGTATAAACATTATTGCTTTCCAAACTGTCGTGGGAAGAACAGACATTTTCATCTTTTTTTATCGTGTTTTGATGTTTCATATATAAACTAGAAGATCTGAATTGTTCTAAGAATAGCTCCCTGAGAACAATTATTCTCAGTAATTTTCCACTCCGGGGAATGATCGTCACCAAAATATAATAAAGTTGTACGAGCTTTGCTATCACTCATAAGCAAAATTTGTAAAATTCTGGACTATAGACTGGCAGTTGGTGTCTTTTCAAACATAGATCTCTGAACTTGCACAACTTTAAAACTGACATTTTCATGGCACATGTCTGCAAGGCATTTCCAATATTGAGCATGCAGGTTTTTGTAGATTTTATCTTTTTCTGGAGAGAGACCCCATAACCTGTAAATCCAGAGAAGTCGGGGGTGGGGGGTTGGTCAAGGGGAGTGAGGCTGGGGAATGGAGCCTCTGCGGATGAGTGACACAGAACAAAATGAACAGGGGAACTGTTATCTGGGAAAATGAAGGAGCCAATTGTGACTTTAAAACCAGAGCAAAGAATATTAGAACAATGAAAGGAGCAAATACATGAAATACTATGGGTGAAAACTGTGATGGTTAGGACAAAAATAAATAGGAACACACAAACTTTTGAATCTGCTCCACCACTCAATAAAATAAGAGTTACTTTGATCTTGGTCTCTACTCCAATTTCCTGCCTGATCTACTGAACTACTGGATATGGCCCAAGTAGACCAAAAATATGCTCATCTTTTCCTTGCCTACAATAAACAACAAACTCGGAAATCCACCAGGTGCTGAATAAATAAATGGGACGGATAATTGACCATATTTAAAGTCAATGGATGCCATGTTTGATTTTGATAATCAATGTTTCGATGTTTGGCATGGCTGTAAACACAGTGGGAGAGGATCAATTCTGGATCTGTTGGTAAGATAGGATAAGTTCTGGGAGACGATATGTTAAAAGGCTTTGGAAAAGAAAGTAGTGAATTAATGATAATTACGGACATTTTCCTTTTTCTCTCTCACTCAAATTTTAATCTGCTGTTTTCTCTAAAAAACCAATATTCAATTCGTTTAGTTGTCATTTAACCATACATAAATACTCATGAATACAGCCAAACGAGGTCAAGTTGCAAAGACATATTACCACCAGTCACACACAGTAAGCACACTCAACATTACGTAATAAGAGTCCTGAGACCACCCACCTCTCCACTCCACAACTTGAAGCCCAGTCCTTGCAGAAATAGGTCAACAAACCTATGTAAACCCATGTTGTAAAATACAACAATGCAGAATACGCATGTATACAGTACAGACCTCCCAGACACCTGACTTCCACTAGGCAAATCCGTGGCTTTAAGGCCTAGTCCTCACAAATGCAAAACACAACCAGACGAATATATATGTAGATAGTCCAGACTGCTCAGTTCATTTTAAATCTTCAGTCACCACAACTGCACTATGCCGTCTCCGGTAGAGCACGATGGCTCCGACACCTCCTCCTTCGATGACTGAAAAGCAAGCAACCTTACAGCTTAAAGCCCGAGTCCAGTAAAAAAAAATCTGCAGACAGCCACAACAGAGTTCGTAAACCCTGAAAGGACATCATGCCACACCACCCCCAATGAAGCACAACGGCTTCATCCTCTCACTCTGGGCAGCTGCAAACAGGCAAAACCGTGGATTCAGGCCTAGTCCTTGCTAGGCCCCTCCATCCATCCCTGATCACATCTAATAAATCAGTGAATCGAACTTGTGGCGTACCAGATTAACAATGTCCAAAAGGGGTCTTGCGATTACAGGAAAAGTGACCATGATGGCCACTCGTTCTTTGACTGTAAGCCTGCATCGACTAAGGCAGCAGCACATTGCAGAGCTCCTTCATTATTTCCGCCAGTTCTTAATATATAGCAGGGTCTGGTGAACATTAGAAGTACGTTTAAGTAGAACGGTAGCACCTTTTGTTGACCCTGTAGAAGCTGCTATCCTGTTTTGTAATGCTGTATTAATGGAACCAATAGAGAGAAAAAAACACAAAAGCTTTGAAATTCAGAGACACAAGAGATTGCAAACGTTGGAATCTGGAGATTAGGAAAATCTGCTAGAAGAACTCAGCATGTCAGGCAGCATTTGTGGAGGCAAAGAGCTATGTTGGGGTTTCAGATCAAGGCCCTACAGCAGCATACACCCTTCAATACCATCTAAAATATCCTAGCAGTAAGTGTGGATTGACAAATTGCTTCCAAAAGAATAAACAGCTTTCCACTGCCATTTATGGAGCTTAAGAAGAGTTACATTTTTTTTTAAAAATCCAGAAAAATGAATGCACTAACCTTAACACTTCAAGGAGGTTACTCACAGGTCGGCGAAGTTTGTATAAAAGGAGAGCTTTGCGGGCATTTGGACATTCCAGAGGCCCAGTCAGCGTCGGGAGCCCTGCGAACTAAATAGAAGTGCATTGTTGCGATTAGGCCAGCGGTGAGAGTAGGAGTGTCGGGCTTCGTCGAGAAGAAGCTAGGCTGAGGCTGAAGACACAAGTTAGAAGATTTGCTCTTGCTTGCCCATTGTACAGTGCAGGCAGGATGGCAGATATGGCAGTGGAATGCTCCTCCTGTAGAATGTGGGAATTTATGGAGCCTGATAGTCTCTCTGAAGGCTACACCTGCGGGAAGTGCAGCCAACTCCAGCTCATGAAAAATTACATTTATGAGCTGGAGCTGGAGTTGGATGAGCTTAGGATAATCCGGGGGCAGTGCAGTTGATAGATATCACTCTTGAGCAGGTGGATCCACCCAGCGTACAGGATTTGGGGAGTAGGTGGGTGAACACCGAGAGAGGTAACAGGAGAAAGTCGTCATTGCAGAGTCTTCCTGTGGCCATCCCCCTCAGAAACAGGTATACCCCTTTGGATACCGCTGGATGCTTTGGATGACCTAGCTGGGCAAGGCAGCAGCAGCCAGACCAATAGAACTTTGGTCTGCTCCAGGCCTCAGAAGAGACAGGTGGAGCAATAGTCATAAGGGACTCAATAGTTAGGGAGACAGATAGGAGCAAAAAAGGAGCAAAAGGAAGGTGTGTTGCCTCCCGGGTGCTAAAGTCCAGGATGAGTCTGAGTGGTTGCAAAATATTCTTGAAGGGGACGGTGAGCAGCTGGAGGTGTGGTACATGTTGTTGCCAATGACATAGGCAGCAGAGGGGTAGAGGTCCTATGCAGTAAGTTTAGGGAGTTAGGAAGGAGGCTGAAGAGAAGGACCTCCAACGTGGTAATCTCTGGATTACTCCCAGTGCCATGAGCTAGGGAAGGTCAGAACAAGAAGATAGGACAGGTGAATGAGTGGCTGAGGAGATAGTGCAGGGGGCAGGGTTTCAAGTTCAGGGGAAGGAGTGACCTGTACAAGTGCAATGGGTTGCACCTGAACTGGAGGGGAACCGATATCCTGGGAGGGAGATTTGCTAATGCTATTGCGGAGGGTTTAAACTACATTTGCAGAGTGGTGGGAACCGAAGTGAAGAGGCAGAGGATGGGGTGGTTAGTGCACAAGTAGAGACAGCTTGTAGGGAGTTTGTGAGGAAGGATAGGCAGATGATAGAGCAACCATGCATTCAGCCAGATGGTTTGCGATGTGTCTGTTTTAATGCAAGGAGTATCATAAACAAGGCGGCTGAACTTAAAGTGAGGATCAATACATAAAGCTATGATGTTGTGGTCATTACACAGTCTTGGATGTCTCAGGGGCAGTAATGGCTGCTGAATGTGCCAGGCTTTAGCTGTTTCAAAAATGACAGGGTGGGAGTCAAAAGAGGTGGGGGAGTGGCACTGCTGATCAGGGATAGTATCATGGCTGCAGAAAAGGAGGCAGTCATGCTGTAGTTGTCTACTGAGTCATTGTGGGTGGAAGTCAGAAACAGGAAGGGGGCAATAACGCTACTGGGTGTTTTTTTTTTAAAATATAGACCCTCCAATAGTAACACAGACATCAAAGAGCAGATCAGGAGGCAAACTCTGGAAACGTACAATAATAATAGGGTTGTTGTGATGGGTGATTTTAAAATTCCTAATATTGACTGGTATCTCCTTAGAGCAAGGGGTTTAGATGGTCTGTGTTTGTTAGGTGTGTTCAGAAAGGTTTCCTAATGTAATATGCAGATAAGCCAACTAGAGGAGAGGCTATACCTGATCTGGTATTGGGAAATTAACCTGGTCAGCTGTCAGATCTATTGGTGGAAGAGCATTTTGGCAGTAGTGATTACAACTATGTCTTTATCATAGCGCTGGAGAGGAATAGGAGTAGACAATTTGGAAAACATTTAATTAGGGTAGGCAGAAATATGATGCTATTAGGCAGGGACTTGAGAACATAAAATTGGGAGCAGATATTCTCAGAGAAATGCATGGCAGAAATTTGGCAAATGATCAGGGAACACTTACATGGCATTCTGCATAAGTATGTTCCATTGAGGCATGGAAAGGATGGTAGGATAAAAGAACCATGGTGTACAAAGGAAATATAAAATCTGGTTAAGAAGAAAAGCTTACGAAGTGTTCAACAAACTAGGTACTGTTAGAGCTCTAGAAAATTACAAGAAGGAGCTCAAGAATGAAATTAGGAGAGCTAGAAGGGGCCATGAGAAGGCCTTTGCGAGCAGGATTAAAGAAAACCCCAAGGCATTCTACAAGTATGTGAAGAGCAAGAGGATGAGCCATGTGAGAATAGGACCAATTAGGAGCGATAGTGGAAACGTGTGCATGGAGCCAAAGGAGGTAGCGGAAGTACTTAATGAATACTTTGAATCAGTATTCATCATGGAAAAAGACCTTGGCAATTGTGGGGATGACTTACCACAAACTGAAACACTTCTGTGTATAGACATTAAGAAAGACTATGTGCTGGAGCTTTTGAAAAGTATTAAGTTGGATAAGTCACTGGGACTGGATGAGATGTACCCTAGGCTACTGTGGAAAGTGAGGAAGGAGATTGCTAAGCCTCTGGCAATCAATGATCTTTGCATCATCAATAGGGATGGGAGAAGTACCAGAGGATTGGAAGGTTGCAAATGTTGTTCCCTTGTCCAAGAAAGGGAGTAGAGATAACCCAGGAAATTATAGAACAGTGAGTCTTACTTGAGAGGATCCTGAGAGGCAGGATTTATGACCGTTTAGAGAGACATAATCTGATTAGGGATAGCCAGTATGGTTGTGCCTTATGAACCTGATTGAATTCTTTGAGGATGTAACAAAACACATTGATGAAGGTAGAGCAGTGGATATAATGTCTATGGACTTCAGCAAGGTATTTGATAAGGTTCCCCATGCAAGGCTCATTCAGAGAGTAATGAGGTTGGGATCCAAGGAGACAATGTTTTGTGGTCCAGAATTACTTTGCCCACAGAAGGCAAAGGGTGATTATAGATGGGTTGTATTCTGCATGGAGGCCCATGACTAGTGGTGCTCTGCAAGGATCTGTTCTGGGACCTTTCTCTTTATGAACTGGATGAGGAAGTTGGGGAGTGGGTTAGTAAGATTGCTGATGACACAAAAGTTGGGGGTGTTGAGGTTAGTCTCGAGGGTTGTCAGAGGTTACAGTGCACCATTGATAGGATGTGGAAGTGGGCTGAGAAGTGGCAGATGGAGTTCAACCCAGATAAGTGTGAAGTGGTCAGATTTGAAGACAGAATATAATATTAGTGGTTACACTCTTGGCAATGTGAGATCTTGGGGTCTGTGTCCACAGGACACTCAAAGCTGTTGCACAGGTTGACAGTGTTGTTAAGGTGTGTGATGTATTGGCCTTCCTAAATCATGGGATTGAGTTCAAGAGCTGTGAGGTAATGTTATAGTTATATAAGACCTTGGTTAGACCCCACTTGGAGTACTGTGTTCAGTTCACCTCACTACGGGAAGAGAGAGTGCAGAGGAGATTTACAAGGATGTTGTCTGGATTGGAGAGCATGCCTTATGAGAATAGGTTGAGTGAACGTGGCCTTTTCTCCTTGGAACAATGTAAGATGACATATGACCTGATAGAGGTGTACAGGATGATAAGAGGCATTGATCATATGGATAGTCAGAGGCTTTTTCCCAGGGTTGAAGTGGCTAACATAAGGGAGCATAGATTGAAGGTACTTGGAAGTGGGTGCAAAAGGGATGTCAGAGGTAAGTTTTCCCACACAGTGGTGGGTGTGTGGAATGCATTGCCAGTGAAGGTGGTAGAGGCGGATACATTAGGGTCTTTTGAGAGACTCTTATTAAAGTGGCATGCAAAAGTTTGGGCACCCCGGTCAAAATTTCTGTTACTGTGAATAACTAAGTGAGTAAAAGATGACCCGATTTCTAAAAGGCATAAAGTTAAAGATGACACATTTTTATATTTTAAGCAAGGTTACTTTTTTATTTCTATCTTTTACAGTTCCAAAATAACAAAAAAGGAAAAGGGCCCGAAGCAAAAGTTTGGGCACCCTGCATGGTCAGTAATTAGCAACACCCCCTTTGGCAAGTATCACAGCTTGTAAAGACTTTCTGTAGCCAGCTAAGAGTCTTTCAATTCTTGTTTTGGGGGATTTTTGCCAATTCTTCCTTGCAAAAGGCTCGTAGTTCTGTGTGATTCATGGGCCATCTTGCATGCACTGCTCTTTTGAGGTCTATCCACAGATTTTCAATGATGTTTAGGCCGGGGGACTGTGAGGTCCATGGCAAAACCTTCAGCTTGCACCTCGTAAGGTAGTCCATTCCGGATTTTGAGGTGTGTTTAGGATCATTATCCTGTTGTAGAAGCCATTCTCTCTTCAACTTCAGTTTTTTAACAGACGGTGTGATGTTTGCTTCTAGAATTTGCTGATATTTAATTGAATTCATTCTTCCCTCTACCAGTGAAGTGTTCCCGTGCCACTGGCTGCAACACAAGCTCAAAGCATGATCGATCCACCCCCGTTCAGTTGGAGAGGTGTTCTTTTCATCAAATTCTGCACTCTTTTTTCTTCAAACATACCTTTGCTCATTGTGCCAAAAAGTTCTATTTTAACTTCATCAGTCCACAGGACTTGTTTGCAAAATGCATCAGGCTTGTTTAGATGTTCCTTTGCAAACTTCTGACGCTGAATTTTGTGGTGAGGTTGCAGGAAAGGTTTTCTTCTGATGACTTTTCCATGAAGGTCATATTTGTGCAGGTGTCACTGCCCGGTAGAACAGTGCACCACCACTCCAGAGTCTGCTAAATCTTCCTGAAGGTCTTTTGCAGTCAAACAGGGGTTTTGATTTGCCTTTCTAGCAATCCTACGAGCAGTTCTCTCAGAAAGTTTTCTTGGTCTTCCAGACCTTAACTTGATTTCCACCATTCCTGTTAACTACCATTTCTTAAATACATTACAAACTAAGGAAACGGCTACCTGAAAACGCTTTGCTATCTTCTTATAGCCTTCTCCTGCTTTGTGGGCATCATTTATTTTAATTTTCAGAGTGCTAGGCAGCTGCTCAGAGGAGCCCATGGCTGCTGATTGTTGAGACAAGGTTTGAGGAGTCAGGGTATTTATAAAGCTTTGAAATTTGCATCACCTGGCTATTCCTAACAATGACTGTGAACAAGCTAATTAAGGTCTGAGACCTTGGTAAAAGTTATCTGAGAGCTCAAATCTCTTGGGGTGCCCGAACTTTTGCTTGGTGCTCCTTTCCTTTTTTTCATTCTAAAATTGTACAAAACAAAAATAATGCACTAATCTTGCTTAAAATGTTGTAAAGAATGTTTGGTTTTTAACTTAATGGAGATTGGTTCATCTTCTACTCACTTGACTATTCACAGTTACAGAAATTTTGACTAGGGGTCAAATTCGAAGCAAGAGGTGGAGAGGGAAGAAGTAAAGGCATCTCAGAGAGAAGCCTTTTTTTTAACTGATCGGGGAAAATGGGCTAGACTGCGCAGGCATGTGACATAGCACACCAAAGGTTAAAAAAAATACTGCCATATACAGCGGCTATTGTCAGAGTAGGATGGCTTCGGCTCAACAGGCTTCGGCGTGAACAGGCAGAGCTGAGGGTAGGTTCTGGTAAGTTTTGTCTTGTTTAGAGTAGAGAGAATGCCAGGCAGGATGTTGGAATGCTCCTCTTGCAGGATATGGGATGTCAGGGAGACCTCCAGCATCCCTGACAACGACACCTGCAAGAAGTTCATCCAGCTGCAGTTCCTAACAAACCGCATTAGGGAGCTGGAGCAGGAGCTGGATGACCTCCGGATCATTCGGGAGAATGAGGAGTTTATAGATAGTAGCCACAGGGAGGCAGCTATGGCAAAGGAGCAACGCACAGGTAATTGGGTTACCGTCAGGTGAGGGAAGGGGAAAGGGCCATTCCCCTCAACAACAAGTATATTGATTTGGAAACACAAAGTACACTGCAGATGCTGTGGTTAAATCAGTATGTACAAAAAAGCTGGATGAACTCAGCAGGTCGAGCAGCATCTGTTGAAAGAAGCAGTCAACGGATGCTGCCCGACCTGCTGAGTTCATCCAGCTTTTTTGTACATGCTGATTTGGATACTGTTGTTGGGGGGGGGGGAGGGATGACTTACCTGGGACAAGCTGCAGCAGCTGGATCTCTGGCACTGAGGCTGGTTCTGCAGGGCAGAAGGGAGGGAGGGATGAAGAAGAGGAGAGCAGTAGTGATAGGGGAGTCGATAGAGGTACAAACAGGAGGTTCTGTGGTCGCAACAGAGACTCCCAGATGGTTTGTTGCCTCCCGGGTGCCAGAGTCAGGGTTGTCTCTGATTGTGTGCACAGCATTCTGAAATGGGAGGGTGAACAGCCAGATGTCATGGTACACAATGGTACCAGTGACATAGGAAGAAGGAGTGAGGAGGTCCTGAAGAATGAGTATAGAGAGCTTGGTAGGAAGTTAAAAAGCCGGACCTTGAAGGTGGTAATCTCAGGATTGCTACTTGTGCCACGTGCCAGTGAGGGTAAGAATGGGATGTTCTGGAGGATGAACACGTGGCTGAGGAACTGGTGTAGGGGGAAGGGTTTCAGATTTCAGGATCATTGGAACCTCTTCTGGGGCAGGTGGAACCTGTACAAGAGAGATGGGTTACACCTGAACTACAGGGGGACCAATATCCTTGCAGGGAGGTTTGTTAATGCTATTGGGGTGGGGGTTAAACTAGATTTGCAGGGGGGTGGGAACCAGAGTGCCAGAGTAGATAGTGGAGTGGGTAAATGATGTTAAAGTTTCATGCAAAATCACAAATAGAAGAGTTGTGTTTGGTAGTAATAATCTTCTGAGATGTGTCTATTTTAGTGTGAGGAGTATTGTGGGGAAGGTTGATGAGCTGAGGGCGTGGATTGACACATGGAATTATGACATCAGTGAAAATTGGCTACAGCAGGGGCAGGACTGGCAGCTCAATGTTCCAGGGTTCCGATATTTCAGACGTGATAGAGGCAGAGGGATGAAGAGTGGGGGGGGGGGGGTAGAGGGGGTTGGCATTGCTGGGCAGGGAAAATGTTACAGCAGTGCTCAGGCAGGACAGATTAGAGGGCTTGTCTACCGAGGATATATGGGTGGAGCTGAGAAACAGGAAAGGTATTACCACATTAATGGGGTTGTATTCTAGTCCACCCAATAGTCAATGAAAATTGGAGGAGCAAATCTGCAGAGAGATAGCAGACAACTGCAGGAAACATAAAGTTGCGATAGTAGGAGATTTTAATTTTCCACATATTAATTGGGACTCCCATACTGTTAAAGGCCTAGATGGGTTAGAGTTTGTAAAATGTGTTCAGGAAAGTTTTCTAAATCAATATATAGAGGTACTGACTAGAGAGGATGCAATATTAGATCTCCTATTAGGAAATGAGTTAGGACAGGTGACGGAACTGTGTGTATGGGAACACTTTGGTTCCAGTGACCATAACACCGTTAGTTTCAACTTGATCATGGATAAAGATAGATCTGGTCCTCAGGTTGAGGTTCTAAACTGGAAAAAGGCCAAATTTGATGAAATGAGAAAGGATCTAAAAAGTGTGGATTGGGACAGGTTGTTCTCTGACAAGGATGTTGTTGGTAAATGGGAGGCCTTCAAAGGAGAAATTTTGAGAGTGCAGAGTTGTATGTTCCTGTCGGGATTAAAAGCAAAGTGAATAAGAATAAGGAACCTTGGTTCTCGGGATATTGAAACTCTGTTAAAGAAGAAGAGAGAGATGTATGACATGTATAGGCAACAGGGAGGAAATAAGGTACTTGAGGAGTATAAAAAGTGCAAAAACATACTTGAGAAAGAAATCAGGAGGGCTAAAAGAAGACATGAAGTAGTTTTGGCAGTCAAGGTGAAGGATAATCAAAAGAGCTTCTATGGGTATATTAAGGGCAAAAGGATAGTAAGGGATAAAATTGGTCCTCTTGAAGATCAGAGTGGTCGGCTATGTATGGAACCAAAAGAAATAGGGGAGATCTTAAATGGTTTTTTTGCATCTGTATTTACTAAGGAAACTGGCATGGAGTCAATGGAAATAAGGCAAACAAGTAGTGAGGTCATGGAACCTATACAGATTGAAGAGGAGGAGGTGCTTGCTATCTTGAGGCAAATCAGAGTAGATAAATCCCCAGGACCTGACAGGGTATTCCCTCGGACCTTGAAGGAGACTAGTGTTGACATTGCAGGGGCCCTGGCAGATATAGTTAAAATGTCGGTATCTACGGGTGAGGTGACAGAGGATTGGAGGATAGCTCATGTTGTTCCGTTGTTTAAAAAAGGCTCTAAAAGTAATCCAGGAAATTATAGGCTGGTAAGTTTGACATCAGTAGTAGGTAAATTATTGGAAGGAATACTAAGAGATAGGATCTGCAAGTATTTGGATAGACAGGGACTTATTAGGGACAGTCAACACAGCTTTGTGTGTGGTATGTCATGTTTAACAAATCTATTAGAGTTTTTTGAAGAGGTTTCAAGGAAAGTGGATGAAGTGAAGGCAGTGGGTGTTGTCTACATGGACTTCAGTAAGACCCTTGACAAGGTCCCGCATGGGTGGTTAGTTAGTCGCTAGGTATACATGGTGAGATAGTAAATTGGATTAAGCATTGGCTCAATGGGAGAAGCCAGAGAGTGATAGTGGACGATTGCTACTCTGAGTGGAGGCCTGTGACTAGTGGTGTGCCACAGGGATCAGTGCTGGGTCCATTGTTATTTGTCATCTATATCAATGATCTGGATGAGAATGTGGTAAATTGGATCAGCATCTTTGCTGCTGGTGTAGTGGACAAGTAAGGAATGTTTTGAAAGCTTGCAGAGGGATTTGGACCAGCTGGAAAAATAGGCTGAAAAATGGCAGATGGAGTTTAATACAGACAAGTGTGAGGTATTGCTCTTCGGAAGGAAAAACCAAGGTAGAACATACAAGGTAAATGGTAGGGCACTGAGGACTGTAGTAGAACAGAGCGATCTAAGAATACAGATACAAAATTCCCTAAAGGTAGCATCACAGGTAGGTAGGGTAGTAAAGAGAGCTTTTGGTACATTGGCCTTTATAAATCAAAGTATTGAGTATAAGAGATGGAATGTTATGGTGAGGTTGTATAAGGCATTGGTGAGACCAAATTTGGAGTAACGCTGTGCAGTTTTGGTCACCGAATTACAGATAGGATATTAATAAGGTTGAAAGAGTGCAGAGAAAGTTTACAAGGATGTTGCCAGAACTTGAGAATCTGAGTTACAGAGAAAGGTTGAATAGGTTAGGACTTTATTCCCTGGAGCATAGAAGAATGAGGGGAGACTTGATAGAGGTATATAAAATTATGATGGGTATAGATAAAGTGAATGCAAGCAGGCTTTTTCCACTGTGGCTGGGGGAGAAAAAAACCAGAGAAAATAGGTTAAGGGTGAAGGGAAAAAGTTTAAAGGGAACATTGGGCGGGGGGGGGAGTGCTTCTTCACACAGAAAGTGGTGGGACTGCTGCTGCTGTGAGGTCTGGGTCTCTGCTGAGAAGAACAGGCCCCCAGTCCTCGGGGTTGCGGTGCTGGTGGCTGTTGGCGGGAGCATCGTAGTGCAATGGGTAGAGGTTCTGCCGGAGGGGATGGTTGGAGGCTTGGAGGTTCGACGGACTCAGAGTCTGCTGCGGTTGGGGTGCTTTCACTGTTTGTTGCATCTGTGAATCTGAGTCTGGCGCCATGGAAGTCCATAGCAGGGGTATTCCCTTCTGCCGGCTGCATGGCATGATGAGTCTATCAGGACCCTGAGGACTTGTGGAAACTGCGTGGTTGTTTCTTTCAAACTTATAGTCTTTTAACATCTTTGGACTATTTTTACTGTGTCAATGGTCTGTTTTTTTTTATCAATTATGGTAGTGTCTGCACCATTGTAACTATATGTTAACTATATGTAACTATGTGGTTTTGTGTAGGTTTTGTAGCTTTAGTTTTTGGTTTGTTGGGTGGTAGAGTTGGTCTCCTGACTTGGTGTGTCTGGGTGGTCTTGTTTTGTCTGGTGGATTTGGAGCTCCTTTCCAGGGAACGCACTAAGATGGTAGTGTGGTATTAATACGCAGCAGCCTCTCCAGACTCTGGATTTGGAGATTACCAAACGTTATGTGGATTTTCTGGTGTAGTCTGTTTTGTCATGTGCTTTTGTGATATCATTCTGGAGAATGTTGTCTCATTTTTTAAGTTGTGGTTGCATTTGTGTTTGCATTGCATTTGTGGTTTCTAAATGACAATAAACTGAAACTGAACTGAACTGAACTGAATGAGCTGCCAGATGAAGTGGTAAATGTGGGCTCACCTTTAACATTTAAGAAAAACTTGGACAGGTACATGGATGAGAGGTGTATGGAGGGATATGGGCCAGGTGCTGGACTAGGCAGAAAAATAGTTCGGCATAGCCAAGAAGGGCTAGAAGGCCTGTTTCTGTTCTATGGTTCTATGGTTTTATGGGTGCCCAAACTTTTGCATGCCACTGTAGGTACGTGGAAGTTAGAAAAATAGAGGGCTATGCTGTAGGGTAGTTCTAGGCAGTTTCTAGAGTAGTTTAAATGGTGGGCCCAACATTGTGGCCTGAAGGGCCTGTAATGTGCTGTAGATTTCTATGTTCTAATCTTAGTTTATATTTTATTCAGTGTAATATGTTTCCTTGCTGTCAGAGATCTGATTCTTTTAGAATGAAATGCAGAAATGTGATTCTATCCTTCCTCCGATGTGACTTGTAATTATGAAGGGCATGGGAGTTATCCCTGTATTTCTGATCAATGCTTATCTCTCAGCCAATATTTATCTCTCAATGATAGGTTTTCTGCAAATTATCAAATGGTTGTGAGTTTCTGTCTGCAAATAAATTGCGTGTCCTTCAATGCAAATACCAATAGAACTGCACATAGCTGAAAGGTGACATTTGATGATCTGGGGCTGTGAAAGACACCAAATAAATTCAGGTCTCTACTAGAAATTTAAAAATTGGCCTAGAAGTCACCACAGGAAGTGAGGTCACTGCAGCAACCACGGGAAATCCAACCTGCAGAGGGCACAGCCAGAGGGGAAGCCAGATAGTGGACGGATCAGGAAGCAAATTCAATTGATTGGGGATAAAATTACAGCATATGCATATTTAACTCCTGATTTGGATATTGATTTTGCGTATTTTAATCTTGAAATATTCTTTGGTAAATACTCAGGTCAGTGAAAAATACATGTTGACTGTACAAGATTTATTGTTATTTAGATAACAATATAACCTAGGAGTCCTAGTTCACCAGTCAATGAAGGTGAATGAGCAAGTGCAACAGGCAGTGAAGAGGGCAAATTGGATGTTGGCCTTTGTTACAAGGGGAATTGAATACAAGAGCAAGGATGTTCTTTTGCATTTGTACAGGGCCCTGGTGAGACCACACCTGGAATATTGTGTACAGTTTTGGTCTCCAGGTTTAAGGAAGGACATTCTGGCAATTGAGGAAGTGCAGCGTAGATTCACTAGGTTGATTCCTGGGATGGCAGGGCTGTCTTACGCAGAGAGATTGGAGAGATTGGGCTTGTACACGCTGGAATTGAGGAGATTGAGAGGGGATCTGATTGAAACGTTTAAGATAATTAAAGGATTTGATAGGATTGAGGCAGGAAATATGTTCCAGATGTTGGGAGAGTCCAGTACCAGAGGGCATGGATTGAGAATAAGAGGTCAGTTATTTAAAACAGAGTTGAGGAAGAGCTTCTTCTCCCAGAGAGTTGTGGAGGTGTGGAATGCACTGCCTCGGAAGACGGTGGAGGCCAATTCTCTGGATGCTTTCAAGAAGGAGCTGGATAGATATCTGATGGATAGGGGAATCAAGGGATATGGGGACAAGGCAGGGACTGGGTATTGATAGTGAATGATCAGCCATGATCTCAGAATGGCGGTGCAGACTCGAGGGGCCGAATGGTCTACTTCTGCACCTATTGTCTATTGTCTAATATCTATTTGACTTATTAAGATTATTTTATTTGTTTTGTAAATCAATTTGGGAAATTTGTAAATCAACGAGGGAAAAAATCATTTACATGTTGAGACTGAAATAAGCAGCTGATGGCTTAGTCTATTTTGGATAACTGATTGGTTACATACTGGTGAAGATCTTACTCTGGCTCATCAGTGATCTTTTGTGTTACTGATTCACATTAGAGTTAAAAGAAGTAGTATTTTTTCTGCTTGTATTTTAATGCATTTAATGAATTGCATGGCCTTTGCTAACACTGGTAACTGCAGCAGATCCAGCCTGATCTGTGTCTATAAAATGTATATTGTTAACAAAATGAAGAGAACTTTTGACATAAGCTCTGACTTTTGAACCACAGAATTTGATTATGTGAATTTGCATTTGTGAGTGTCTGTGTATTCCTTAAAAAAAGCATTATCATTTGGCATTCGTAACCTTTACCTTCACCATATTTTAACATTATACAGAAACAGACCTTTGATATTCAATCTCATGAATACTGCTCATGAATTTCACAAGCAAGTGGTAGCTGGATGACAAAGAAAAACATTTTTACGGTCACAGTGAATCTACGGTCTATTGTCAATCCAAGGAACTGGAATCCTTTGAGGATTCTGCTAATGGAAAGTGGGCCAATTTCATCCTGTGGGACATTCCTCAGCATCTGTCCAGGCATAGAAATGATCTTGTACAATTAGCTTTGCTTCAGATGACCTGTCAGCAAAATAAGTAACCACTGTGAATATAAATTTGTTTTGTAGGTAATAGACGTGTAATGCTGCCTTATTCTACAATTGATTTTACCATTCAAATGTATCTCCAACTTTCATTCAGATGGGAGGATTAAAGCAAAGAAACTTTACATTTTACCCATAGCACATTATATTGAAGATTACCTCCAGGTGAAGCAAATCCATTTGCAAAATCAGATTGGACACTTATGAGTATTGTTCATGTTGGCTGGTGTTAGAGTTTGTGTCACTCACATTTCCACTATGCCAAAGTAAATTAAACAGATTGTGTGACACTATGACCCTTCTGAACTAAGATCCCATTGAACTAATGTGTTGTTTATCTTGTTAGCTGATGAGCACTTGTAGTGTTCTCACACAGGTGTAAAAACTCTGAACTAAACACCAAGTACAAACCAGTCAATGAGGTGTGATCCCAGTAAGATTAACCATTTACTGTTCACTCTTCCACATTAATGTATACAAAATATATACAGTATTTGTTTCCTTCTTGGCATCACATTTACATCATAAATACTTGCAAAAATAAAACTACAACAAACTATATTACATTAAAGTACAACATACAGTCAGAATCTACTTACGCCATCAACTACTTTAAATACACTTCAACACAAACTATCCGCAACTCTTTAAATAACAAAGAACATAAACTTTATCAATTGTCATTACTTCTAACAGGATCAGACCTTAACTTTAACTAGAAAACAATTACAAATGAATTACTAAAGCAAAAATAAAATAAACTAAACAAATGCCTTAAGGGCAACACAGTACTGCTGATTTTTTTGCTAAGATACTTATAGTATTGCATGAGAACTGATTGCAGGGTATCAAACCATCATCCAAAGACCACAGGATGTATTTAAAAACAACCAGGAATGCTTTCTCCTGCAATTTGCAACTGAGATAATCAATTGTTTTTCCATTACTGGCAATACCACATTATGAGCCATGTAGTCACGGCCATGGTTAATCACTCAGAGGGTCACCAGTAATAAGTCCATGCCAGATGGAGTCTATAGCTGTACCACATCCTATCCTAACCTCTCTGATGACCATCTATTAACAGGTTCATTATATCCAAGACTGTGCCGTGGCCAAGCAAATTCCCAGAATGATGGGAAGGTTGGCCAAGCTGATTTTAGACTAGTGGAAGTTCCAAATCCACAAAACAAGCTGAGCCAGACATTCAATCTGAACTCAATAGTTAATGGATAGAACAGGTGATTCCTATCACATGCAGGTCCAGTAATTGGTGATTGATCAACAGATATAGAGGACCAATAAAGAAATGAATTCAGTGCATTCCTGCCACTACCTTTTTTGCTCAAAGCAAATTTATTATATAAGTATTTGTATGTGAATCATATAAATTTGAGGAAGGACATTCTTGCTATTGAGGGAGTGCAGTGTATGTTCACGAGGTTGATTTCCGAGATGACGGGACAGTCATATGTTGAAAGATTGAAGTGACTGGGCTTGTATACACTGGAATTTAGAAGGATGAGAGGGAATCTGATTGAAACATATAAGATTATTAAGGGATTGGACACGCTAGAGGCAGGAAATATGTTTCTGATGTTGGGGGAGTCCAGAACCAGAGGCCACAGTTTAAGAATAAGGGGTAGGCCATTTAGAACGGAGTTCAGGAAAAACTTTTTCGCCCAGAGAGTTGTGGATCTGTGGAATGCTCTGCCCCAGAAGGCAGTGGACGCCAATTCTCTGGATGCTTTCAAGAAAGAGTTAGATAGAGCTCTTAAAGATAGTGGAGTCAAGGGATATGGGGATAAGGCAGGAACGGGGTACTGATTGTGGATGATCAGCCATGATTACATTGAATGGCGGTGCTTTCTTGAAGGGCTGAATGGCCTACTCCTGCACCTATCCTCTATTGTCTATAAAACCTGAGATTCATTTTCTTGTAGGCATACTCAATATATCCATAGAGTAATAATCATAACAGAATCAATAAAAAACTGATCAACTTGTGTGTTCAACCAATGTGCAAAAGATAACAAACTGCAAATAAAAAAGAAATAATAATAATAATAATAATAAATAAGCAATAAGTATCGAGAACATGAGATGAAGAGCCCTTGAAAGTGAGTCCATTTGTTGTGGGAACGTTTCAATGATGGGCAAATTAAATTAAGTGAAGTTATTCCCTTTGGTTCTTGAACCTAATGGTTGAGGGGTAGTAACTGTTCCTGACCCTCTTGGTGTGGGTCCTGAGGCTCCTGTACCTCCTTCCTGATGGCAGCAGCATGACCTGGGTGGTGGGGCTCCTGATGATGGGTGCTACTTTCTTCAAGCAGCATTTCCTGTCGATGTGCTCAATGGTGGGGAGTGTTTTAATATGCATTAGGGCATTGGTGCAGCCAGTCAATATAGTCTCTACTACCCAACTATAGAAGTTTGTGAATGCTTTACATGTCATGGCAAATATTTGCAAACTCTTGAGGAAGAAGAGGCGCTGCTATGCTGCTTTGTAATTGCACTTGCTGTACATGCTGGGCCCTGGACAAATCCTCTGAAATGATAATACTGAAGAATTTAAAGTTGCTGACCCTCTCCATCTCTGATCCTGTAATGAGGATTGACTCATGGACCTCTGGTTTCCTTTTCCTGAAGTCAGTAATCATCTCTCTTGTCTTGCTGAAATTGAGTAAGAGGTTGTTGTTAGGGAAGCGCTCAGTTAGATTTGCAGTCTTCATCTTACATGCTGAACCATCATCACCTTTGATGCGTAGAGCTGCATTCAAACATTACGCCAAATACCTTATCCTTTGAGGTGACTCGAGGAAGCAGTCCCCCAATCTGTGTCGGCTCTCACAGATGTAGATGAGTCACAGGTACAATGAATTCACTGCTGACTCCTTTTTGGATAAGCACAAAGTTTTATTTTTAAGAAGGGGGAAAGTGCATTCATGATATCCAAACACTAAGTGTTTACCTACAGTATTTATGAGCAGGTCCTGGTGGGTTTCCAAGAACATAAGAGATGCAGCCCACTGCAGGGTCATTGACTAAGGTCTTTGCTGATACTTCATTTCTCAGTCTGATCTCCATTTCCACTGGTGTTCAGAAGCCTCTTCTCAGTCATAGTGTTAGATAAATTATGCATTGTGCAGCTTTATAGTGCACTTGGTGAGGAGATGGCATTGAACAATACCACAAACTTATCAATGAGCCATAAGTATGACATAGTGCTTGCACAGTGTCATCCGGTAATGACTTACCCATTCTGTAACTCTGCCCAAATCATCTCACAGATTTATTTGCTGTGTTCACCTCCAGCTACCACATAACTTTGCTGAGCTGAGATTGAGAAGAGGGATGGAAATTAAGGAAGAAAATGCATTTTAATACAACATAGAACGTAGAATAGTACAATACAGTACACACCTCTTAAGCTACTCTAAGATTAATCTCATTGTTCCCACCCACTTAGTCATCCATTTTTCTTTCATCCATGTGCCTATCTCAGAGTTTCTTAAATGCTCCCAATGTATCCACCTCCATCGCCACACCTGGCAGTATGTTCCATGCACCCACAATTCTGTGTAAAATAACTATTACTGACATTCTCCCTATACCTTCCTCTTAAAATTACACTCATTTATATTAGCCATTTTTGCACTGGGGGGGGGAAGGTCAATGGCTGCCCCTCTATCTCTGTGTCTTATCATCACATGCATCTCCATCAAGGCACTCTCCTCTCCAAAGAGAAAAGGCCTAGATCACTCAAACCTTCCTCATAAGGCATACTCTCTAATCGGTAAATCTCCTCTGTGCCCTCTCTAAAGCTTGCACATCCTTCCTATAATGAGGTGGCACAATACTTCCAAGTAAGCTCTAACCAGCTGCCATTGAGCTGCAACATCGCCTCATGGCTCTTGAACTCAGTCCCCTGACCAACAAAGAGCAGCACACCATAAACCTTCTTAACCACCCTATCAACTTGCAAGTGAACTTCGATGGGCGTCAGCTCCAAGGTCTCTCTGTTTTCCCACACTGCTAAGAATCCTGTCATTAACCCTGTGCTCTGCCTTCAAGCAAGCCTTCCAAAGTGAAACACTTCACACTTTTCCAGACTGAATTCCATCTGCTATCGCACTCTAGCACAGCAAGATACCACTATGGTTTAATTGGCAAGCAACCGTGGAAAAAGTTACCATTAATTTCCTATTGCACATCTTTGTGGGTCCCATTACAATGTTTCCTTCAATCTTAAGCAAATATTAAGCCTATAAATCACAGAGAGAGAGGGAGGGAATAACATGTAGCCTTAATGATTATATCCCGAAATCCTCTTTCGTTCTTCACACCTCACAATTTGCAATTCTGAATCTATGAATATAATTGGTTATACACTGAAAAGTGCTTTAGCTATATGATAACAGAATCAATGGTCAAGCATTGGTACTTCAATTTTGGATTAAAAGTAGTTTAAAAAATTCTGTTTTGTGGTTTTCAGGACAGAAAAAAAAACAAAGAACATAATAAACCTCTGCATAAATGTCAGTGAAAAGCTTTACTTTAAAAGACTATATAGTTAAGTTCTTCCTGAAAATGTTCAGTCCATTATATTGAACATATTACATATGCAGTTCTTCAATGTAATCACTTTGAGGAAATCTATATTCAACATAAAACACACCAATAGATGCAGAACAGAACCCTCCTGATGAAGGGTTTCGGCCCGAAACGTCGTCACTACCTCCTCCCAGAGATGCTGTCTGGCCTGCTGAGTTCTGCCAGCATTTTGTGTTTTTATTTATTTCCAGCATCTGCAGATTCACTCGTGTTGCCAACAGATGCAGCTCTTGTTTTCTCATTAACATGGCTACCATTTACGTCAAGATGACTTCCACCAGTGCAGTCTTCAAATTCACTCTGCACCACTTTGTTATCAATTGACCTATATTTTTAAAAAAATTCAAATATGCTTCTTTATCATCTGATGAATACATTGTGTGCACAGGCTGATGCATTTATGGGCAGTTTGGTTTTATAATGAAGAACAAATACTAAATTGAACTTGTCTGTAAAAATAATTGCTGGAGTTGGCTGCATATGTAATTACCACAGAGCAGCCCAAGAATGCAGTCTCCTCCCATTTACATAACCTCAACCTTGTAAGTTGTCTCAGCCTATTAACAGGAGCATTTTCTCTTTCTCTTTGTATGTTTTTGTTAACAAATTTATGAGGAACTTTTCGGAATCTAAGGAATATTTGAGGATTCAATTTCCCATGATTTCTTTGAATTCTCATGTTCCGTCTTTATTTGCACTACCTGGATCAAAGTTCACTGCAAATTCAGCACTCTTACAGTTGCTGATATTATTTGGTCACTACTTGGCAATGATCTGGTTTTTTAATTCTGATCTTTGTTTTGAAAACCACTCCTGGTGTTACCCATCCCTGTCATTACTATTTCTTGCAGACTTGCAATTCTCCAAGATATTCCTGCTCTTGTATTTCTGGACTTGTGTAACACTGGCTCTCCTTCATTGGAGACTGTGCATTCAACTGCCAAATCCCCAAACCCTGGAATCCTTCTTCTGACCCCTCCACAGTTTAAATAACTGTTTGCTTCCAAGACACACCTTAACATCCTTGCAAACATCCTTGCTTTTAGAATCCCATCAAATACTTCTCTCTTCTACTGTATTTCCTCCCTGTTATCTGCATTGCCATAACAGCATTCCAGAAATTCTCCTTCTGCTCTTTCTATTAAAAGGGTCATACTAGGGCCCATTTGCAATCCTTTTACATGATCAGTAATCTTACCCCATTTCCTGTGTCATCACCAGCTCAGCTCTGTAAATAGTTTCATTGATATCCTCATCTACCTCAGAAAACATGCAGGAGACCAATTACCATTCATTAAAAATCCTGGGATAAGGTTTTTCAAAGGTGCTCAGGGAAGTTTTCTTGAGCAATATGTAGAGCTCCCAACAAAAGAGGGCATGATACTGGATTTCCACTCTGGGAATGAGAAAGGGCTGGTGACAGAAGTGAGTATAGGGAACACTTTGAATCTAGTGATCATAATTTCATTAATTTCAATAATACTATGGAGAAGGGTAGGACTACTCCTTGGGTGAGATTCCAAATTGGAGAAAAGCTAATATTGACAGCATCTGAAAAGATCTGGTGGGTGTGGATTGGGATAGGTTGCTTTCCAGTAAAGGGATGTTTGATAACAGGGAGGCCTTCAAAAGTGAAATGGTAAGAATACATAAATTGTATGTTCCTCTTAGAATAAAAGGCAAGGCTAACGGATTTAGAGAACTTTGGTTGTCATCGGATATTGGTACATGGGTTAAGAAGAAGATGGAGGTACATATCAGGTGTAGTCAGTAAAGTATCAAATAAGGCACTGGAGAAGTATAAGAAATATGAGAGAATACTTAAGAGAGAAATCAGGGCTAAATGAGGACCATAAGACCATAGACATAGGAGCAGAATTAGGCCATTCAGCCCATCGAGTCTGAACCATTCCATCATGGCTGATCCCAGATCCCACTCAATCTCATACACCTGCCTTCTTGCCATATCCTTTGGTGCCCTGACCGATCAGGACACTATCAACTTCCACCATAAATATATGCACGGGCTTGGCCTCCACTGCAGTCTGTGGCAGAGCATTCCACAGATTTGCTACTCCCTGGATAAAAAAAAATTCCCCTTACCTCTGTTTTAATGAGTCACCCCCTCGATTCTGAGGCTCTACCCTTTATCTCTGGATACTCCCACCACAGGAAACATCCTCTCCAGATCCACCCTGTCTGGTCCTTTCAAAGTTTGGTAGGTTTCAATGAGATCCCACCACATTCTTCTAAATTCCAGTGAGTACAGGCCCAAAGCTGCCAAAAACTCCTTCTATCTTAACCTCTTCATTCCCAGTTGTCCTTGTGAAATGCCTCTGAATTCTCTTCAATGATAACACACCTTTCTGAAATATGGGGCTCAAAACTGTTGACAATACTCTGAGGTGCATTCAATAAGGTGATAGATAAAAGCCTTATCCACAAGATAAGGATGTATTAGCATGGATAAAGGATTGGTTAAGGAATAGAAAGCAGCGAGTTGGGATACATGGTGTTACTCTGGTTGGCAATCAGTGATGAGTGATGTGTCACAGGGGTCGGTGCTGGGAACATAGATGTTCACGATCTGGAAGAGGGGACCGAGTGTAGTGTTTCTAAATTTGCTGATAAACTGAGTGGAAAAGCAAATTTTGCAGAAGATACGGAGAGTCTGCAGAGAGATATAGATAGTTAAGTGAGTGGTCAAGGGTCTGTCAGATGGAGTACAGTGTTAGTAAATGCGAGGTCATCCACTTTGGAAGGAAAAATGGAAGATTAGATGATTATTTAAATGGTAAAACATTGCAGCATGCTGCTGTGCAGAGGGACTTGGGAGTGCTTGTGCATGAATCACAAAAGGTTGGTTTGCAGGTGCAGCAGGCTATCAAGAAGGCAAATGGAAAATTAGCCTTCATTGCTGGAGGAATTGAATTCAAGAGCAGGGAGGTTATGCTGCATCTGTACAGTGCAGGGGTGAGGCCACACCTGGAGTTCTGCATGCAGTTCTGGTCTCCTTACTTGAGGAAGGATATACTGCATTTGGAGGCAGTGTGGAAGGGGTTCACCAAGTTGATTCCAGAGATGAGGGGTTAGACTATGAGGAGAAATTTAGTTGCCCAGAACTGTACTTGTTGGAATTCAGAAGAATGAGAGGAGATCTTATAGAAACATAAACAATTATGAAAGGAATAGATACGATAGAGGCAGGAAAGTTGTTTCCATTGGTCGGTGAGACAAACCCTCAAGGTTCAGGGGAGTAGATTTAGGACAGAGATGAGGAGGAACTGCTTTTCCCAGAAGGCGGTGAACCTGTGGAATTCTCAGCCCAATGAAGCAGTGGAGGCTGTCTTAGTAAATATGTTTCAAACAAAGTTGGATAGATTTTTTGCATAGTAGGGGAATTGAGGGTTATGGGAAGAACACAGGTAGGTGGAGACGAGCCCATGGCCAGATCAGCCATGATCTTATTGAATGGCAGAGCAGGCTGGACGGGCCAGATGGCCGACTCCTGCCCCTGTTTCTTATGTTCTTAAGTGTAGCCTGACTAGTGTCTTATAAAGGCTCAGCATTATTTCTTTGCTTTTATATTCTACAGGACATAAGGTTGCTCTGGCAGACAAGGTGAAAGAGAAACCCAAGGCCTTCTATAGGTATATTCAGAACAAAGAGCTAGCAAGGAATAAAATTGGTCTTCTTTTGAAGATCAGAGATGTGCCCCAGAAAATGAACAACAGTTAAACGTGGGAACCCCAAAGTTGCCCCCAGCTCCCCCCTCCCATGCATAAGCAGCAGCGAGCAATGATTCCCCTTCCCTCCCACCAGCAAAAATAAACACACATCGGTACAATCACCCAGCCCAAGCATGTGCTAAGCGATAGCAAAGACACAGACCTTGCAGTTACCCCAAAAGCTTCGCATATCATCCGAATTCAACAACCCACAGGTTCTCTGTCTCCCTGGCAAGGAAGAGGGAGGTGTCCCCCATTTTCACAGCGGACAGGAGGCATAACAACAACCCACTAGTTTACAATGTTAAAAGTCAGTTTTGTTGCTTTTTCAAGCTCTGTGTCCATAGATCGCAAAGACTTTGGGTCTCCAGCCGTGACACCGACCCTCAATCTGCCCGTCTCCAGATTCCTGAGATCTTAGGCTTCTGAACACGATCGAGGTTCTCAGGCCAAACCCTTGGCATGGCGAATAGCGGCCAGTCGTGGAACCCTGAGAACAGGTCCCATTCCCGCAAAGAACTGAAGCCTGTGTATAACTCCAGGTCAGGGTCTTCAAAAGAACCCTGAAAGGAAAAAAATAAAGATATTGAAGGTAGAAATAGAGCTGTTTCTGAAGATGCAAGCAAAGGAGTCGCTATTAGACACCATCATTCCTCCTAAGCTGCACTGTTGTTTATAGAGTCATAGAGCACTACAGCACAAAGAACACCATCTTGCACATACTGAACCGCTATTGCGCCTAGTCCCATCTAAACACACCTGGACTGTAGCCCTCCTTACACCTCATGACCAGGTACTTACCTATATTGTCTATTGTTAACTTATCATAAGACCACAGAACTGTAAAAGATAGGAGCAGAATTAGGCCATTTGGCCCATTGACATTGAATGGCCCTATGCCATTCCATCATGGTCGATCCATTTTCCCTTTCAACTCCATTGCCCTGCCTTCTCCCCATAACCTTTACACACCCTGACTGGTCAACAACTTATCAACCTCTGTTTTAAATACACCCAATGACCTAACCTCCACCACTGCCTGTGGCAGTGAATTCTACAGGTTCACCACTCTCTGGCTAAAGAAATTCCTCCTCATCTCCATTCTAAATAGGTGTCCCTCTACTCTGAGACTGTGTCTTCTGGTCCTAGGCTCATCCACTATAGGAAACATCCTCACTTTCAACATTTGATAGGTTTCAAAGAGATCCCCTCATTCCTCTAAATTCCAGCAAGTACAGGCCCGGTGCCATCAAACGCTACACTTATGATAAGCTTTTCATTCCCAGGGTCATTCTTGTGAACCTCCTCTGAGCCCTTTTTAATGACACTACATTGTTTCTTAGATAAGGGGTCCAAAATAGCTCACAATACTCCAAGCAAAACCTCAGCAGTGCCTCAACATCACATCCTTGTCTCTACATTCTAGTACTCTCAAAGTGAAAGTTAACTTTGTCTTGCTCACCACCAGCTCAACCTGCGAGTTAACCTTTAGAGAATCCTACACGGGAACTCCCAAGTCATTTTCAATTTTCTCCCCATTTAGAAAATAGCCTATGCTTTTATTCTCTCTACCAAAGTTCATGACCATACACTGTCCATCCCTGTGCTCCACCTGCCAGTCCTTTGCCCATTCCAATCTGTCTAAGTGTTCTACAGCTTCTGCTTTCTTAACACTACCTGCCCCTCCACCTATCTTCATACCATCTGCAAACTTGTACACAAAACCATTATTTCTGTCATCCAAATCATTGACATAGGACGTAAAAAGAAGTGGTCTCAACACTGACCCCTGCAGAGCACCATTTGTCGCCAGCAGCCATTCAAAAAAAGGCTTCCTTTATTTAAACAGATTTGTCAGGCAAGGTTTTTCCTTAAGGAAAGCATGGTAACTTTGGCCTAATTTACCATGAGACTTCTGCTTTAACAATTGACTCCAACATCTTCCCAATCACTGAGGTCAGGCTAACTAGCCTATAATTTCCTTTCTTCTGCCTCCTTCCTATCTTGAAGAGTGGGGTGTAATTTGCAGTTTTCCAGTCTTCCATAACCATGCCAGAATCTAGAGTTCTTGAAAGATCATTACTAAGCTCTCCACAATCTCCCCAACTACCTCTTTCAGAACCCTGGGGTGTAGTCCATCTGGTCCAGGTAACTTATCTACCTTCTTACTAGTAATAGCAATTCTGCCTCCTGACACTCTTGAACTTCTGGCATTCTACTAAAATACTTATTCAGTTCACCTGCCATTTCTTTGTCCCCCATTACAACCTCTCCAATGTCATTGATGCTACTATGTACCAAGCCTTCTGGCAGCTCCCCCTCCCCCTTTAGAATGCTGTGGACCCAATCTGAGACCCTGGCAAGTGGAAGATAACATACCACCCAGACGCCTCTCTCATGTTCACAGAATCTCATGACTAATCCTCTAACAATGGAGTCCCCATATCACTACTGCCCCCTCTCCTCCCCCCTTCCCTTCTGTGTATTAATGATATAATGTGGTAAACTGGGACATCAAATTTGTGGATGACACCAAGTTTGGGAGTACAGTGAACAGCAAAGAAGACTATTTGGATCAGCTGGAAAAATGGGCTGAGAAATGGCAGATGGAATTTAATGCAGCCACGTATGAGGTATTGCACCTTGGCAGGACTTACACAGTGAATGGTGTGGCATTGAGTGGTAGAGTAGAACAAAGGAAAAACGGATCCATAATTCCTTCAAAATAGCATCACAGGTAAATAGGGTCATAAAGAGAGCTTTTGGCACATTGGTCTTCATAAATCAGCACATTGAGTACAAGATGTTCTACAGATGTTGTGTAAGATATTGATTAGGACAAATTTGACATATTGTGTGCAGTTCTGTTCTACTTATAGAAAAGATATCAATAAGCTTTAAAGAACATAGAGAAAATTTGTGAGAATATTGCTCAGACTTGAGCACCAGAATTATTGAGGCAGGTTGTACAGTTTTGACTTTGTTCCCTAGAGTTTAGGGGAGTGGACGGAGCAATTTTATAGAGGTATACAAAACACTGAGGGCTACAGATGGAGTAGATATATGCAGACTTTTCCCTGAGGTTGGGTGAGGTTAGAACTAGAGGTTGTAGTTTAGTTAGGGGGCCCCAAGGGGGAAGTTCTTCATGCAGATAGTGTGAGTGTGGATTGAGCTGCCAGTTGAAGTGGCGGCTATGGTTTCAATTACATTTACTTCATACCAGATGAAAGAGGTATGGTTTGAGTTAGGGTATTTGGAACTAGACAGAAGAATAAGTCAACACAGACTCTATGGGCTGAAGGGCCTGTTCCTGTGCTGTAGTGCTCTGTGATTCTAGACTTTGATCTCATGATCACCAGAACCATATTTATACTTTATTGTCTTCATTGCTCTGGCTTCATTTTCAGATATTTCAAGACTGTTGTGAGCATGCAAAATGTTTGATTTGTATGAATCATTCTTTCAGCGCTCTCAAAGTTATTAGTTTCAATAGCAAAAACAGTTTTACAAATCAGATGTAATTGCTGAGTATCTCAGGTGCATTTCAAACCCAGAGAAACAGGAAGAATCACTATAGCAACCATGCCCTGCATTGGATGTTTAATGTTACGTTTAGCATTTTTGGAATTGGAATTCCAAAAAACCCAGTATCTAGTTCTAACAATACATGCTAATACTTTTGTATATTTCTTGAACGCATTATTCATAAATAGCTAACTGACATTTCTCCCCTAGCATAGCACAACACCTTATAGTACAGGAGACCCGGGTTCAATTCCCACCGCTGCCTGCAAGGAATTTGTACATTCTGCCCTGACTGCATGAGATTCCACTGGGTGTTCTGCTTTCCTCCCACAGTCCAAAGATGTATTGATTGGTAGGTTAACTGGCCATTTTAAATTGTCGCATGACTGGGCTACTGTTAAATTGGGGGTTGTTGGGCGATGTGGCTCGAAGGGGTGTATCTCAATAAGCAAAAGAAATAATTAACATTCTATATACAATAGTTCAATTAAATAAGAAAATAAACAAAACAAGAAGCACATCTAGAATGGCGACCCTGTTGTTATTGTGTTTAAAATTTACATTTATGAAAAACAGATTGCAAGTAAAATTTGCATGATGTCTACGTGTATCTCATACCAATGTATTTCTTGAAATGGAATAAATCAGCAGTAAAATTGAAAGTGAAATTTTATTGTTTGTTACAGTGGCAGTGGGATTTCTGTTCATCATCTGACACTTATTAAGATGCCTTTCAGTAAATAAATCAGGAAATATTGACAATATTCAGCTGGTCAGATGACATGAGTGAATCCTAAGCAAAGTTAATATTTCTGGTCAATGATCTTTCATCAGAACCAGGGAAAATTAGAATGAGAACAGATTTTGAAAGTACAGAGAAAATAGGGTGGACAGAGAAAACAGAAGAAAAGATCTGTGACAGGGTGAAATGAAAGCAAATGAAGTGATAGGAGAACTAAACAAAAAAATGATGTTGAAGTCAAGTGAATAACAACCTGTAGGTCTTGAGGCTGTGTAGTCAGAAGTTAAAAGAAAACTGCTATTATGACAAGAAGTAGGAATAATGGGAGCCTTTTCTGGGTGGGTGTTGGTGACTAGTGAAGTCCCACAGGTATCTGTATGGATACTGCTTCTTTTTACTTTATGTATCAATGATGGAATTGATGGTTTTGTGGCCAAATTTGTGGATGACACAAAGATAGGTGGAGTAGCAGACAGTTCTGAAGAAGCAGGGAGGCTATAGGACTTAGTCAGATTAGAAGAATGGGCAAAGAAGTAGCAGATAGAATACAATGTCAGGAAGTGTATGGACATGCATTTTGGCGGAAGAAATGAAAGCATAGACTATTTTCTAAATGAGAAGAAAATTCCAAAATCTGAGGTGCAAAGGGATTTGGGAGTCCCTAAAGGTTAATTTGTAGGTTGAGTCGGTGGTAAGGAAGACAGATGTGATGTTGGCATTCATTTCGAGAGGAGTAGAGCATAAAAGCAAGGATATTATGTTAAGACTTTATAAAGGAGTAGTGAGGCCTCACAAGGAGTATTGTGAGCAGCTTTGGGCCTCTTACCTAAGAAAGGACGTTCTGACATTGGAGAAGGTTCAAAGGAGTTTCACAAAAATGATTCCTGGATTGAAAGGTTTATCATATGAGAGGCATTTGATGGCTCTGGGCCTGAAACATCTGGAATTCAGAAGAATGAAGAGTTACTTCATTGAAGTCTATCGAATTTTGAAAGGCCTCGAATGAGCGGATGTGGAGAGGATGTTTCGTCTGGTGAGGGAATCTAAAACCAGAGGACACAGCCTCAGAATCGAAGGACGTCCTTTTAAAATGGAGATGAGGAGGAATTTCTTTAGCTGGAGAGTGGTGGATCCGTGAAATTCGTTGCTGCAGGCAGCTGTGGAAGGCAAGTCATCGGGGGAAGGAAAGTCCATCTCCCACCCCCCATCCTCACCACATTCTACAGGGGTTGTATTGAGAGCATCCTGAGCAGCTGCATCACTGCCTGGTTCAGAAATTGCACCATCTCGGATCGCAAGACCCTGCAGCGGATAGTGAGGTCAGCTGAGAAGATCATCGGGGTCTCTCTTCCCGCCATCACGGACATTTACACTACACGCTGCATCCGCAAAACAAACAGCATTATGAAGGACCCCACGCACCCCTCATACTAACTCTTCTCCCTCCTGCCATCTGGGAAAAGGCACCGAAGCATTCGGGTTCTCACGACCAGACTATGTAACAGTTTCTTCCCCAAAGCTATCAGACTCAATACCCAAAGCCTGGACTGACACCTTACTGCCCTACTGTTCTGTTTATTATTTATTGTAATGCCGGTACTGTTTTGTGCACTTTATGCAGTCCAATGTAGGTCTGTAGCTTAGTGCAGTTGTTTTTTTTCTCTGTGTTGTTTTTTATGTAGTTCAGTCTAGTTTTTGTACTTGGTCATGTAACACCATGGTCCTGAAAAGCGTTGTCTCATTTTTACTATGCACTGTACCAGCAGTTATGGTTGAAATGACAATAAAAGTGACGTGACTTGATGTGATATTTAAGGCAGAGGTTGATGGATTCTTGATTAGTCAGAGCATGAAGGGATAAGGGGAGAAGGCAGGAGATTGGGGCTGGATTAGACATTGAAATGGTGGGGCAGGCTCCGTGGGCCATATACCCCAAGTCTGCTCCTATAATTATGCTCTAAAAGAAAACTAATTAGTGCAAATGTGAAATTGAAAATCTCAAATTCTGAATTACTTACAATTCTGGATTTAATGTTGAGTCTGGAAGATTGTAACATGTATGATTGAAAGCTGAGGTGTTCATTAAGCTACAGTACAGTAGGTTTCATTGGAGAGTTCTCAGACTGAATGGGATTGTGATGAAGGATTAAAATGACAAGCATCTGCAAACTAAGTGAAGATTTCTTTATGCCGCTACTCAACCTGTATTTGGTTTTTTATAGCAGAGGAGACCAGATCATAAATGAGGGGCGTAGAGCGCAAAACTGAAATTAGTTGTAGAAACACGAAATGCTGGATATCCAAATCAACACACACAAAATGCTGGAGGAAATCAGCCTGCCAGGCAGCATCTATGGAAAAGAGTAAAAGTTGATGTTTCAGGCCAAGACCCTTCCTTGTCTTGTCCCTGGCATCTCCTTTAGGCTTACACTATCACCTTAAATGCATGCCCTCTGGTATTAGAAATTTCATCCCTAGGAAAAAGATATTGTCTGTTAGTTGTAGAGAACTGGAGCGCTGCAGAGACAGAGGAATGAAGAGTAGGTGTTGCAACATCTGTGATCACATTTCAAAGTGCTTTGGGAAGCAGTATGTGTTTTGGTAAAGATTTTGCATTATCCAAAACATCTGTGTTCCCTTTGGAGCACAGAGACATGAGGGAAAGGAAGATGTATCTGATTATATGTGTCAAATGATGCTGAAAATCTGAAACAGAAAGTACTCAATAAACTTAGTAAGTCAGGTCGCATCCACAGGAAGAGTTAATATTTTGGTTGGTGACCTTCTTTCAGAGTTTTCCAGCATTTTACATAGAACATAAAACAGTACAGCACAGGAACAGATCCTTTGACCCACAATGTTATGCTAAACCAATTAAATTGGTAATCAAAGAGTCAACTAAACTAATCCCTTCTGTCTACTACACAATGACTATATCCTTCCATTTTCTTCACATTCATGAGTCTATCTCTAAAACGTTCATGTATCTGCCTCTACCACCACCGCGGGCAGTGCATTCCAGACACCCACCACTCTGTGTAAAAAAAAAAGAGAAGAAAAAACCTCTCCTTCACATCTGTTTTTTAGTTACCCCCTCAGATTAAATGCCTGCCCTCCGCTATTAGAGCTTTCAACCCGGGGAAATAGATACTGTCTGTCCACTCTATCTATGCCTGTCATAATCTTACAAACCTGTATCAGATCTCCCCTCAGCCTCTGCAGTTCCAAGGAAAGCAACTCGAGTTTGTCCAACTTCTCATGCTAGTGTATTGTCATGAGCCTCTGCAACATGCCATAGAGCATTGGGCTTCCAGGTTTTTTGAGTACCTGCATTTGCTAATTGTTGTCCTAACATTAAGCCCTTGTGCTTTCTGTTGATCTTGTCAAGTTAATTGACAGGCACATATTTTCTGCTTTCTATGATTATTAATTCAAACTCTCCTTTAGCACTAATCATGGTGTTAGTGTTTAGAATGATTTGCTTGGTCATACCACTGATGCTCCATCGGTGTTCCTGTGTGTAGCCTCTTGTTTCCATCTCCACATGGGAATCTGCTGTTCCTCCACCCCTGGGATGAGCCTTTGCCAGTGGTCACCGTGATGGACTCTGCCATTCCTCAGCGTATGGCTTCAGTTATTGCCAGCATTCTCCATGACAGAAGGACTCCACATTACTACACACAGTGAAGGTACAACAGCTGTCTGGATCTCAGTCGGCTGAAGACAAGGATGCCTTCTTTACTCAGTTGGCGCCCTGAGTCTATGTTCCAGTGCTTGAGTCTACACCCCCAATAAATGTTCCGAACTTTTCCAGTCAACGTTCAAGATATTTTTCAAGGGTCTCTAGGTCAACAAAGTTCGTTAGGTCTTCAGTGTTTCTGAGCTGTATGCAATGTTTCTGAGCTTCTTGCATTGTTTCAGAGTTACATCAGCAGCGCTCCTGACTTGTATCAACAATGCTCCCAGGATATATCAGCAATGCTCTCGGGTTATATCAGCAATGCTCTCAGGTTATATCAGCAATGCTCCTGAGTGATATCAGCAATGCTCCCAGGATATATCAGCAATGCTCCCAGGATATATCAGCAATGCTCTCGGGTTATATCAGCAATGCTCTCAGGTTATATCAGCAATGCTCCTGACTTGTATCAACAATGCTCCCAGGATATATCAGCAATGCTCTCGGGTTATATCAGCAATGCTCTCAGGTTATATCAGCAATGCTCCTGAGTTATATCAGCAATGCTCCTGAGTGATATCAGCAATGCTCCCAGGATATATCAGCAATGCTCCTGAGTTATATCAGCAATGCTCTCAGGTTATATCAGCAATGCTCCTGAGTTATATCAGCAATGCTCCTGAGTGATATCAGCAACACTCTTGAATTATATCAGCAATGCTCCTGAGTGATATCAGCAATTCTCCTGAATTATATCAGCAATGCTCCTGAGTGATATCAGCAATGCTCCCGAGTTATATCAGCAATGCTCCTGAGTGATATCAGCAATGCTCCCGAGTTATATCAGCAATGCTCCTGAGTTATATGTGCAATGTTTCCAACTTGTATGCTCTGTTTCAAATTCTTCATCCATTTCCCAAGAGCATCAGGCCTGTCTCAACTTTTACCACCCTTGTCGAAAGTTCCCCAGGGCTCTCTGGGCAATCAGGTTCCAGCCTTGGTGAGCAAGGTACTGTCATGAGCCTCGTGGGCCTCTGCAGCCTGCCATCGAGTATTGGGCTTCTGGGCTTTTTAACCACCTGCATTTACTAATTATTGTCTTAACTAGAGTTGTTAAGTCCTGGGCTTTCTGTTTAGTTTGTGACTGGCAAAGATTTTCCACTTTCTACGATTATTTAGTTCAAACTCTTATTTAGTGCTGATTGTGATGTCCTTACGTTTAGACTGATTTGTCTCGCGGTGTTACTCGGTCACGCCACCAATGCTCTGTTGATGTTCCTGTATGTAACCTAGTGTTTCCATCTCTACATGGGAGTCTGCCATTGCTCCGCACCTGTGTTCAGTTATTCAGATTCAGCTTATTGTCATTTAGAAACCACAAATGCAATGCAGTTAAAAAATGAGACAACGTTTCTCCAGAATGATATCACAAAAGCACATGACAAAACAGACAACACCAGAAAATCCACATAACGTTTGGCAAACCCCAATCCAGTCCGGAGAGGCTGCTGCGTATTAATATCGCGCTACCATCTAGCGCGTTCACTGGAAAGGAGTTCCAAATCCACCAGACAAAAACAAGACCAAAAGCTAAAGCTACAAGACCTGCACAAAACCACATAATTACAACATATAGTTACAACAGTGCAAATAATAGCATAATTGATAAAAAAAAACAGACTATGGGCACAGTAAAAATAGTCCAAGATGTTAAAAGACTGTAAGTTCAAAAGAAATCACCACAGTTTCCACAAGTCCCCAGGGTCCCGAAAGACTCTCCATCCCACACCGGCGGCAGAAGGGAATACCCCCGCTATGGACTTCCAAGGTGCCGCCCGACAACCTCGCAGATGCAGCATACAATGGAAGCTCCGTCAAAACCAGCCCCGCACACCGAAAGCGACCTGAGTCCGTCAAAAGGACTCCGAGTCCGTCGAACCTCCCATGACCATCCCCTCCGGCACAGCTTCTCCTAGCACCATCCTCTGCCGAGCGTATTAAGACAGCCCCGCCAACGGCCATTGGCAACACGACCCCAAGAACTGGGGGCCTGTTCTTCCCAGCAGAGTCCCAGATCTCACAGCAGCAGCAGCAACAAAGAAGGTCTTCCTGGGATTTTCCGATGTTTCTCCGTGCTCCCATGTCCATTTTCAATCTATTATGATTGTGCACGGCACCCCACTTCACAAATAACAGATAATCAGTTCCGGAGTGGCCGCTGCAAGCTGCGTCGCGCCGCCATCTTGGACCAGCATACATCATGATAACACATACCCTCTAATTCAGGGATTATCCTGGTAATTCTCTTCTGCTTTAACTAATAGAAGTAAGCATGCCATACGCAGCCTTAACCACCCTATCAACCCGTGTAGCCACTTTCAAGGAGCTATGACCGTGGATCCAAAAATCCCTCTACTCATAAACACTGTTAAGCGTCGTACTCATAATCGTGTACTGTCTCTTTATATTTGACTTACCAAGGTGCGACACTTCATATTTGGCCATGTTAAACTTCATCTGCCATTTCGCTGCTCATATCTGCAACTGATCTATTTCCAGCTGTATTATTAGCCAGTTATCTATGATAACCACAACACCACCAGTCTTCATATCATCTGTAAACTTACTAACCCACCCATCTATATTTTCATCCACATCATTTATATACATCACAAAGAGCAGAAGTCCCAGTATAAATCCTTGTGGAACACCATTCATCACAGACATCCAACTAGAATAAGTTTGTTTGACTATCCTCTTTCTTCTAAGGACAAGCCAGCTCTGAATCCATTGATTCTATTATGGTTATTATACTATTATGGATTTATTGAGTATGCCCAGAAGAAAATGAATCTCAGGGTTTTATATGGTGACATATATGCTTTGATAATTTACTTTGAAATATGAATTTCTTCACTCACTGTCGTGAGAGTGTGGACCAAGCTGCCAACGGAAGTGCTGGATGGGTGTTCAATTTTAACATCTAAGAGAAGTTTAGATAGTTACATGGACAATGGGAGGGATAGGCAGGCCTATGGTCCAGGTGGAGGTTGATGTGAGTAGGCATATTAATAGTTCAGCATGAACTAGGTGGGCTGAAGTGCTGTAGTGTTCTATGATTTGACTCTCTGACTCAAATAATATACCAGCTTTCCATGTGCGAACAATACTATTCCTGGGCTGTTATTTAGGTGATACTATCCCAAATTAGGTTCACCCCATCACCTTTCACTCAGGCATACTTCCCAGGAAAGGAAGTGCACTTCCCATTGAAGTGTCGATAGCACAGAAATTCTGAACAGTGTATCTGAAAGAATTTGTCAGGCATTGACATCACCATTTCAGCTTTGCATTTCTGGTGTTGTAGAATTCTCAGTAAGAAAGTTTGGAAAATCTTCTGGGCCACTAAATTCTGACAAATCTTGTAAATAAAACCACAGAACTTAATTTAAACCTTTCTTTTAATTTTGCTTTAAACTTCTCTTTTTTAAAATGGTTACTAATAAACACTCATAAACATTGTAATCCTGACTGAATGTTCCTACTGTTTGAAATTGTCACAGATAATTCCCTGAAACTGGTGTTAGACTTTGAAATGCATTGTCATGCCTTGTTCTTTTGGTAGTGAGCTTAAATCTGTGGCATATGGTTATCAAACCTTAGATCATAAGGCATACAAGAAAAATCAGTCCACTCAGCCTATTGAGTTTACTTTTCTGTTTTTACTTTCCCTCTCAACCCCATTCTCCTGCCTTCTCACTGTATCCTTTGATGCCCATACTAATGAAAAACTTGCCAAACTTTCTTTAAGTATACCCTACGACTTGGCCACTACAACTGTCTGTGGCAATGAATTCCACAAATACACCACTCTAGCCAAGGGATTTCCTCCTCATCTGTTTTAAAGGGACATCCCTCCATGTCCTCTCAATGCAAACCTTTCAAAGAGATTGCCCCTCATTCTGCTAAATTGCAGTGAGTTTAGGCCCAAAGCAGCGAAAGCTTCTTGTACATTAAACAACACAGTACCTGCCTTCGGCCCATGGATTTTGAACATAACTTCTCCTCCCACTTATCCTTCCGTCCATGTGCCTAAGAGCTGCTTAAATGTTCCTGATGTACCTACCTCTGCTAGTGTCCTCAGCAGTGTGGTCCAGACAGTTACCACTCTTTGTTTAAATAAACTACTTCTGACATCCCCCCGCCGCCTTAATTCCATTCAATCACCTTAAAAGTATGCCTTCTTGATTAGCCATTGCTGCCCTGGGAAAAAGGAGCTGACTGTCCACTCTATCTAGTTTCTCATACACCTCTATCAAGTCACCTTTCATCCTCTTTTGCTCCAAAGGAAGAAGTACTAGCTCATTCAATTTATCTGCCTAAACCAGGCAGCACCCTAGAAAATCACCTCTGTACCCTTTCTAAAGCTTCCCCATCCTTCCTATAATGAAGTGAACATAATACTCGAAGGGTGGCCTAACCAGGGTTTTGAGTTTCATTGACTTTGACTGCTTGTTGCTTTGTGGTGTTGCCTGGTGGTGTCTGCCCGTCTGGTGCTTATTGGTGTTGCCTAGTTGTGACTGGCTGACTGTTGGCCAATGGTAACTCTGCATACTGGCCATTGGTGACCAATGTGTGGGAACCAATCAGTTCCAACAAGATTCTGATTGGTCTGCTTACTCCTCATATAATCAATCCCATTCCTATGCTGCCATTTAAAATCATTTTACATTTATCAGCAGAGGATTAATTGTATCTAACTAGCACAACCATAAACACAGTGGTACTTTGTCAGATTAACCAGTTAGGTGCCTTACTTATAGGACTTTGCAAAGCATGAACCAGCTGTTAAGTACCAAACATAACAGTGTTGGATCTATAACAATAACTCACTGAACGCAGAGCCACCGTGAAGATATGGAAACAGAAGCAGACACAAGAGACTAGAGATGCTATAAGTCTGAAGGAATGCCTCTGTCCACTGGGAAAATGCATCATCACTAAGTAGAAGATAAATTCCAAATAAATTAATATTCAAAGCAGTGTTTAACCATTTTCTATTTCATAGAGAAAATTATTTTCTATTAATCTTTAAAAATACAAAATGAAAATTCAAACAATCATTGGCAAAACAATCATCCTTCATTAAAGATCATAAGTTAGTATTGTAGACTGGATCACATGACTTTGTTCAATTTAAGTAATATTTATCAGCCAGAACATGTCTAATGTTATCACACTGCCTGCAGTCACTGTTGTTGAGTACTTATCTGAACTTATGGAGTGATAAATCTGAATTTGAAATGATAACCCTGTAATGCAGCAGAACCATGTGCATCTAACTGCTAATCCACCCATCAATATTGTCATCTAGATTATTGAGCATGAGTTTCATTTACAGGAGCATTAATTAACTCCGAATTAAGTGATTTCACTTGAAAGTTGGGCCAAAACTCTATCAACAGATTGGCTATTTGAAGCCACTATGGTGTGCCAATGTTTACAAATTTTTTCAGCTTTAACATATGTGGAATGGAAACTGCAGATTAGACATTTAGGGCTGTATATTTAGGCTGACAAAATACTAGATTTGTTTTATATACTGTATCCTGAACAAGGTTACTAACAACTGGAGTAATTCCAACTTTAAATAATAGAAGAAATGTATCCAACCCACCTCTACTGTGTTTAGACAATAGACAATAGGTGCAGAAGTAGACCATTCGGCCCCTCGAGTCTGCACCGCCATTCTGAGATCATGGCTGATCATTCACTATCAATACCCAGTCCCTGCCTTGTCCCCATATCCCTTGATTCCCCTATCCATCAGATATCTATCTACCTCCTTCTTGAAAGCATCCAGAGAATTGGCCTCCACCGTCTTCCGACGCAGTGCATTCCACACCTCCACAACTCTCTGGGAGAAGAAGCTCTTCCTCAACTCTGTTTTAAATAACTGACCTCTTATTCTCAATCCATGCCCTCTGGTACTGGACTCTCCCAACATCTGGAACATATTTCCTGCCTCAATCCTATCAAATCCTTTAATTATCTTAAACGTTTCAATCAGATCCCCTCTCAATCTCCTCAATTCCAGCGTGTACAAGCCCAATCTCTCCAATCTCTCTGCGTAAGACAGCCCTGCCATCCCAGGAATCAACCTAGTGAATCTACGCTGCACTTCCTCAATTGCCAGAATGTCCTTCCTTAAACCTGGAGACCAAAACTGTACACAATATTCCAGGTGTGGTCTCACCAGGGCCCTGTACAAATGCAAAAGAACATCCTTGCTCTTGTATTCAATTCCCCTTGTAATAAAGGCCAACATTCCATTTGCCCTCTTCACTGCCTGTTGCACTTGCTCATTCACCTTCATTGACTGGTGAACTAGGACTCCTAGGTCTCTTTGCATTTCTCCCTTACCTAACTCGACACCGTTCAGACAATACTCTGCCCTCTTGTTCCTGCTTCCAAAGTGGATAACTTCACATTTATTCACATTCAATGACATCTGCCAAGTATCTGTCCACTCACTCAGCCTATCCAAGTCTCCCTGTATTCTCCTAACGTCCTCTTCGCATGTCAAGCTACTTGTTGAAAGACCCTGAAAATACTTATCTTCTGGCTTTAAAATGGGACACTTTTGTAAACACACATCCAAAATACTACCATAAAGTTCACTCAATGAAACATGTCTGTATGCTATTTATACGGCAGTATTGCACTATTTGTTTTTGTATATTGTGATGCTAATTGTGCAGTGGGGTTTATAAGTTCATGGTAAAAGGCAAAGGTAAAAGTCTGGTTGTGTGAATGAAGCAGGTACACCCTACCTTTGCAGTTCAGGAGGTAATTACTGGCTAATAAACTCAAATGAAAGGGGCATAGAAGAGGGATAATTACAACAAGCTCATAGGCTTATAATTTATAAATATGCTCATGATTTTCCTCAGCTGGAGAGAAAAAAAATTACTTAATACTCAACAATTGAGTGTGGATGCTCTTGTACCTTTTCCACAAAATATGCTGGGCTCAAAGCCATCTATTGACTTTCATAACATGAATACAATGATTTATTTTCAATAATTACTCATTTTCAATTATAGCTATTACTTTCAATAACTGCATATTTAATCATACCAATGTTTAGAAATAAAATGACAGTGACTATAATCACAAGGTTATTATGGAGAACAGACAGACAGACTTTATTACTTTATTGATCCCGAGGGAAATTGGGTTTCATTACAGCTGCACCAACCAAGAATAGTGAATATATAGCAATATAAAACCATAAATAATTAAATGATAATAAGTTAATCATGCCAAGTCGAAATAAGTCCAGGACCAGCCTATTGGCTCAGGGTGTCTGACACGCCGAGGGAGGAGTTGTAAAGTTTGATGGCCACAGGCAGGAATGACTTCCTATGACCCTCAGTGTTACATCTCAGTGGAATGAGTCTCTGGCTGAATGTACTCCTGTGCCTAACCAGTACATTATGGAGTGGATGGGAGTCATTGTCCAAGATGGCATGCAACTTGGACAGCAGCTTCTTTTCAGACACCACCGTCAGAGAGTCCAGTTCCACCCCCACAACATCACTGGCCTTACGAATGAGTTTGTTGATTCTGTTGGTGTCTGCTACCCTCAGCCTGCTGCCCCAGCACACAACAGCAAACATGATAGCACTGACCACCACAGCCTCATAGAACATCCTCAGAATCGTCCGGCAGATGTTAAAGGACCTCAGGAAATAGAACAACTGGAATTACTCCAGTAGTTATTAACCTTGTTCAGGATACAGTATATAAAACAAATCTAGTATTTTGTCAGCCTAAATATACAGCCTTAAATGAAGAACAGGCAGAGACTGGAAATTAGGGTTCTTAACCAGAGGATGACAATATAAGGCAGTAGCTGGCAAAAATAGATTGGAGAAAGTACTCTTCAGGCAATTAATGAAAGGCATTCAAAATATAGTAGTCAGAGATTGGAGCCGACAAGTTCCCATAACGGTGAGGGGTGGGGTCAATGGGTCTGAGGACAGGTTTAGAGAATTGAAGGCTCGTGAGACTCTATAAGAACATACATATAATACATAGGAAGGCACTTAAAGCAATTGGACTATGAAGAGAGGCTATGGAATCATACTGGTGGGCAAGATTAGGAAAATTTTGATATAAAATCATAAATATATTACAGACAGTAAGGAAAAGGTAAATCCCAATAAGGACAATAGGCAGCCTGCCTGTGATGCCAGAGAATATGAGTGAAGCATTAAGTGTGTACCATTTGTATTCACTATGGAAGAAGAATATCGCAGTTGAAACATTTAAGGAGAAAGACTGTCAAACGAGGACAAATTGCCATCAAAAAGGAGACTAAGTATATTACGCAGCTGAAAGATGGGTAAATCTCTAGAGCTTGATAAGATGCACCAGGCTGCTGAGGGATTATTGGGATTTCAAGAGAATTTTTCAAATCTCTTCTGTCCACAGATGAAGCTCCAGGTACAGTAATTGGAATATGGTAAATATAACATTTATATTCAAGAAGGACAACTGGGATAAACCAGAAAATTACAGGACCAGAGGTCAGGAAATTATTGGAAGAGATTTAAATGTCTTTATTAATATGCAGTTGGAGTGGAAGGGACTGGTAAGGGGTAGTCAGTAGGACTTCAAGAAGTTCTCTCTAACTTGATTAGTTGTTTTTTTGAGTAGATAACTACGTCAATAATGATACTCTAAATAGGATCTTAAACTGGCTTAGGAATAGGAAGGAGAAGGTGATGGTCAAAGGCCGGTTTTGCATTTGGAAGCCTGTGACTAGTGATGCGCCACAGGTTTTGGTGCTGAGACCTTTACCGTTTGTTGTACACATTGAAGATCTGTATCTGAATGCAGTAGATATGATTAGGAAGTTCACCGGAAATGTGAAGATGGGTTTGACCAGTGAAGAAGGCAGTTTTCAGCTACAAAATGATATTGATGTGTGGAAAGCAGATGTTATTCCTGACAAAAATGTGAGTTGTTATATTTTGGGAGAAGTAATAAGTTCAAGATGTACATAATGAATGATAGTGTCTTAAGAAGTGCTGAAGGGAAGAAGGACCTTGGTGTATATGCCCAAGGATCCCTGGTAACAGCAGCACGGCAGATGTGCTAATTAAGAAGGTACATATGATACTTGCGGTCATTAGCTGGAACATACAAGAGTGGAGAGGTTATGCATCAACTACATAAAATATTATAAACACGAGGAAATCTGAAGATGCTGGAAATCCAAAGCAACACACACAAAATGCTGGAGGAACTCAGCGGATCAGGCAGCATCTATGGAAATGAATAAACAGTTGATGTTTCAGGCGGAGGCCCTTATTCACTACTGAGAAGGAAGTGGGAAGCTGCCAGAATAAAAAGGCTGGGCAGAGGGGAAGGAATGGAAATGAAAGATGGTAGGTGAAGCCTGGTGAGTGGGAAATGTCAAGGGCTGGAGATGAAGGAACCTGATAGAAAGAAGCTGGGACCATAGTTTTGTCAGAACTGGAGGACCGTGTGATTCCAGTCATCAAAATGTAGGAAGGATGTGATTGCATTGGATTGAATACAAAGGAAATTCATTGGAAGTGCTCTTACTAAAAACTCAAATCTTGGCCTGACCCTTACTGCACTTGAACACCTTACAGTGTACCAAGTCTCTTACATTTCCAATGTAAGAGCCATTTCCAAAAAACATTTCCAATGAGTTATCTTCATTATTTCCTCTCTCAAGCTCAGCAATTTCTTACTTTACTTTTATCATATTCACTCTGTTCTGAGTTCAAAAGTTTAGTGATAAGAGTTTACATGCACTTCATATTTTCCTCCAAGTGCTATTCATGGTCTCCTCATTCACCTTACTACTCCAGGTGGTTTTGCTTTTCCCATTGACTCTGTTATAGATTAGACCACCTCTAATCATTTCCCCACTATACCACTTGTCTTCTCCAGTTTTAGGTACTGGGAAAATCTTGTAAAAAAATTGACACCTGTACTTTGAAAGCCTAAACCATGCAAACTTTGGCTCTCCATTTGCTACTATAAGACGTAGGAGCAGAATTAGGCTATTTGACCCATCAAGTCTGCTCCACCATTCAATCATGTCTGATCACTTTTTTCCTCTCCTCAACCCCATTTACTGGCCTTCTCCTGTAACCTTTCAATCTCCGCCTTAAATATACCCAACAACCTGGCATTCTCAGCTGCCTATGGTAACAAATTCCACAAATTCACCACCCTCTGGCTAAAGAGATTTCTCCACATCTCTGTTTTAAATGGATGCCCCTCTATCCTGAGGCGGTGCTGTCTTGTCCTAGACTCCCCCATCATGGGAAACATCCCTTCCCACATCTGTTTTGTCTAGGCCTTTCAACATTCAAAGGTTTCAATGAGATTCCGCCCACCCCTTCTAAATTCCAGCAAGTACAGACAAAGCCATCAAACGTTCCTCATATGGTCACCCTTTCATTCCTGCAGTGAGCCTCCTCTAAGCCCTCTCCAATGCCAGCACATCTTTTCTTTAATGAGGAGCCCAAAATTGTCCACAATGCTCGAGGTGGGGCTGCACTAGTGTCTTATAAAGCTTCAGCATCACATCCCTGCGCTTGTATTCAAGAAAAGAATGCTAATATTGCATTTGCCTTCCTTACCACTGACTCTACTTGGATGTTAACCTTTAGGGTGTTCTGCACAAGGACTTTCAAGTCCCTTTGCATCTCAAGCTTTTGGATTTTATCTCCATACATTTATTTCTACAACCAAAGTGCATGGCCATGCATTTTCCAACATTGCATTTCATTTGCCACTTTCTTCCCCGTTCTCCTAATCTGTCTAAGTCCTTCTGCAGCCTATCTGTTTCCTCAAAGCTACTTGCCCCTTCACCAATCTTCATATTATCTTCAAACTTGGCAACAAAGCCATCTATTCCATCATCAAAATCATTGATATACAGCATAAAAAGAAGCAGCCCCAACACCGATCCCTGCGGAGCACCACTGGTCACTGGCAGCCAACCAGAAAAGGATCCTTTTATTCCCACTGGCTGCCTCTTACCATTCAGCCAGTGCTCTAACCATGTTAGTAACTTTTCTATAATGCCATAGCTTCCTAACTTTGTAAGCAGCCTCATGTGTGGCACTTTGTCAAAGGTTTTCTGTAAGAACAAATATGTAACATCCACTGTACCCCTTTATCTATCCTACTTGAAATCTCCTCAAAAATTCCAACAGGTTTGTCAGAAAAGAGTTTCCCTTAAGGAAATCATGTTGACTTTGTCCTATCTTGTCCTGTGTCACCAAGTACTATTGGAGTATTGGAGTATAAAAATATTATGGAGTATAAAACTTGTATCATTTGCTGTGTAACTAGTCAGTTTGCTATGCATGTACTCAAATTAGTAGAATGAAGTCTTAGGAATGTAGAAGACAATGGTGTGTTAATGAGAGGTAGCTAAAGAAATGTAGATTAGAACATTGCTCAGTTCTGAGTTTATTATTTGCTGTGCATGTACCCAATTTGGTAGGAGACTGAAGTCTTAAAAATGTAGAAGACAATGGTATATTAATGAGAAGGTAGCTAAGAGATGTAGATTAGAACATGATTAAGCCAATTGATAGGAACAATAGGGACATGTAGTACGTGTAGTACGTGTAATACGCAACTATAGATCGATTACATGTGCTAATACAACTGGACAAATACTATAAAAAATGCTGTGTCCAGAGATCAGTGGGCAATCAGTGACTAGCTCAGGCATGGGCAAACTACGGCCCGCGGGCCATATGTGGCCCGTTAAGCTTTTTAATCCAGCCCGCAGAACTTGATGAAATTATATTAATAAACCTTGTTAACGTTTTTTCCCTGCAATTCTGGCGTTTTCCCAATAGATGATGCACTCTATATACATTTGTGGCGACCCATTTCCTGGCACATCTGAACCGGCTCACAATTAGCCAGCGTTCCGGCTAAGGGAGATAGCCTGAGGGGATTTGCGAGCACAGAGCTTTGGAGCCTCTGCGCAGGGGGGCAGGTTGAGGGAGGCTTAAAAGTGAGGCTGGGGATTTCGAATAAAGTTTTTTTCTTCGACTGCAGTTACCGACTCCGTGTCGTAATTTTAGCGCTGCATGTAGCACACCGCTACACATTGACCTTTGTTGAGGTGCAGCGTATTACTCCACATTTGCGCTTTACTCTTTGTTCGGCTCGACCTATTTGTGTGAACAGGCGTTCAGCGTCATGAACATCAACAAAGCCAGCCACAGATCCAAGTTAACTGACCAACACCTCAGATCCATCCTGAGAATCGCCACAACAAAACTAAATACAGACTTTGATGCGCTGGCTAAAAAGGGAGACCAACAACACTGTTCCCACTGAAATTAAAAATAAGTTTCTTCGTTATGTTATGTAAAAATGCATTTGAAAATATTTTTTTCAATAAGCCTTACATGTTACATGTCATTTCTGTTAAGTGATGGACATGAGTAGTGCACAGGTGCACGTATGTTCTCAAAATAAAAAATGCGCTCTAGATCAAATAACGTGCTCCTCATACTGGCGCGCTGTCACTGTTCTGTCTTTGTGCTGGTCGTTGTTGAGTTTTGGCACAGGGGACAATTGAATAAGAAGGAGCAGGACAAGTAGACCTGCATCTCCTACCATTTTTGAAATAAAGACAGTCAGGAGGAGAGTGATGATGATAATATATCTTGAAGGATAACAGAATTTTCAGTGCTTTAAAATAATAACTGTTACTATTTAAAAAAGCTGTATTTTATTCATTTAATTTTCAGTGTTTTAAAAGTCATTTCAATAAATAGCTAAATACCATGGGACTTCAAAGACAGATATTTTGCTGTAATGCATTTGTTCATTTTCAATTGAAATTAAAGCACATGTTTTCTACATATCCCATGATATTTTATTTTCTCTTATGAGGTGTATTACCAAAACACTCCGTCCATTTGCTCCTGGTCTGGCCCCCCTGTCAAATTTTAGAACCCTTTGTTGCCCTCAAGTCAAAAAGTTTGCCCACCCCTGGACTAGCTCAATGACTGTCTCAGCTTTGATTTGCAAATTAAAGTAAAACCCTTCTTGAAGAATCTTCTGCGTCTCTTGGTCATTTGCGAGGCACAAAAAACCACAACAGTACTCCTTAACAATTGACTCCAACATCTTCCCAACCACTGAGGTCAGGCTAATTGGTCTATAAGTTGCTTTCTGCTGCCTTCCTCCTTTCTTAGAGTGGAGTGACACTTGCAATTTTCTAGTCCTCTGATTCTTGAAGGTTCATTACTAATGCCTCCACAATCTCAACCATTACCTCTTTCAGAACCCTTGAGTGCAGTTCATCTGGCCCAGCTGACTTTATACCTTTATGTCTTTCAGTTTTTTTTGAGCACCTTTTCTCTTATAATAATAACTAAACTCACTTCTCTTCCTTCACACACCACAACATCTGGCACACTGCTAGTGTCTTCAACAGTGAAGATTGATGCAAAATACTCATTTAGTTCATTAGCCATCTCCTTGTTCCCCGTTATTATTTCTCCAGCCTCATTTTCTAGCTGTCCTATATTCACTCTCAACTTTTTTATTTTTCACATATTTGAAAAAGCTTTTATTATCCACATTGACATTGTTTGCTAGCTTGATTCCATGTCATCTTTTCCCTTCTAATGATTCTTCAGTTGCTCTCTATATGTTTTTAAAAGCTTATCAATCCTTTATCTTCCTGCCACTTTTTGCTTTGTTGAATGTCCTCTCTTTTGTTTTTACATTAGCTTTGATTTCCCTTGTCAGCTACGGTTATACTGTTTTGCCATTTGAGTACTTCTTCATTTTTGGAATACATCTATCCTACACCTTCCTCACCTTTCCCAGAAACTTACGTCATTGCTGCTCTGCTGTCATCCCTGCCAGCTCCTTCCAATTTACTTTGACCAACTCACCTCTCATGCCACTGTTATTTCCCCTACTCCACTGAAATACTGCAATGTCAGACTTTACTTTCTCCTATCAAATTTCAAGTTGACCTCAATCATATTGAGATCACTGGTTTCTAACGGTTCCTTTACCTTAAGCTCCCTTATCACCTCCAGTTCATTACATAATACCAATCCAGTGCAGCTGATCCCCTAGAAGGCTCAACACCAAACTGCTCTAAAAGACCATCTTGTAGGAATTCAGCAAACTCACTCTCTGGAGATCCATAACCAACTTGATTTTCCCAATCAACCTGCATATTAAAATCTCCAATGTCTATCATAACATTACCTTTTTGACACACCTTTTCTACTTCCCCTGGTAATCTGTGGTCCACCTCCCAGCAACCGTTTGGAGGCCTGTATATAACTGCCATCAATATCCTTTTACCCTTCAAGTTTCTTAATTCAACCCACAATGATTCAATACCTTCCAATCCTATGTCACATCTTTCTACTGATTTGATGCCATTCTATAGCAGCAGAGCCACGCCACCCCCTCTGTCCACCTTCCTATACCGATATAGTGTCTAACCTTGGATATTCAGCTCCCAGTTACAACCATCCTTCAGCCATGATTAAGTGATTGTACAACATCATACCTGGTAATCTGTAACAGTGCACCAAGATCATTCACCTTGTTTCTTATACTCTGTGCATCGAGATATAAAACTTTGATTGCTGTGTTTACTACACTTTTTGACTTTGCATCCCTAATGCACTGATACCCTGCTGGCTGCAATTATACCTTATCATCTGCATGCCCTTCCTGACAGTTTGACTGCACGCTATCTTTACTTTTTAATCATCCGTCCTGTTCTGAGTCCTTTCATTCTGGTTCCCACCTCCCTGCTAAATTATTTAAACCCTCCCCAACAGATCTTAACAAACCTGCCCATGAGAATATTGTTGCCCCCAGGTTCAAGTGCAACCTGTCCCTCTTCTGCAAGGTCATACCTCTCCAAGAAGTGATCCCAATGATCGAGGAACCTGAAGCCCTGCCCCCTGCACTAGCTTCTCAGCCGCACATTAATTGGCCAAATCATTCTTTTTGTACCCTCACTAGCATGTGGCACAGGTAGCAATCCAGAAATTACTCTCCTGGAGGTCCTGCTTCTCAGCTTCCTGCCTAGCTCTAAATTCTCTCTTCAGGACCTCATTGCTTTTCTTTCTTATGTCATTGGTACCAATATGTACCAAGACATCTGGCTGCTCCCCCTCCCTCTCTAAAATGCTGTGGAGAGGATCTGAGATGTCCCTGACCCTGGTATCTGGGAGGCAACATACTATTCGGGTGTCTCATTCACACCCACAGTGTGTCCTGTCTGTTCCTCTGACTATTGAGTCCCTTATCAGTACCACCCCTCTCTTCTCCTTCTACACCACAGACCCATGCTCAGTGCCAGTAACCTGATCTCTGTGGCATTCCCTACAACGGTATCCAAAATGGTATACTTATTATTGAGAGGAATGGCCATGGAGTGCTCTGTACTCACTGCCTATTCACAGTTCCATTTCTCCTGACAGTCACTCCTGCACCCTTGGGGTGACTACTTCCCTGTAACTCTGATCGATGATCTCCTCACTCCCGTACAAGCTGAAGGTCATCCGGCTGCTACTCAGATCCCTAATGCAGTCTTCAAGGAGCTGCAGCTGGATGCACTTCATTCAGTCTCCCAGGACTCCAACTCGAATATCCAGCATGAAGAATACACAACGGTTATTTACTACGCTAAGTACATCAAGAGAGAAGGGATAAAATGGAACCTTAACAGAAACTTTCCCAGAACCAATACCTCTTCTGAGCCGTGCAGGGCCTCCTTTGAGCCAAAGATTGGTACTTCTGCTCTGACCACTGGCCTACTCCCCACAGTGACCTGCCTGCTTGTTCCTCCTTTACTGTTATTTAATTCACTGTGCTCTGCTCCCGTCGCTGGCTGGGCTCTGGATTTCTACAGCTGTATTCCTACTCTGTCAGAGCTTTGCCCCACCATTGATGACCTGGCTCTATTTTTAAAAATGTTTTCTCTTATCTTTATATTCTGTTCTGATATCTTTATGTCCAAGGTACGCATATCTAATCAGATGTAGCTTACAACTGGCTTATCAATTAACCATCTGATTGGATTGGACAAAAAAATGAATCCTGATCTCAGCTCAGAATCAGAGTCAGATTATGATTGCATATCAGTGGCATATGTCGTGAAATTTATTGACTTTGTGGCATCAGTACATTGCAATACAGAATTACAGAGGGAAAAAACCTGTGAATTATAGTAAGTACTTACACAAGCACACTCATATGATATATTAGTTAAATTAAATAATTGTGCAAAACAGAGACTGTTCTTTCTCCCTTATTAGGGAGAGAGAGAGCCTGTGGTATGTCGAATACTGGGTGATCGAGTGGTCTTTGGGGTGCTGCAAGTCTGTGTCTTTGCTGTTGCTTTGCTGCACACTTGAGTGCTCGGTGGCAGGCGCCAATGCATTTTTTTTGCTGGTGGGTGTAGACGAAATTGTTGCTTGCTGCCGCTTACGTGCAGGAGGGAGGGGAGCTGGGGGGGTACTTTGGGGTTCTAACATTTAACTATCATTCATTCTTTGGGGGTACTCTGTTTTCATGGATGTTTGTGAAGAAAAAGCATTTCAGGATGTATATTGTATACATTTCTCTGACATTAAATCTACCTTTGAAACCCTTGAAATAGAAAAAAAAACTAATGAGGTAGTGTTCATGGGTTCAATGCCCATTCAGAAACCAGGTGGCAGAGGAGAAGTTGTTGTTTCTGAAATGTTGAGTGTGTGTCTTCATACTCTTGTACCTCCTTCCTGATGGTAACAATGAGAATACGGCATGTCCTGGGTGGTAGGTGTCCTTAATGATGGATGCCGTCTTTCTGAGGCATCCTCAATACTATGGAGGCTAACGCTCTTGATGCAGCTAAGTTCACAACTCTCTGTAGCTTACTTTGATCCTGTGCTGTAGCATCCCTCCCCCAGTACCAGACGGTGATGCAGCCAGTTAGAAAACTTCCCATGGTATATTTGTCAAAATTTTCCAGTGCCTTTGGTGACGTACCAAATCTTTTCAAACTCCTAATGAAATATAGCTGCTGATGTGCCTTCTTTGTAGAAGCATTGGTGGGTTGGGTCCAGGTTATATCCTCAGAGATATTGACACCAGAAACTTGAATTCGCTCACGCTTTCTGCATCTGATCCCTATATGACGACTGGTGTGTGTTCCCTCATCTTACCCTTTTTGAAATCCATAATTACTTTCTTCGTTTTATAGATGTTGAGTCCAAGGTTGTTGCTATGACATCACTCAACTAACTGATATATCTTGCTCCTGTGTGTCCTCTTGTCACCTCCTGAAATTCTGCCAGCAATAATTGCATCAAAAGCAGATTTACAGAAGGCAATTGCACTGAGCCTAGTCACACAGTCATGGGTGTAGTCAGAGTTAAGCTCACATCCCTGAGGTGCACCAGTATTGATTGTTAGTGAGCTTCAAATCCACTGACTGTGGTCTTCCGATGAGCAAGTCGTGGATCCTGTTGCAGAGTGATGTACTAACACCTGGGTTTTGGAGCTTTTCAATCAGAACTGTTGGGATGATTGTGTTAAACGCTGAGCTGTATTCAATGAACAGCATCGTGACATAGGTACTGTATTTGTGTTGCCCAGGTGATCAAAGGTCACGTGAAGAGCTGAGACTGTAGACCTATTGCAGTGATGGTCAAATTGCAGTGGTTCCAGGTCCTTGTTGAGACAAGAGGTAATTCTAGCCATAACCAGCCTCTCAGTAGCTGAATGGTAAGTGCTGCTGGATGATAGTCATTAAGGCAGCTCACTCTGCTCTTCCTGGGTGCTGGTATAATTGTTGCCCTTTTGAAGCAGGTGCTAACTTTGAAGCAGGTGTAGCACTGAATGACTGAAAAAGTCTTTGAACACCCCGCCAGATGGTTGGTACAGATTTTCAGATCCCTACCCAATACTTCGCTGGGGCCTGTGGCCTTGTGAGGATTCATCCTCCTGAAAGATGGACTGACTTTGCCCTCTGAGACAGAGATCACAGGGTCACTGGATGCTGTAGGGATCTTCATAGCTGTGGCTTTATTCTCCCTTTCAAAGCGAGCATAAAAGGCATTGAGTTCGTCTGGGCGTGAAACTTCACTGCCATTCATGATAGATTTCGCTTTGTAGGAAGTGATGGCCTGCAAGCTCTGCTGGAGCTGATGTACATTTGATGTCACTTCAAATCTCATTCACAATTGTTCGTTAGCTCTTGAAGTAGCCTCTGAAAGTCATGCCTTCTTTTCTTGTACAGACTTGAATGGGACAGATATAGCCTCAGCAGACAATGGACCTCTTGGTTCATCCACAGCTTTTGATTTGGGAATGTGCAGTAAGTTCTTGTCGGCACACACTCATCCACACAGGTTTTAGTGAAGTCAGTGACAGCTGCGGCATACTCATTCAGACCCGAAGATGAATCCCCAAATACGGTCCAGTCCATTGATTCAAAGCAGACCTTTAAACGCTCCTGTGCTTCCCTTGTCCATACCTTCTTGGTCCTCACTACAGGTGCTGCAGACTTCAGTCTCTGCCTGTACCCAGGTAGTAGAAGTACAGCCAGGTGATCAGACTTCCCGAAGTGAGGGTGAGGGATGGCACACTGTGATCTTGACTGTGGTTCAGTGTGTTGGTTCCTCTGATACTACAAGTGATTTGTTGGTAATAATTATTTAGAAATGCTTTCAAGCTGGCCTGGTTAAACTCCCCCATAATAATGTAGAAGGCATCAGGGTGTCTTGCTTCATTCTTGTTGATTACATCGCTCAGTCTGTCTAGAGCCTGTTTTACACCGGCCTGTACTGGGATGTACACTGCTACCAAGGTTATTGCTGAAATCTCCCACGGCCGATAAAATGGGTGACCCTTGATCGCGAGGTGTTCCAGGTTGGGTGAACAGGACAGGGATAGAACTGCCATGTTTGCACACCATGCAGAATTGACTGTGAAGTACACTCCATCTCCCCTGCCTTTGAAAGTCTCAGCAGTCCTATCTTGACTGTGTGTTGTGAACCCAGCAATCTGTATCACTATGTCCAGAATGGAAGGGGTTAACCAAGATTCCATAAAACAAAAAAATGTTTTAGATGTAGTTGTGGTTCTCATCTGTAGCAGACTGAAACTGAAGTATTTGATGGTTTCCACCAGAGATACTCTCACCAGTTGCCTTCCTTGATGGTGCACTGGAAGTAGATCAGTATGAATTGTTTGATATACAAACACAACCATAGATTTTTTTCTGTACTGCAAACCTTTTTCAACCGTTTCCTCTATGCTTTTCCCCTCATCTTCAATTGACAACCAAAAGGAATTCATGGACAAACTTGATATTAGAATGGGAATAATGCATTTAGCTACCAATGTCCCTCCTCTCACCAGTCCATTGACTCGAATCACCAATGTCATCCTCCACCTGAGGTTAAGCCTTGCTCTTGCTTGTCTGTCTATTTCGCCTTGTCTTCTCTTAAAACTGCACTCCACAAATCTCACCTGCAGCTCACTTTGCCTTATTCCTAGTAATCAAATTTCCTTCCAGATCCCATATTGACTGATATAATTAAATTTTCTTGCATCTTAAAGGGATCTTACCACAGGCAGTTAATCTAATCAGCCATTCTAGTTAGCCCTCCCCCAGCTCACTATATATACACAGTGTATTACTCTGCATCATAAACATTTTAAACCACTTTTTATAATGCTGTTTACTTTGTAAATATATAATGACATTTATGTATTAATGCACATTTTATTCCATATCTGTACTTTATTTTTATATAATTCTTTATTCTTTGTAATTGCTGAATGTTGTTGTTTTATGTTGCATGTCACATCCTGACCAACACACCACAGCAAATTCCTCATCATATAAATGTATATGGTGAATAAAGTTGATCCATGATGCTTGAACCATTTTTTGCTGGCTAGGTGTCTTCTCATTCCTTGTCAGCAACATTGTTCAGAAATTGCTTGTCCTCAGTCATTGCAAACAACTGCTCCATCTCCAAATGTCCTATCGTTTCTATGCTCGTTGGAAATGCTATAAACTGTCAAATTTATGCTCACCTTAACTGAATCAATTTGTTCGATTCCTCCAATCAGTTTCCAGCTTATTTACTCCTTGTGATTAGTCTCTTCGAGATAGTTGACTTCAAATATTCAGAATGTGATTGAAACAAAATTAGACATCAGTGTTACAAATAGTGCAACGTCAAGACAAATGGCAAGGAGTTGGTTGGCTTTATGGAGCATCTTTAAAGAGCATAGGTACATTGGAAAAAGGGTGGGAGGGGATTTCAAAATTTAAGCCTTGCCTATGCATTCCTTTTTTAACGATGAAGTGAGTAAATTTGGGAATAATTAAGAGGTCAAGACTGCTGATCTTTATCTCTCTCATCTTTGTAAACCTATTATCCTAAGCTTGGCTGTCTTGTTTGTCTTTGCACTGCCCCAATAAATTATTAGTCTGTACTTGCTGGCCTTCCATTCCTTCCCAATTAAACATAGTCTCATTTTTAAAATTCTCAATCATGTCTTGAGTCTTTGGTAATTATCGTTGTAAACTCTAGCCTTTTAAACTACGAGGTAACTGGACTCCAAAATCAGGTCTCTTGTTAATTCCTGATTTTATTTCCTTCACCACTGGCCACCATTTAGTGTCTCCACCTCTATTTATTTATTTAAAAAACTTCTTTAAATTTGTATCTGACCAAGCCTTTCATCATCTATCAAATCGTAGTTATACAGAACAGAAACCGACCCTGTAGCCTGAACGACTCATGCAAAATACCAATCCAGCCTAGACCCATTTGGCAGAGTTTATCCTAATAGTTGAGCATTTTTTTTTTGTTTGATAACAGTTGAAGTGTGTTGGTATGCTATGGTCATAAAATAAGCTACAGTGGTAGTACAGTATATCTGAAAGAAGATGGCACCAGTGAACATCACAACCAATGGCAATATCCTCCAGATGGACCACAAAACTACTTCATTCACTTCTTTTTCTTTCAAAAATGGTTCTGTTACAGTTGGAGCCTGTGATCAACACTTTGGTGCTGTGTTTTTTGGCCTGATTGAGTGATCTAATGCTTTGCTATCTCCAAAGGTGTTTTGAAAGGAGCATGCAGCCTTGAGACCAGGAAGCCTGGATACAGGGCCATGACCAAATCCATTTCTCACTAATCTCACTGATTAAACACTGAGGAAGAGTGAAATCTTCGATGTGAGTGTGGAAGGTGACAGATGTTCCTGCCTCTCGTTCACTGCTGCTGGAGGAAGGTGTCTATGTGTGATGGTCTCTCTCTGCCTCTCGCTCACTGCTCCCGAAGGAAGGTTCTTGTGTTCGAATGGTCTCTCTCTCTCCCTCAATGCTGTCAGAGGATGATGTCACAGTCCTGGGTCTTGGATAAGGTTTAGTAGACACGGTTTGTGGACTGGACTCTGTAGTTCACGTTATGATGCTTTTCTGGTTGCTCTCGTTTTGGGAGATTTTGAACCAGGTGGACTGTAGATCACAACACTGAGCTGAACTGAACATGCCTGGATTCTATCCGTTTTGTATTTTATATTCTATTTTCCACTTGTTTTTGTTATTGCCATTGTGCAATTTGTTTCTTTTTGCACATAGGGGTGGGGTTTGATGTTTATTCTTTGAACAGGTTCCATGGTTTTCTTTGATACGTGGCAGTCTGTGGAGAAGACAAATCTCAGGCTTGTTTACTGCATACTTACGTTCATAATAAATGTACTTTGAATCTTTGAATTAGTTCTAATTAGGCATTGAACCTAATGGTTGCTCAACTCATAATTGGGCCCTTTAACCCATTACATCCATGAGCCAAATCTTTCCTCTATCTACATTAATTCTACTGGTCCAATTTAAGTCTATTTCCTTCTGTTTTTTTAAGTTTTTGACTTGGGGGTTGGGTGGGAGATGGGGAGGGATGTTTCCCTTCTCAATCGATCTCCCAACAGAGTGGCAAAGATGAACATTGTTGACTGGAGATATAATGGTTTCCGTGATAGAGGGAAGCATCAGCTAATGAAGCCATTAATGCAAGAGAGGCAAAATGATGCTTAAAGTTTCCTTATAAGATATAAAACATAGAAGCAGAATTAGGCTATTCAGCCTATCAAGTCTGCTCAACCATTCCATCATGGCTGATTTGTTGTCAAATCCCCATATTCTTACCTTCTTCCCGTAACCTTTGACACCCTGGTTAATCAGGAAATTTTCAACATCTGCTTTAAATATGCTCAATGATTTGGCCTCCAGAGCTGTCTGTTGTAATGAATTCCACAGATTCACTACCCTCCAGCTAAAGAAATTCTGCAGATGTGATCTCATTGGCTCTTCATGCAGCCTTGGGTCACTGGGTTGATACTAATACTTATGTCAATACAGCTCAATGCTTGGCACAATAATTCCAACTGTTCTGATAAAAAAGCTCCAAAACTTGGGCCTTTGTACTTCCGTGGATCTTCAGCTTCTTCGCCGGAAGACCACAGTCTGCAATCAGAAGTAACACCTCCACCTCGCTGACAACCAACACTGGCGCACATTAGGCATGAGTGCTTAGCCTACTGTTCAATTCTATCTACACCCATCACCATGTTGCTAGACATAGCTCAATTGCCTTCTGTAAATATGCTGTCGATGTAACTATTGTTGGCAGAATTTCAGACGGTATCAAGAGGGTATACAGAAAAGAGTAATATCAGCTAGTTGAGTGGTGTTGCAGGAACAACCTTCAACTGGGTAAGGCCAAAGAACTGATGTGGATTTCAGAAAAGGGAAGGTGTCGGAACACAAACTATGGGGATCAGAAGTGGGGAAAGATTGAGCAATTTCAAGTTCCTGGGTATCAAAATCTCTGAGGATCTATCCTGGCCCAACATACTGATGCAGCTACAAAGCAGGCATGACGATGGCTAGATTTGATTAGAAGTTTGAAGATATTTGGTATATCACAAAAGACACTAGCAAATCTCTACAGATATACCATGGAGAGCATTCTAATTGGTTGCATTACTATCTGGTATGGAGGGAGGGTGGGGGACTACTGCACAAGATTGAAAGAAACTGCAGAAAGTTGTAAACTTGATCAGCTCCATCACAGGCACTAGCCTCCACAGCATCCAGGACATCAAGGAGCAATGCCTCAGAAATGTGGCATCCATCTCTAAGGACCCCCATCATCTAGGAAATGCCCCCTTGTCATTGCTGCCACTGGGAAGGAGGTATGAGAGCTGAGGGCACAGACTCAGTGACTCAGGAACAGCTGATCTGATTCCTGAATGGACATCGAGCCCATGAACACTACGCTCTACTTCTTTGTACTAATTTAATATAGCTATTTAATATTTATGTGTATATATACTTGTATTCAGTTTTTATTATGTATTGCATTGTACTGTCACCCGCAAAAACAACTAATTTCACAAAGCATACCGATGATATTAAACCTGATCCTGATTCCTCATTGTTGTGCCTGTGCGCAACTATGTATCGATTAAATCATAGCACGCACACGGGAAATGGCTTTAACTGGAACATTCACATTGCAACGAGAGAATACACTGGTTAAAGCCATCTCCTCTGTATGTGATTTTATTTAATTGGTATATAGTTGAACACAGACACAACACTCATCCTTGTTGTAAATAGATGTCTCTCTATTCTGTGTCTGTGCTCTCTGGTCCTAGAGTCTCCCATCATAGGAAATATCCTCTCCACACTCGCTCTATCTAAGCCTTTCAATATTCAATAGGTTTCAGTAAGATCCCTCTCCCTTTATTCTTCTAAACTCCAGCAAGTACAGGCCCAGAATCATTCTCATGAACATCCACTGGACCTTCTCCAATGCAAGCACATCTTTTCTTAGATAAGCAGCCCATAATACTCCATGTGTGGTCTGGCCATTGCCTTATAAAGCCTCAGCATTACATCCTTGCTCTTACGTTCAATTCCTCTTGAATGAATGATAACATCGCATTTGTGTTCCTTACTGCTGACCCAACCTGTAAGTTAAGTATTCAGGGATCCTGCACAAGGACACTCTCGTCCCTTCACATCTCTTGTTTTTTTAATTTTCTCCTTGTTTAGAAAATCACCTATGCCTTTATTCCAAATTATATGACCATACACTTCCCTACTCTATATTCCATCTGCCACTGATTGCCTATTCTCCAAGTTTGTTTCTGTTCTTCTACAGACTTCCTGCTTCCCAAACACTGTCTATCTTCATATTGTCCACAAAGCCATCAGTTCTATCATCCAAATCACTGACTTATAATGTGAAAAAAGCCATCCCTCCACAGACCCCTGTAGAATGCCACTAGTCACTGTCAGCCAACCAGAAAGGGCCCCAATTATACCCAATCTTTGCATCCTGCCAGTTAGCCAATCTCCTATCTATGCGAGAATCTTTCCTGTAATAAATGGGGTCTTGTTAAGCAGTCTCATGTGTGGCACCTTGCCAAAAGCCTTCTGAAAATCCAAGTACACAACATCCACTGATTCTGCTTTGTCTATCCTGCCTGTTACATAGCTTAATTAAACATAGGGAATTCAATTTCTAGGCATTGATATAACTTTTGACCCCAAAATGAGATTCTGCTCTGCATAGACTCATAGGGTCATTGAAAATTGCAGCACAGAAACAGGCCCATCAGCCCATCTAGTCCATACCCAATCATTTAAACTGCTTAGTTCCATTGATCAGCACCTGGACCGTAGCCCTCCGTACCCCTACCATCCACGTACCTATCCAAACTGCTCTTAAACTTTGAAATCGAGCTTGTGTGTACCACCTGTGCTGGCAGCTGGTTCCATACTCTCATGACCCTCTGAGTGAAGAAGTTCCCCCTCCTGTACCCCTTTAAACGTTTCATCTTTCACCCTTAACCCATGACCTCTGGTTGTAGTCTCACACAACCTCAGTGGAAAACGCCTGCTTGCATTTACTCGATCTATATCCCTTATAACTTTGAATACCACTATGAAGTCTGCCCTCAATCTTTTATGTTCTATCTGACCACATATTCCATCTCTGTAATACCCCTTCATTCCACTCTCTACCCCAGCTTCTGTTGTGCTGAATCTTTAACTTGGGTTTTATTTTTGCCTCTAGGTTTGGCTATCATGATTCTTGTTTGACTATCCCCAAACCTGATATAACACAAAACTTGCTGCCTGGGCCTGATTTACATCAAGTTCTTTCTCTTTCCTGATATACTTTGGCTTCTGGTTAACAGAAATTCTCATCTTTGCTTTCAAATCTCCTCATGACTTTCCCTCTTCTAACCTCCGGAATCTCTGGCTATATAATGGTCAAGAGTTTGCTGCAGCAGATTTTCTCTGGCCTGATGATTATTGTTATGTGTAATTGTTCCATTGCTGTTGGCTATACTGCTAATGTCCCAAGTTATGGAATTTCTTCCTTTCCTCCTAATCCCCTCCTCTTCTCCATCATTTCTATACTTGTCTACCTCTTTAACCAAGCTTTTGATTATTTGTTCTAACATCATTTTATGTGTCTTGGAAATAAAGCTAATTATCACTTGGAAAGTATTGATTAATTACTAGTTTTGGTATTGTACCGAGATACAGTGAAAAGCTTGTCCATTACAGATCAAATTGTTACACAGTGCATTGAGTTAGAACAAGGTAAAAGAACAACAATTCAGAATAAAGTGGAAAAGCTTTAGAGAAAAGTCTAGTGCAGGTAAACAAAAAAGTGCGAGATTATGACAAGGTAGATTATCAGCTCAAGAGTCCAGCTTATTGGAGAAGAAGTCCATTCAAGCATTTGATAACAGCAGAGTAGAAGCTGCCCTGAAGCCTAGGGGTATATGCTTTCAGGCTTTTGTATCTTCTGCCCAGTGGCAAATTATCACTGGCAAATGTTGTGAAATCTTTTATTTTGCGGCAGCAGTCCAATGAAACAGATAAAAATTATCTGTAAAGTAGTGAGGTAGTGTTCAGGGTTTTACTGTCCATTCAGAAACCTGATGGCATTAGGGAAGAAGCTGTTCCTAAAACATTGAATGCACGCCCTTATTCTCCTGTGTGTCTTCCCTGATGGTAGTAGTGAAGAGAGAGCATGTCCTGGGGGTTACTAATAATGTATGGCACATTCTGGAGGCACCACCTGTTGAAAATGTTTTTGATGGTGGGGAGGCTAGTTTCTATGATGGATCTGGCTGACTTTACAACCCTCTGCAGCTTTTTGTGTTCCTGTTCATTTAAAGCTTCATACCAGGCAGTGATGCCACCATCAGAATGTTCTCCAAGGTACAGTACATCTGTAGAAATTTGCTAGAGTCTTTGACCACATGCCAAATCTGCTCGAATGAAGTATAACAACTGGTATGACTTATTTGTGATTGCATCAATATGCTGGGGCCAGGATAGATCCTGTAAAATCTTGGCACTCAGGAACTTGAAACTATTAACTGCTGATAACTGCCCCCCGCCCCCGTCCATTGAGGACAGGTGTATATTCTTCCAGCTTTGCCTTCCTATATCCACAATATTTGAGTGCATGGTTGTTGTTGAAAAACCACTCAAAAAGCTGATCTATCTCAGTCCCCATTACTGTTGAGATTCTGCAAAAGGCACTAATGTAATTAGTCAATATACAGATGGCGTTTGAGCTGTGACTAGCCATACAGGCGTAAGTGTAGAATGAGCAGAGCAGTGGGCTAAGCATTCGTCCATGAGGTGCACCTGAGTTGATTGTCAGAAAAGAGGCAAAGTCAAGGATCCTGTTGCATTGATTCCCAGGGTCCAGAGTTTGGTAATGAGTTTGCTTGAAATTATAGTATTCAAGGCAAAACTGTAGTCAGTAAACAAAAGACAGTCCTAGGTGTCTTTACTCTCCAACTGTTTCTGGTCAATGGTGTCTGAATTACTAATTACAAATTGTTTAGACTAATTTGACTGTGTTTTAATGAGTTAATAAAGAGGCTAATGAAAGCAGTGTTTACAAACTCCTGAAGGAGCCAAGATGGATTGGAAATGTTATGAAAAAATATGCTGAGTGTGACTTCGTTAACAGAAGAATCAAACTCAGAATCGGAATCGGAATCAGGTTTATTATCACCGGCATGTGACGTGACACATAATCTAGCAGAGAGAGAAAAATAATGGTAAATAAGTAAATCAATTACAGTATACGTATATTGAATAAACTAAAAATCGTGCAAAAGTCAGAAGTACTGTATATATAAAAAAGAGTGAGGTAGTGTCCAAGGGTTCAATATCCATTTAGGAATCAGATGGCAGAGGGGAAGAAGCTGTTTCCGAATTGCTGAGTGTGTGCCTTCATGCTTCTGTACCTCCTACCTGAAGGTAACAGTGAGAACAGTAACCCTGGGTGCAGGAGGTCCTTAATAATGGACACTGCCTTTCTGTGTTACCACTCCTTGAGTGCTTTCTGGGTGCTTCGTAGGCTGGTACCCAAAATGGAGCTGTCTAGATTTACAACCCTCTGCAGCTTCTTTTGGTCCTGTGCAGTAGCCCCCCCCTCCCCACCCCCATACCAGACAGTGATGCAGCTTGTCAGAATGCTCTCTCAGTACATCTACAAAAGTTTATGAGTGTACTTGTTGACAAGCCAAATCTCTTAAACTCCTAATGAAGTATAGCCCCTGTCTTTCCTTCTTTATAAATACATCGATATGTTGGGACAGGGTCAGATCCTCAGAGATCTTGACACCCAGGAACTTGAAGCTGCTCACTCTCTCCACTTCTGATCCCTCTGAGGATTGGTGTGTGTTCCTTCATCTTACCCTTCCTGAAGTCCACAATCAGCTCTTTTATCTTAGTGACATTGAGTGACAGGTTGTTGCTATGGCACCACTCCACCATTTGGCATATCTCACTCCTGTACGCCCTCTTGTCACCACCTGAGATTCTACCAACAATGGTTGTTTCATCAGCAAATTTATAGATGGTGTTTGAGCTACTCCTAACCACACAGTCATGTTTATAGAGAGAGTAGAGCAGTGGGCTAAGCACACACCCCTGAGGAGCGCCAGTGTTGATCGTCAGCGAGGAGGAGATGTTATCACCAATCTACACAGATTGTGGTCTTCCAGTTAGGAAGATGAGGATCCAATTGCAGAGGAAAGTACAGAGGCCCAGGTTCTGCAACTTCTCAATCAGGATTGTGGGAATGATGATATTAAATGCTGAGCTCTAGTCGATGAACAGCATCCTGACATAGGTGTTTGTGTTGTCCAGGTGGTCTAAAGCCATGTGAAGAACCACTGAGATTGCATCTGTCGTTGACCTATTGTGGCGATAGGCAAATTGTAATGGGTCCAGGTCCTTGCTGAGGCAGGAGTTCAGTCTAGTCATGACCAACTTCTCAAAATGTTTCATCACTGCCGATGTGAGTACTACCGGGTGATAGTCGTTTAGGCAGCTCACTTTATTCTTCTTAGGCAGTGGTATAATTGCTGCCTTTTTGAATCAAGTAGGAACTTCTGCACACAGCAGTGAGAGGTTGAAAATGTCCTTGAATACTCCTGCTAGTGTTGATGTGAGAGTACTCATTCAGTTTTGTGCGTCTCATGTTAAGAGGCTAAGACCTTTATAAGGAAGCTGAGCAGTTTTGTGAATTGGAGATGTTCTACTTAGGAAAGCAATAGTTGTGGAGAGATCTGACAAATATTTAAAATCAAGGAAAGTTCTGATAAAACCTTTGTAGTAATAGACAAAAGAACCAAGGGCGAATTGAGGAAAACTACTCATGTCAACATTTCTTATGATCCAGAATTCATCTTCAGAAAGACTAGTGAAAATAAGTTTGAGAGTGCTTTTTAAATTGTTGAACATATCATTGAAATAAAAGCAGGTCAAGGGACATAGAGAAAGTTTATTGATATATGAGGCAGAGAAGGTTACAAGGAATGTGATTAATGGGATTACTCTGAGCGCTGGCCTAGAGAAGCAACCTGAATATCCTCTTTTATATTGTAAAGAATATGAGCATAATTAACTGATTATGGAAAAACAATTTTCTCCTACTCCACATATGCTGGCACTGAGGGTGAGTAAAATTATTACTATTCATCAACAGTGAGGTCCCCACCACCCAGGACATGCCCTCCTCTCAGTACCATCATCAGAAAGGAGGTACAAGAGCCAGAGAACACACACTTCATGTTTTAGGAACAGTTTCTTTCCCTCTACCATCAGATTTCTGAATGGACCATGAACCTGTGAACACTACCTCACAATTTTCACACATCACAGGATCTCACCTAAACTGTACATACCGGCAGTGTGGTGAAAAAAGTACAACAGTTCTTTCACCTCAGATAGCTGAAGACGTTTGGCATGAGTCCCCAAATCCTCAGGACTTTGTACAGGGGCACCATCGAGAGCATCCTCACTGGCTGGTATGGGAACTCGACTGCCCTCAATCACGGGGCACCACAGAGAGTGGTGTGGACAGCCCAGCACATTTGTGGATGTGAACTTCCCTCGATCAAGGATACTTATAGCACTAGCTCTGTAAAAAAGGCCCAAAGGATCATCAGGGACTCCAGCCACCCCAACCACAAACTTTCAGTTGCTTCCATCTGGCAAAGTACTGCAGTATTAAGGCCAGGAAATTCTAAATTCTAACTTCTGCATCTCCGAAGGGATCCTACCACCAAACATATCTTTACCCCTCTCCCCCTGCCCCCCGCTTTCCACAAGGATCACTCACTCCATGATTCCCTTGTCCGTTCATCCCTCCAGACTAATCTCCATCCTGACACCTCCCTGCAAATGGCCGAAGTGCTACACCTGCCCGTTCCCCTCCACTCAGGGCCCCACAAGCCTTCCAGGTGAGGCAACCCTTCAGCTGTGAATCTGCTGGGGTTGTATATGTGTCTGGTGTTCCTGATGCGGCCTCCTCTACACTGGTGAGACTAGGGGGCCGCTTCGTTGAGTATCTCTACTCCATCCATCAAAAGTGGAACTTCCCAGTGACCAAACATTATAATTCCAATTCTGACTTATCAGTCCATGGACTCCTCTTGTGCACCCTCAGGGGGGAGGAGCAGCACTTTATATTGAATCCGGGTAGCCTCCAACCTGATGGCATGAATATCGGTTTCTCCTTCTGGTTAAAAAAAAAATTCTGCCCACCTCTCCTCATCCCCACTCTGGCCTCTTACCTCTTCTCACCTGCCTATCACCTCCCCCTGGGTCCCCTCCTCCTTCCCTTTCTCATATGGTCCACTCTCCTCTCCTATCAGATTCCTTCCTCTCCAGCTCATTACCTTTCCCACCCAACTGGCTTCGGCCTTCAACTAGCTATCCTCCGTCTGCCCCCACCCCCCCGCCCACTCACCTTTTTATTCTGGCATCTTCCCCTTTCTTTTTCAGTCCTGAAGAAGAGCCAGATGTCAACTATACTCTTTTCCATAGATGCTGCCTGGCCTGCTGAGTTCCTCCAGCATTTTGGGTGTGTTGCTTTGGATTTCCAGCATCTGCAGATTTTCTTATGGTCGCTATTTTTACTCTCTTTTTCCACTACCTATTTATTTTATTTATGTTTTTAATGTAATTTATTGCAGCAGCAAAACAACAAATTTCATGATGTATGTCAGTGATAATAAACCTATTCTGATTCATTTTGACTTCTGGAATGTACTAGTCACGGACTGAGAACAGTGCTTGCACTGAGGTATGGAAAGATACAAATGTAGAGGGAATGTAAGAGAATTAACAAACATTCTCTGAAAAGTGTGTCAGAGTTGGGTTTGGCATTGGCAGTTTATAAATGTGCTTGGTTGTGGGTGAATGTGCTTATTATCTGAGGCTGGTATGATAATAACCTTTCTTATCTGTCTCTCCTACATTCAGTCTCATATCCTTGATCATTAGAAGTATACAGAAGAACAAATTCAAAAAGCCACACCACAAAGTAAATAAGATTATTACTTTAATCAGTTAAAAGATCCTCCATTGTCTGTTTATCAAACTTTTGAAGCTTTGCGTTTTGAATAAATATTACCAGATGACACTCTATCAAAGCGAACCCTTCTGCAAACAGCAAGGAAGGATCAAAGATCACCACTAATATAACACACACATTTTCCTGCTAACCCTTTGTACTCAGTGTTCCCGTTCCTGAAGCTAACCTTTACTCTTATGTTCTCAACTTTCACACTGCCTTTCACCCACTGCTGGGCTTTCCCTACTCTAGAAGCTAAGCCACGATTGATTTAAAGCTGCCAGAAATTATTAAACATGATTAATGATTCATTAAGCTTTACTGAGAACCATGGAACAAAACTGCATATTACACTCACTCCGTGACAGTTATAAGATATTTCAAATGGCTCTATTTCACAACAATTTCTGTCGCCATTGTTAGCACATTTCATGGCTAAATACTATCCAAATGGAATTCTGCAATGCAATATCCTACCTGCACCGCTGATGGGTTTGAGAGCCATGGGTGATAAAGTACACATTGCAGAAATCCTACACCAACCATCACTGGAATTGGAAACGCATAGAAAATAAGTTTAAAACTATAGAGGCCACTAAACAAATTTAGAAATAAATTTGATTCATGCAACATCTTAAATTTTAGCCAATCACAATCAACATTACTCATTATCTGCTTGTATAAATATTTGAATCATGCTTGATTGCTTGTTAATTAATATTAATCAATCAATCAATCAATCAATCAATCAATCAATCAATCAATTAATTTGTCCAGCAATGTGAATTTATGGAGCTTTATTTTATTAACACTGACTGAAAATCTGTTTGTCCCAAAATGAAACAATAATAACCATTTCTGAGTTGTTTCATATCATTTCAAACTTATATAGATATTTCCCATTACCTTGTGGATGATGTTGGGACAGATAGCTTCTTAGGGAAATGAAGTAAGGGCCAAATGCTTGGAACCACTAGTGGCTCTGCTGTTCAGAAGGAAAAAGAGTGAGAGAACTCTTGTGAAAGGAATAATAGCTGAATCAGTTAGATGGGAGCAGACAGGCATTTCTGTGACCACAGAACATATATTACAATTGGATGCTGCCTCATTATTGTCAGGGTGAAGGACTTACAGAGTCATTGCATGACATTTTGATGAACAACCAGTCGTTGTGGTACACATTAATGCCAATGACTTTGGTAGACCATGCCTCTGTAATGGATATCATGTCAAACTTTTGTTTGTCTCTATATGGGCTGTTACTTCACTGATTTTTTTTATTTTGTTGTTCAGGAGTGTGTAGACTTGCATTTCATGCCACTGGACCCTGCTCTGATCTGTTTGTGTATTGGCTGCCTGTACATCAGCCTCTCCACATTAAACACAAGTGTTGTTCATTAAGGGAACCCATTTTAACATCCATGATTTTATGGATTCGAAATCAGCCTCAACATCCACCTGAGGACTCACCAATAGGAGAACATCATATTCCACTCGAGTAATCACACCACTACTAAAGAACTTAATTTTGTCACTGACTTTGGGAGTTCGGAGATAAACTAGAAAGCAGGACCCTACACGTTGTAACTTGAGGATTACTCCCAGTATTATGCACCAAGATGAATAGGAATAGGAGGATAGATAAAATGAGCAATTGGCTAGGTGTTATAATAATAAAAATAACAACTTTTTATAGGGCACTTTTCATACAAAAGATGTAGTTCACATTGCTATACAATGGGATAAAGAGCAAACATGAAAATAAAGGACAAAAAGTACAGTAGCTAAAAGCAAGGTTTAATAAATAGGTGTTGTGCTGTTATTTAAGTGTAAAATAAGTCTGCATCCTTTTATAATTTTAGATATTGAGTTCCACAGTTTAGGAGCATGGTTCAAAAAAGCTGATCTTTTGAGGGTGATTGTTTAAATTTAAGAGACTCGTGTAAAAAGATCTGAAAGCTCGAATAGGATTGTAAAGCGAAAGGGATTCTGTGATGTACTCTGGCCCCAGACTACTGAGAGCTTTAAAAACAAGTAAGAGACCTTTAAAATCAATTCTAAAAGATACCAGAAGCCAATGCAGATCAGGTAGGATGAGAGTGATGTGCTCCCTGCTCCTGGTTTTAGTTAAAAGTCTAGCAGTGAGTTGAAGTGTGTCAATAGATTGCTTTCGAAGGCTAGTAAAAAGTGCATTACAGTAGTTTATTCGACATAAAGGTGTGAATTAGTTTTTCAGCATCATTATCTGACAGAAATAAATGGATCTTTGTGACATTTCTGAAGTGCAGAAATACTGCTCTGTCACTTTCTTTATTTGGGATTCAACATTCAAAACTGAATCAAGGACAACACTCAGGTTTGTTTCCTCTGTTGGGGGGGGTAGTTTGGAAATACTCAAATTTATCAAGAAGTTTATCTCTTTTGGTTTTGGAGCAATTAAAAGTATTACAGTTTTATCTTCATTTATGTAGTTTTAGGAAATTATTTCTCATCCATTTATTTATTGCCACCATACCAGAAGTCAGAGAAGATGGGATGTTATCATTATCAGGCTACAATTGTGTGTCATCTGCATTACTGTGGAACTCAAGTTTATGCTCTCTAATGATGTCTCCTAAGGGCAGCATGTATAAGGAGAAGAGTACAGGATCAAGACAGCTTCCCTAAGCAATTCAAAAGGTACATTGTATCTCTTAGTAATCTGATCTCCAAGACAGACAAAAAATTTTCTCCCTAAGATTTCTGAGCAAAACCAATTAAGGGCACTACCTAAGAAATCAACTTTGCTCTTGAGGCGATCTAGGAGCCTGTTGTGGTCAGCTGTGTCAGAGGCAGCATGAGATCAAGGAAAATTAGAACTGAGACCCTGTTGGCATCAGTGCTGAGCCTGAGGACCTGACGATTTTGGTAAGGTCCATCTCTGTGCTGTGGCGAGTCCAAAACCTAACTGAAACTTTTCTAGAATATTGTTCTCATTCAGAAAGTTGTTGAGTTGGTTGAAAATGACTTTCTCAAGAGTCTTGGCCAGGAATGGAAGATTTGATACTGGTCTTTAGTTAGATAGTACCTCACTATCAAGGTTTGGCTTTTTAAGTGCGAGTTTGACAGCCACAATTATGAAGGCATCTTGAAAACTCTGGTTCCAAGGGATGTGATAATTTTTCTAACTGAATTAAAAACACTATTAAAAGAGTTCTTTAAAAGTGAGGTAGGAACCTCTTTTGGTATGTTAGCCTTTATAAATCAGAGCATTTAGTATAGGAGTTGGGATGTAATGTTAAAATTGTAAAAGGCATTGGTAAGGCCGAATTTGGAGTATTGTGTACAGTTCTGGTCACTGAATTATAGGAAAGATGTCAACAAAATAAAGAGAGTACAGAGAAGATTTACTAGAATGTTACCTGGGTTTCAGCACCTAAGTTACAGGGAAAGGTTGAACAAGTTAGGTCTTTATTCTTTGAAGCATAGAAGATTGAGGGGGGACTTGTTAGAGATAGTTAAAATTATGAGGGGGATAGATAGAATTGACGTGGATAGGCTTTTTCCATTGAGAGTAGGGGAGATTCAAACAAGAGAACATGAGTTGAGAGTTAAGGGTCTAAAGTTTAGGGGTAACATGAGAGGGAACTTCTTTACTCAAAGAGTGGTAGCTGTGTGGAACGAGCTTCCAGTAGAACTGGTAGAGGCAGGTTTGGTAAAAGTAAAATTGGATAGGTATATGGACAGGAAAGGAATAGAGGGTTATAGGCTGAGTGTGGGTCAGTGGGATTAGGTGAGAGTAAGTGTTCGGCATGGACTAGAAGGGCCGAGATGGCCTGTTTCTGTGCTGTAATTGTTATATGGTAAAATGATTATATGGAACAGAGATGAGACAGCAACTAGATGGTTTACTCTTTGTTAAAATCTTACAGAATTGTGGAGCATAAATACTTGTATATTTTGACATGGCTATTGTCTTTTTATATGGGTTGGCTGTAGAGATTACCACTGCCTGTAGCTATTACCATTATCTGCAGCTATATTCTCCCTTTAGAAGTAATTTTATTGATAAAATACATTGTGAATTCCTCACATTTGTCGCAGATGCCTGACTGAGGATATTATAGGTTGGAGCAGGGTTCAACTTTTGCTTTATAGTTGAGAACAATATTCCTGAGTTGCTGTTATTCGCTGTAATAATCTTGGGAAATGGGCTCTTCTTGCAGAGCGCTATGTAGCATTAAAGCAAGCTGCTCTTTCCTTGGAAGTATGACCATACTTGGTTTTCCTCTGTTTTCTCAGCTAATCTGCATGGATCCCTTGAGCTCATGGTTGGAATTGGCAATGTTCTACTAAGTGATTTCTTTTTAACCCTAAGTGTATTTAATCCATTTGTCAAGTTACTTTTGAAAGGATCGACCATTTCATTTACTGAGTAGTGTAGGTAACATGGGTCAGATAAACTAGCCGGCTCAGAGAATTTATGCTACAGCAAAAAACATTTTTAACTATAATTTCTGTTGTTGTCTTGGTTTCAGGCAGGAGGGCAACAAAAAATACACAGGAATGATCAGAGCTGGTGGTATCAGATAGAGAGGTACTTCAGCCTTTGTCATTATTAAATCAAGTATACTTGCACGTTGATTGGTGGATTCAGTGACATGCTGAGTGAGGTATAGGCTGTCCAGTAGTTCGTCAGCTGCATAGAGTTCGTATTTGAGAGGTCACTAATGTGAGTACTGAAATCACCAGAGATGACAATCCTGCCATAGTTCAATAGAATAGAGGATAAGAATTCTGAGAATTTTGAGAGAAAGCAGGCATTGGATTTAGGAAGGCAATAAATGATGACACAAAGGACAGGATCCATGCTATGAATTTTAAACTGTAGAGATGGTGGTGTGATTTCAGAGGTATTGGCTACTGTTCTTAGGCAGCTGGGACTTGTCCTAGCTGAATGGGTTAAATTTGGGTAAGACTAGAACTGATAACCTTGTAATGGTGGAATGGGGAATACTTATTAGTGTAATGGTATAAATTAGCATAAAAAGGAAAAGGTACCTCAGCAACCCAGAGAGCTGGAGTGAGGGAAACAGATAGAAATCAGGGACAAAATGCTGGAGAAGAAAGGTGTGTGTGTGTGTGTGTGTGTGTGTGTGTGTGTGTGTGTGTGTGTGTGTGTGTGTGTGTGTGTGTGTGAGTGTGTGTGTGTGTGTGTGTGTGTGTGTGTGTGTGTGTGTGTGTAAAAAAGGGCAGGAAGCATATGGAATAAGAATAGATCCCACTGAGTGGGTTAATGTAAGAAAGTGCGAAAAAATTAAAAGTTCTGTATCGAAATGCATAGAATGTCTGGGGAAATTAATGAACTAACAGCACAAATGCAGATAGAAAGGCATGATTTGATATATGAGACCCCGTTCCAAGATCACAGTTGGAAACTAAATACACAATGGATATTTGACTGGGGTAGGACAGATGAGAAAGAAAAGGTGATATTGTAGCCTGATTTATAAGAAATGAAATGAAAGATAATCTAGGCTTGAAAGGTGTAGTATCCATTTGCATGCAGGTAAAATAAAGCAAAGGAGAAAAAGCAATGGCAAGAGTAGCAATAGCAACATGTAGGAAAGTGTATAAGCCAAGAAATAACAGCAGCATATATGAACACAAGGTTATTGTTTCTGGGTGACTTAATCTTCATACAATTTGGGGTAATCTAATTGAAAATGGTCTCCATGACAATGAATTCATAAAGTGATTTCAGGGTAGTTTCCCCAGAGCAAGTGTTATAAAGTCATCCAGGGAACAGAATTAATAAATGATCACAGAGTACAAGGCCCTTTTAGTGATATTGATTGCAACACAATCGAATTTAGCATTCTGCTTGAGAGTGAGAAAATTGGATCCGACACAACAGTATTAACTTTATTTAAGGTAATTTCACAGAACAAGGATAAAGAAGGTTAAAGAGGACCTGGCAAATATGTTAGCAGGTAAGTTTAAAGGCAAGCAGTGTTTAAGGAAGTAATTTGTGACATCCATCAAAATATATCCTAATGACGAGGAAAGATTCTAAGATGGAAATCTTAGATAAAGCAATAAACCATCTAATTCACCTATAAACCAATCATGGCTAACCAAGGAAGTTCAGAGAATGGTTGGGGTGGGGGTGGGGTGTAAAGGGTGAAGTTGATCGAATTGAAGGTGAAAATGTACAAGTTGGCAAAAGTTAATGCTATGGCCCAAGATTGAGATAAATGCATAATCATCAAAGACGGAGTAAGAAACTAATAAAACTATCAAGAAACTGACAGTTTGGAAGAATTTAAAAGGAGGAAAACTAAAAAAAAGATTCAGCACAAACATATGTAAATATCTCATGTAGAAAACTAGAAAACAGGTGCTGTAGTTAAGTGGGAAGGATAATGACATGATGGTTTTTTTTTACAAACAAGTTGGAGTATAAAACCCCTATTATCATTAATAATGCCATATAGTAAAAAGTATTTTGTTGATCCCAAATGGGGAATTCTTTTGTTACAGCAGCAACATTTAAAAACTACACTTAGAGTGTACAGGCTTAACTTGTGATAAAGTACAGAATAATAATAATTTACCAGTGTATAATAATGTACAAAATAATAAAACAGACTACTGTACGATGATGTGTGTTCTCCTGTCACACAGAGATGAACAGGTCTAGAGTACTGCATACAATTTTGGTCCCCTTATTTATAAGAATAGAAATTATTAATGGAAGGTATTTGTAGTAATGGAGGGGTTATCTAAAGAGGGAACACTGAACAGATTGTGTTGATATTTACTGGAGTTCAGAAGGATGAGGGGCAACATTTTTGAAAGATATATGACCCCTGGTGAACGTGCCAAAGTAAGGGTTCCCTATGAATATTGATAAGTGCCAGTTTATCACTCCACCTCTTTGGCAACAAGAGTGTAATTTTTTCTACTTTCCAGCCTTGTTGGTGATTGGCTGATGATATCAAAGCTCTCTGCTAATTCCTTTTACTAGACTGCTAACCTTCCTTCTCTGATTCACGGCATGCATACTTGTGTTGCAGCTGCTGAATTAAAGCAAGGGGAGATCAGAAGTGGAGTTCATGCTTTTAAGGCTGAATATCTCAGAAACCTCTGATCTCCTGGGATTTTCACACACAACAGTGTCTAATGTTTACAGAGAATGGTGTGGGAAAAAAAAATCCAGCGAGTGACAGTTCTGTGGGCAAAAACACCTTGTTAATGAGAGGTTAAAGGAGAATGGCAAGACCGGTTCAACCTAACAGGAAGGCAACAGTAATTCAAATGTCTATTCAATACAGCAGTGGTGCACAGAAGAGCATCACCGAATTTGAGACACATCAGAAATTAAAGTGGATGGGCTACCGCAGCAGCAACACACTCAATGGCCACTATATCAGGTACAGGAGGTACTTAATAAAGAGGTCACTGAGTGTATATGTTCCAGCTCTCCAGGCGGTCCGGAGAAGAATGGAGAGTCAACAAGATTGCATCTGGTGTCATCTGACTGAAATGAAGCAGGTGCAGGTCACTACAGAGGCGGGAATTGATGGAAACATAACCAGCCTCTCAAAGCACTTTATTACAGTGGGTGTATGAGTAACCCGACTGAAGTCACTGAGGCAGGTCACCCTGGACTTCTCGAGCACCGGTACGTTCAATGTCCTTTTGCAGCAGCTGAGATCTCAGACTGCAGAAGGTGTTCCTGAACACTTCAGTCAGTTGTAATTCTCAACCAGCTGGGGCATGACACCTATCAAGGATTCCTGATACTTCACTGGTACTTAATTCTTTAAACTAGTTTGCGTGCTTGATGAAATCCTTTTTTCAATTAGAGACATGAACTTCTTATGATTTCACAGAAAGCAAACGCCTGGGTATATACATTTCAATTACTTGTCTCTGCATAGAAAAGGCTGCATCTGGTATTTGAGCAAAACACGCAAAATGCTGGAGAAACTCAGCAAGTCAGGCACCATCTACAGAGGGGAATAAACAGTTAACAGTTTAACATAGGGTGATGACACCCTACATCAGGTCTGGAAAAGAAGGGAAACCAGGATAAGAAGGTGGGTGGAGGGAAGCTATAATGTGATAGGTGAGAGGAAAGTTGGGTGAGGGAGATGGACGATGGATGATGCAAATGCAGAATCTTATGTGCATCTAATAGTTTGCCTTGCACTGAACATCACACTCTAAACAATTCATTAGAATAGCTCAATTAAGCATTTCCAAGCATTGTTCTAGAAACATAGAAACATAGAAAACCTACAGCACAATACAGGCCCTTTGGCCCACAATGCTGTGCCGAACATGTACTTACTTTAGAAACTACCTAGGGTTACCCATAGCCCTCTATTCTTCTAAGCTCCATGTACCTATCCAGGAGTCCTTGAAAAGACCCTATCGTATCCGCCTCTACCACTGTCACTGGCACTCACCACTCTCTGCGTAAAAAAAAACTTACTCCTGACATCTCCTCTGTACCTACTTTCAAGCACCTTAAAACTGTGCCCTCTGGAGTTAACCATTTCAGCCCTGGGAAAAAGCCTCTGACTATCCACAAAATCAATGGCTCTCATCATCTTATACACCTCTATCAGGTCACCTCTCATCCTCTGTCGCTCCAAGGAGAAAAGGCCGAGTTCACTCAACCTATTCTCATAAGTCATCTTCCCCAATCCAGGCAACATTATTGTAAATCTCCTCTGCACCCTTTCTATGGTTTCCATGTCCTTACTAAAGTGAGATGACCAGAACTGAGTACAGTACTCCAAGTGGGGTCTGACCAGGGTCCTATATAGTGCAACATTACCTCTCAGCTCTTAAACTCAAACCCATGGTTGTTGAAGGACGATGCACTTGTAAGCCTTCTTAACTAGAGAGTCAACCTGCACAGCAGCTGTAAAGATGTTACTGTTCATGTGGAATATGAAGGATAAGCTGAAGTATTAGAAGTTTCATTTATGGCATGACTAAGAGATAGTTAATATATAAATGGAGTTTATTATGTCATTAATAATCCATTTTGTACAACAAAAATGGTTTCAAAAGTTTCAAAGGTAGATTTAATGTCAAAGAAATGTATACAATATACATCCTGAAATGATTTTTCTTCACAAACATCCACAAAAACAGAGGTGTGCCCCCAAAGAATGAATGACAGTTAAATGTTAGAACAAAGTCCCCCCCAACTCCCCCCTCCCATGCAAAAGCAACAGTAAAGCAAAGATGGCCCCTCCCCACCAGCAAAAAGAACATTGGCACCCCCCCACCGAGCACTCAAGTGTGCAGCAAAGCACCAATAAAGACACAGACTTGTAGTACTCCAAAGACTACTCACTCACCCGATAATTTGACCTGCCACAGGCTCTCTCTCTCCCCAATAAGGGAAAATGAGGTGTCTCCACTTCACAGCGAAGGGGGAGACATAACAAACAACTCACTGCTTTTTCCGACCTCTGTGCCCAAAGAACTCGGGTCTCTGGGCACACAGCCAGCAGCCAGCTCACTGCTTTCAATCTTCTGTCTCCCACGACACTCTGAATTCCCTGCAGAGGCACTGACCACAAGAGCCACAAAATCCCGGAACTCCGGAGGGGAGCTAGTCTTCTAGGCCATGTCCTTGGTATATCGAATAATGGCCAGTCGTGAAACCCTGAGAGTGGGTCCCATTCCCACAAAGAACCGAAGTCAGCATGTAACTCCTGGTCAGGGTCTTCAAAAGAACCCTGAAAGGGAAAAATAGAGATATCAAAGATGAAAATAGAGCTGTTTCTGAAGATGAAAGCAAAGGAGTCGCCGTATATATGGTTCCTATATTGTAAACGATGTAGAATCCATAGTTCTAATACTATATAATGGAGCATCTTTTCATGGAGGGGAACTGATGGCTGTACTGGGTGCCCACGATAAGCTCTTGCCAACTGCTATAGTCCACCATTGCTTCTGCTTCCTATTCAGAAATGTAATGCAGTCTGCTGACCAAGGTGCTGGCGTTTGGAATGAGATACCTCTGCCACCGTATAGTCATAGGATCATTATCCTCAAAGTCCCTCTGTGCACCTCCTATCTCTCCTCCCCCCTTCACATGGACCCTAAGGATAATGTGTTGTTTACATGTTGCAATGAAAAGCTTAGGAAGAGAAGCCGGGAAGCAATCTTTTGGTTGAAAGTGCCCTACACATTTCTTGGTGAGAGAGGGTGGTAGGCCTGATCTGGCTGTCACTGAGTGGAAGGTAAGGAAGGAAGGAATGAATGAGGATAACAATCTGGCTGTCACTGAGTTGGAGAGAGGAAGGTATGGTCACTTTCTAGCGATCAGAGAGAGAATGCTGATGCCTGAATGGCTAATGATGCAGGCTGAGCATTGGACACAGAGTTCTCACTTTCATATACCTGGTGAGGCTCCACCTTCTACAGACGGTTGCTTTTGCCATATACCCCACCAGTGGTGCCTTGAAACTGAGCTACTAGCCTCTCAGCCATAACACAAAACACCTCAGCCTTGATCAGACTAAAATTCCCAGGTCTTATTCTGGGAGTTTTCTCTCTCCACACTCCTGCCTGTCCCTCTCCAATGCTTTTGACGCAACACCACGTCTGATCAGTTCCAGCTTTGGTTTTGAGCTTGTTCTCTTTAATGGCTGGATCTGGAGGTCACTGTGATGCAGTTGAGTACCAGCACCTGAATAAACTGTGCTGGGTTTTTTCTCTGGAGGGTGGGGCCAGTTCCTGAATAAGCCATTGTTTGTTGTACATAGGCTCTAAGGAGGGCCAGGATCTTTTGGAAACCTCCGAAGACAGCTGATGCTGTTCCATTTTAATATTCTGATTTTAGATAATCTTGACATCTGAAGCAATGCCCTGTATTTGAACATTGCTTTCAATTCAAAGAAAAAATATGAAAACCTGGCAGTGAAAAACAGGACAAATTGGCACAAACGTTAAAGGAAACAAATGGATCATATTATGATTTAATCGTAACTGAAAGAATTCATAGGAATCAGTTTGATGAAATACTGTCTATTCTTTCATTCCAATATTAACTCACATTAAATGGTAAATTTATTTTGTACTTCTAAGTTGATACAAGTTTTTCTTTTAAACCATTACTTTTATCTTGCCTAATCACTGGCTATAATTCAGATTCTCTGAGGAATTTAACCCATTAAGGCTATTGAACTCAGCATTTTATACTTGTAATGCTTAGCAACACAACAGAAATGTGACCTTTGGCCCAACATGCAGGCAATGGATATCCACATAAAAGGATTGAAAAATGAGATAGAGCTTCTTCCTTTTAGCTGGATGTTAACCATCTGTTGGTGGCAGAGAGTGTCTGGATTTGAGGACATACCATCTGTGAGTTGCTCTCTTCCCTTGTATTCCTCATATATAGTTACAATCTGGCTTAGACTTTTGCTAACTTTAAAAGAATTAGATATCCTACAAGGCTTCATGCTAAAACTCTAAGCCACTAACTGTGATGAGAGATAAGCTGGGAATACAGCCAAAGATATTGTATATCCAGTTGACCAATAATCACACATTTTAAAAACAGGAAGTAACAGATGGAAGGATTTAGGGAAGGAAGAAGAGAGAGCAGTGACCTGTGATCTAATAGTGGCCCGAGGCAGTTAGAAGTTGCTCAATTTTAGTGGCAGCCTTCTGTATTTCTCTTGGTCGTGGGTTATTAGTCAGGCCTGACAATACTACACGCAGCATATCTGACATCTGTTACACCCAAGAAGAGCTAATTCTGGTTTGCTCCTCTTTAGCACATTGAATGGATTAAGGCATGTTTTAGTTGACTAATAGTGATAATCGGACGGTATGGCATCGGATTTGTCATTCAGTTTGAGAGGCTTGCAACCATTTCTCAGCAGCAACACGATGCAGCTTCACTAGAAGGCTTGTTGGGGCAGAGGAAATGCAAACAATGCTTGATTTGAAAGAGTAGAGAGGTTAACAGACTAAGCATACTTTAGAGAGAAGGCTCAATCAAGTGAAGCTGCTACTAACATGGATAATGTTGAATGCTGCATTATGTAAGGTTTAATCAGTGAGTGGTTAAATTTTGAACAAGTAACAGTGCATAAACAGGTTTGTAAGGACAGTATTGGAGTAGTCAAGGCTGACCGAATAATATGCATGCAAGATGTTAGTGAGAATGACACAGTCATATTGGTGTACAGTACATAGGGCACAAGTTGTCCGGTGTTACGCTGGCCCAATAATGCTGTTTAACTTCAGTCTGCAAATTTATCTAATATTCCCCATTAGTTATAGCAGAAACAAGAAAAAAGTCCCCTCTCATGTCCGGAAATGATGTCACCAAAACCCTCTAAGTACATATGAACATAATGGAGCTGTTGAACCACCAGTGAGAGGAAAGACCTGTGTCAAGCTACACAGTGTCATGAAATAACCGTGTGGATGTTGACCGTGGGAGGCCGAGATAGGAATTAGTTGCAGAGAAGGAATGGCTAAGAAAAGAAAGTCTGCAAATCCATGACACTGGCCACCTTGAAGGATGAAGGACACCATCGTAGGATACTCTGAACCCTTTCATATTGCCCTTCCAGTTATCACCTGCAGTTTTACCATTTGTTAAAAACTCCAGATTGTTCTCCTATTGGTTGTTTGTGTTGTCAGTGGTCCCTAACACTGAACAGTGGTTTGAGAAAAGCACAGATGTATTTCAATGATCGCCACCCTTTGCGCTTCTTGAGCTCCTGTGTTTCATGATGACTGTCTGAAATGAAAGATTCAGGAAACCCTCACCCTCCATGATGCTTCACAGAGATTCCTGCTGGCCCTCAGGCTCAGAAATGCGTAGCTTCCCTCCAAGCAACGGGAGTTACTTCATCCATACACGGCTCTGACATCACATGGCTCAGGAATACCAGACAATAAGTTTCAAATGCCCATCTATTATCCAAGATAGTCTATATATCCTGTTTGTTACCATTTTTAAAAGGTTTATTAATCTGTTATTTGAATTATCCATATCTTTATTTTATTCAAATCACCTTCTAAGGATAAGTTTTAAACTATAACATTTCTAAACTTACATGGAAAGATATTATTAGTGCCCTATTATAACTGGGTCAAAATCCTACAGCTCCCTGCTTGATATATGTTGTAGGACTACTTTCATGACATGCGCTGAGACAGTAAACAAGATAGGTAGTGCAGTGGCTAGCACAACATTTTACAGTACCACCGACCCAGGTCCAACTCCTGCCAATGGCTGCAAGGAGGCTGTATCTTCTCCTCGTGACCATGTGGGTTTCCTCCAGGTGCTCTGGTTTCCTCCTATAGTCTAAAGACTTAACGGTTGGTGGGTTAATTGTCCCTGGTTTAGGCTTGGATTAAGTTGGGAGGGGGGTGGTGCAGGCCGGCATGGCTCGAAGGGCAGGAAGGGCCTAATCCATGCTGTATCTCAATAGATAAATAAACTTGATTCCACAGCTACCTTCTCATGGGCCAATGAAGAATGAACAATGGGAACGGGAGCAGCATCCAGACCCCAAGAATGAATAATAAAAGAATTGGCTTGGCACGTTTAGGTTCATTTCAATAAGTCTTGGTGTTTTCCGTCATTTTGATGCCTTGCTACTTCAATGGCATTCTCGGACATCTATCTCATGAAATGTCCCCTCTTAATCCTTACCTGCGTTAACTTTCATCCATAATGTTCTGATCACCTGTATATTCTTTTGAACTCATTTTGAAAGCTATGATCTCTTCCTTCATGCTCAATAAATCCATTTAGAAAAATGCTAGAGGACTTTCACAATGTGCCTACAGATTTGCTTCTAATATTTTGTAACACAACTTCAGTTAATGTGATTTGGAACCGCTCATGAATTACAAAATCCTGAAAATAATGAACATGATATCTGAGTTAATCCCTTTATCGTTCCTGATCAGCTCCATTAAAATTGACCAAACCCCTAAAATGTCAGGGGTAAATTTAACAGGAGCTGCCAGTTCCATCATTGAAAAAACCAGAAGAGCAGAAGATACAGGAGTAGTACTAGCCCATTTGGTCCATCAAATCAGCTCCACCATTTCATCATGGCTGATCCATTTCCCTCTCAGCCCCAATCACCTGCCTTCTCCCCATATCCCTTCTTGCACTGAATATCTCTGCCTTAAATATATCAATGACTTTGCCTCCACAGCTGTCTGTGGCAATGAATTCCACAGATTCGCCACTTTCTGGCTAAAGAAATTCTACCTCACCTCTGTTCTAAATGGACATCCCTCTTTTCTGAGGCTGTGTCCTCTGGTCTAAGTCTCCTCTACCATAGGAAACACCCTCTCCACATTCACTCTATTGAGTCCTTGCAACATTTCAGTGATATCTCCCTTCATTCTTCTGAATTCCAGTGAGTATAGGCACAGAGACATCAAACACTCTTCATATGATAATCCTCTCAATTCTGGAATAATTTTTGTGAATTTCCTTTGTACCCTCTCCAACGTTCTTTCTTACATAAGGGGCACAAAACTTTTCACAATACTCCAAGTGAGGCCTCACTAGTGCTTTATAAATCCACAACATTGCATCTTTGCTTCTATATTTTAGACCTCTTGAAATGAACGCTAACATCACATTTGGCTTCCTCACCACCAATTCAATCTTCAAACTAACCTTTAGGTAATCCTGCACAAGGACACCCAAGTTCCTTTTGCATATCAGATTTTTAAATTTTCGCTCCATTTAAAAAATCGTCAAACTTTTCATTTCTTCTACCAAATTTCATGACCATACACTTCTTGACACTGTATTCCATCTGCCATTTCTTTGTCCATTCTCCTAATCTGTCTAAGTCTTTCTGTAGCCTTTCTACTTCTTTAAAACTACCTGCAACTATCTTTGTATTATCTGCAAACTTTGCAACAAAGCCACTAATTCTGTCATCCAGGTCATTGATATATAACATAAAAAGAAGCTGTCCTAACACAGTCCTTTGTTAAACACCACTAGTCACCAGCAGCCAACCCGAAGAGGCTCTCTTTATTCCCATCTTTGCCTCTTGCCAATCAACCAATGATCTATTCATGCTAGAATCTTTCTTGTAAAGCCATGGGCTCTTAACTTGTTAAGCAGCCTCATGTGTGGCACCTTATCAAAGGCCTTCTGAAAATTCAAGTACAGAGCATCCACTGATTCTCCTTCATCTATCCTTCTTGTCTATCTTCAAAGAATTCCAACAGTTTTGCCTGGCAGGATTTTCCCTTGAGGCATGGATTGAGAATAAGAGGTCAGTTATTTAAAACAGAGTTGAGGAGGAGCTTCTTCTCCCAGAGAGTTGTGGAGATGTGGAATGCACTGCCTCGGAAGACGGTGGAGGCCAATTCTCTGGATGCTTTCAAGAAGGAGCTGGATAGATATCTGACGGATAGGGGAATCAAGGGATATGGGGACAAGGCAGGGACTGGGTATTGATAGTGAATGATCAGCCATGATCTCAGAATGGCGGTGCAGACTCGAGGGGCCGAATAGTCTACTTCTGCACCTATTGTCTATTGAAACCATGGTGACTTTGGGCTATTTTATCTTGTGGCTCCAAGTACCTCAAAACCACAACCTTAACAATGGACTCCAACATCTCCCCAACCACTGAAGTCAGACTAACTGGCCTATAATTGTTATGTTGTGCCTCTCTCCCTTCGTGGAATAACATTTACAACCTTAAGGAACATCTTAGCCTGATGAACTGTAAATGCTACAAAGAAGAAAGAGAAAGGATTTCATTTCCATGCATGGTTACCCAGCAGGGGGAGAAATGAAACAAAACTGATCTGATCATATCATCAACACAACAAATGTTCTTTCAATTTAATCCCCTGATGACTTAGGAATTCAGACACATGCCTTGATTTTGTATCAGCTGCTCTTTGGTCCTATGGAACCCTCAGGAGTTCAGTTTTTATTTGAACAATTTACAAAATGTAGCTGTACATTTTATTTTAACTGAAGCTTTGTGTCCTTGCTGGTACTTCATTGAACACAGAGAATCCATTCCTACTGATCCAATTGCGTGGATGGAATCCTCACCTTTGGACTGCTGAATCACACACATTGAAATTCTGGCTCAATGAACAGCTTCTTAATAAATAATTATTTAATAACTTACATAACTGCAATGAAGATAACACAGGGTTTTTTTTTAGTCAGTTTTGTGTGATTATCTAGGCAAAAACAATGATGGTCAAATAGCGAGTTGAGTTGATACTCATACCTACTTTCGTTTGAACACACAAATGTCAACTTATTAAGTCACATCCAGTATTAGAGCTGGCACCAGTAACATTGGTAATAAAATCTTTAATTAAAATATGCAATTGTAGAAGTTTATAAATTAAAAAAGTGTCTAAAGACGAAAGCCAGATTTTGTGGGGATGATGTGTAAAATGCGTGAGATTGCGTCCTTTGAATGGATGAAAAAAATGTCAATAAACCAAGTGGTTGCTTTATTTTCCTAAAGTAGTCGGCCATCTAATATGGCAAAGTCTTATGGTTTGTGTCTCATAGCTGCTCCTCAAGTGAGTAAGCCTTGAGGAATTCTTTATTATTAGAAATGGGTCATCGATTCATCTTTCTCTGCAGCACCCACCCTTCACCAAATTTCAACAATGGTTCCCACTAACTGCACACCTTTCTCTAGATTTCCTTTTGTATTGCTGTATCTGAACTAGTCCTGACCTTGAAATACACTACCTGCACCTTCTACCATGCTTCCAGTAAACTGCTGAGTAAAGATCTGTCCTTCCTACTCCAGATATAAGTTGATTTAGTTAATGATTGTGTACACCCAAATGAAATTAGCCTGGCATAAAAGCAAAATGGTTTTGATCAATGTCACAAATATAGTCCTCAATGACAGAGTCCTTGGTAAACAATCTTTCTCGAACTGTTTTCATTCTGTGACAGAGTCGCTCATAGCTGAACCTCTCATTGACTGGCTGCTTGAGTCTGCATTTGGCCTGTTATATTCCTTATCTAAGAATGAAAATCAAAAATCTGCTGAAGCTGGAAATCTGAATTGAAAACTGAGGAGAGATGATACCTGACTTGCTGAGATTTACCTGCATTTTCTGTTTTCAATTCAGTTTTATCTCATCATTTATAGCCAGAGAACACACGCCAATAAACCAAAACCAATGTGCTTGACATTTTGATGAATAAACATATTCTGATGAAGTTAGCTTTTTGACTATTTTGGAATTTAATCAGCAATGAAATATAAAGGAATGTACAACATTCCTAGTGCCAGCAAGATATATTTAGTGTCTTCATAGTGCACAATTATATTGTGATTTTTTAAAAATGTAGTTCTTGAGATTGAGGATTACATGTCCATCCCTAACTTTCCTTTAAGAAGATGATGAGCAATTTGTGGTGACTTTGACAGTACTAAATAATGATTTATTCTGTACATTCAAATGTAAAGTAGAAGGACTGGTGGAAGAATCTCTGGGCAGAATCTCTCTGAACTCAAAGTACATTGAGTTTTTATATCTTAGAAGAACATAGATAACGGAAAGTGATTGAATGCAATTTCTATTATTCAATATTTTGATGTTTGTTAGATGGTTCTGTAGAAATACAAGTTTATAATAGGAAGACATCTCAACTAACAAAACCAACTCTGAAGATTCAACCACCTGCTGGAATCCATATTCCAACCTTCTTTTACCACCAGGATGAAAACAAAAGACGGCAGATAAATAGTATAAAAAGTTGGGGGCAAGGGGTGGAGCAAGAGCTTTTGGGTGATAAATGGATGCAGGTGAGGGGATGAATGTTAGGCAGGTGTGAGAGCAGGAGAAAGGGAATGATGTTAGAAGCTGGAAGGTGGTAGGTGGCAGTGACAAAGGGTTGAAGGCAATGGAATCTGATCTTAACAGCAGCTGTTATGGTGATGGAGCAAAGATGTTAGACAAAGTGATCCCAATCACTCACACATTCCTCCCCATGGTTCCTCTCCTCATTGCCTTTCCTTTATTCCATAGTACACTTTCCTCTCTCATCAGATTCCATCTTTGATATAAGACATAAGGTATAGGAAAAGGCAACTCCACAAGTTAATAATTTAACACATTTCAAATTTGCATTCATAGATATATTGAATGGAAAAGGAGGACTTAGGACTATAATTGTATAGTTTGTTAAAAGCAGAGTCTTGGGTAAATGGGGTGGTGACAAAAGCGTTTCTTCAGTCATGGCTCTGTGTATATCCGTTGGGACATTATGTTGCAGTTGCATAAATCATTGATGAGACTGCATTTGGAGTAGGGTGTATAGTTTTGGTCTCCTTCATAAAGGAGAGACATGGCTGAACTGGAATGTGTACAGAAAAGTTTTACAAGAATATTGCCAGAATAAGAGGGCTTGAATTTTAGGGTGGCCAATGTAGTCTTTATTCCTTTGAATGAAGAAGAAGAACAAGGGGCGAACTTGTAGAAATGCTTTATAATCTCAGCTGAAGAGTAATTGAAAAGGTTTTGGAATTCTATGAGACATCAGCATTCATTTCAGCAGGACATCAGGGGATTTGCATGTAGAGTTAAAATCCCATAATGTCAATAATATTTCTTTTGTCCACAAGTTTATTTCATGAGACAGTCACTCATAAAGTAAACTGATACACTAGTAATACCAGAAAAAAATTAACAGGAAAATTACTACTTTACAATCTGGATCTATTGTACAATATATGAGTGGATTTGCTGAAATTGTTATTCAGTCCTATCTTGCAAAATGAAAATGTTCTCCACACATTATACCTTTGATAACAAGTTTACTGAGAAGTTAACTTTGAATTGATAAATATTTTAACTTACTTAGTTTGCAATATTCTTTGCTTACATATTCCAAAACATTTATAGTTTATGTGATTATAAAAATATTATTGGTTAATTTCCAAAAGTTTCTGAATTCCTATGGTCAACCAGGTAGACTGCTAATGTAAATAAGATGTAATCTGCTATATAAAAGAATGTCATTAACTAGTTTTGTTATGGCTGGTCTTAAAGTAAGTTTATAATTTTGAAATTCCTTTGGCATAATCAGTTTTTGCTTGTCTGATTCCTTCTATGTGTTACACTGTTACTGCGGATATGGAAGTAGTTCATTATGAATTGAACATTAAATAAAGAAAAAGACCCAACTGCTTCACTTACATTCTGGACACTTGCAGTTTGTTTTTATTCACTGGAGCATGGGAGACTGAAAGGTGAACTTACTGAGATATGTAAAATTATCAAATACTGTAGGTAGGGCGATTAAGAAGCTCCAAGCCCTAGACCTCAATACCCCCTTGTGTAACTATATCCTTGATTTCATCACCTGTAGATCCTAGTAAGTGCAGATTGGTAACAACATCTCCTACATAATCACCATCAGCACAGTGGTGCCACACAGCCCCTCAATCACTGTCAGCAAACCAAAGAGCTGATTATTGACTATTGAGGATGAAATTGGGGGTCTATAATCTAAGAGACCTTAAGGGTTCCGAAGTATAGAGTGTCATTAACTTTACATTCTAGGCCATCATCATATTAAAGAAAGCATGGCAGCAACTCCACTTTCTCAAAAGTTTGTAAGGATTCGGCACGTAAGTTCTGACAAACTTCTATAGATGTGCAGTGGAGATCATCCTGATTGGTTACATCATGACTTGGTATGGAAAGACCAATGCCCAGGAATGGAAAACCCTTCAAAAAGTGGTGCCTACAGCCTAATTCATCACAGGAAATGCCCTCCCCATCATTGAGCACATCTACGAAGAGCACTGCCACAAGAGAGCAGCGTCAATCATCCAGAACCCCCACTATTTAAGCCAGGTTCTCTTCTTCCTACTACCCTCAGGGAGGAGGTACCGGAACAATAGGCCACATACCACTGGGTTCAGGGACAGTTATTACCCTTCAACCATCAGGCTCCTGAACCAGCAAGGACATCTTCTCTTAGCACAACACTGAACATCATTGAACACAGCTATAGACTCAGTGTCAAGGACTCTACAACTCATGTTCTCAGTAATTTTTAAAAAGTTATTGTACATTGGTTGCTTGTCAGTCTTTGCTTGAGTGTAGATATTCAATGATTCTACACAGGGAAACCTGCGTACCTGCTTGAAAATGCAAATACCTAATCAGACAATCTTGTGGCAGCAACTTATGGAAAAATATTTCCTTAAACACATGCAGACATGGTCAAGAGATTCAGCTGCGGTGTGCAAGAGAGCATCCATGAATGCACAACATGTCAAACCTTCAAGTGGATGGGTGACAGCTAAGACCACAACTATACGCTCAGTGCCCACTTTGTTAGGTACAGGAGGAGGTACCTAATAAAGTGGCTACTGATACTGTGCAAGACAATAAATCTCAGGGTAATACGTGGCAACACAGTGTTTATTTACTTTGATAATAAATTTACTTTGAAATTTGAACTTGAATGCACAGACTTTATCTCAAGGAAAGAGTATCAATATCTAAGGGTTATTAAGTTTAAGGGAAATGGGGAAAGAGTTAAAAGGGATCTAAAGGGTAACTTCTTCATATAGAGGGTGGTGTGTATAGGGAATGAGCTATCAGAGGAAGTGGTACAGAAACAACATTTAAAAGACACCTGAACAGCTACATGGATAGGAAGTTTTATGGTCATACTTGGACAAATAATATTAGCTTTGACAGGAATCTCGGTTGCTGAGGATAAATTGGGCCAGAGGACTTGCTTCTCTGCTGCAATGATCTATATAACTTTAAGGAACTTGCTCTTTATTTCTACTTGTATCCAGTTTGGTACTTGCTGTTCTCTTTTTTTTTTATCTTCATTTGTGTAATGTGCCCTATTTTTGTAATAGACCAGACTATAACTTTACAACAACAACAACAACAACATGTTAAATAGATAAAGGATGTTAACTGTCCATTCAATGGCTCGCCATCATTACTGATATTCTCTTTGTTGCTTCTGCTACGTTCCCCAGCTTTTCTGCTATGAGACTAAATTGTGTTTCCACATTCCCAGTGCTGATGAAGGATTTTGTTCTGAGTTGTTTCCAAAATTGATACCTCATCTCATGAGTGTTTGCAACTATTTTTCTTTTCACTTTAGGCTTCCAGTAGCTGCATTTAGTTTAGATTTTTCAATTCAATTATCACACATGCTCTGCTTTCATTCTAAACAAAGAGTCATTGCATTTCAAATAACAATGATAGATTTCATTTCCTCCTGCATGTTAAAACACAGCATTGTGATGACTATAAAGATAAGATCTAAGATTCCTTTCCAAACTCTTCATTCTACACTGTAGCATTGTACAGTAACAAAATTTGCTGAAGCAGCTCTCTGACCAACATAAGTGCAGTGTTAAACTCCCTTCACAGTAGAAACCTCTTCATCACTGAAACTCTCTTCATCTGTGAAACTCTTCACTGTGAAACTCTCTTCATCTGTGAAACTCCCTTCATCTGTGAAACTCTTCACTGTGAAAATCTCTTCATCTGTGAAACTCCCTTTGTCTGTGAAACTCTCTTCATCAGTGAAACTCCCTTCATCTGTGAAACTCTTCACTGTGAAACTCTCTTCATCTGTGAAACTCACTTCACTGTGAAACTCCCTTCATCTGTATCCCTGAGAAACCTTCTGAAGAAAGCTCTATGACATGAAACTTCTGTTTTTCTCCCCACAGCTGCTGTCTAACATGGCAAGTATTTCCAATCTTTTCAATGTTTATTTCAAATTTTCAGCATTTGCAGTTTTTTAAAAATTTAAGTGTACTTTGTTGGTGTTATGTTTTGTAACTCCAAAACATAAAAGCAAACTGAAAAGAAACACGGAGCTGGAAATGCGTGTCTTAGGTTCATTTTTACTTTAAGCAAGGCATGTACTTATGATGTAGTGATGTATGCCATTTACATACTTTTACATATATCGCATATTGAATTATTTAAATGAACATGCACACTTAATAAAACAATATATTTACAATATTACTCAAAAATTTCTGAATTGTTAAATACACAACACTCCTTGTTGCTTAGCTATAAACCCGAATGCAATATAGAGTGCATCTCCACTTACATGCATACGCAGACATGTGTGTGTGTGTGTGTATATATATATACATACATATGTATATAGAAAATGAACAATGAAACTAGATACACAAAGTATATTATATATTACAACTACAGAATAGACTTCCACAGCACAGTAAGTTTTAAATTGTCACATTCAGGCCTAAAGATCTAATTGTTGAGGAGGATTTTTGACTCTTGTGAGATAACATCTTTCCTGACCTGGGAGGTCACTCTGTTTGCCAGGTGAGTCTTGTGGTTGTGAAGCAATCTCAGGTTCTGCGGCCTCCTCTGTCGTGGTTGTAGTTGACGACTCTGGAACTGCAGGAAGTGGCTCTGACAGTTCTGAATGCCTTTCTCCCGAACGCGTTGGCATCCTGAACCATGCTTGTAAATCTGCTCAATCTGCTGGCCTCGGGACAAAACGTCAAGCCAATACTTTAATTTTGATCACACTAGATATCTGGCATGTAACTAACTTTAGCTCTTAGCTTTGATGGTACAACTCTCAGTGCCCACATAAGGTAAACTCTGTCATGGGCACATTCATCCTGGTGCTGGTAAAAATGGAGGAACTGGGAGTTATGCTGCACATTCCAACCATTTTGGGTGGCTATGAGACAGTGTAGGGTTTTTTTGAGTTTCCCTTTGGGTCATCCGTGCCCAAATTGGGAGAATTCCAATTTTCATTAGGGGAATACATGAAGAGGAGTGTCATCTTTTGTAAATTTTTCAGTTATTTCTTTTTTCAAAGTTAATGGACGATCCAACAGCATTTCCATGATTAGCCGCCCTCTTGAATTCAAAATTCTAATTGTGTCCTCCAAGAAACAGAGCCCACCTCTGCATTTGTGCTGCTGCTGTTAGTGGAACACCTTCTGTGGGTTGAAAATGGTTACAAGCAGTTGGTGATCAGTAATGAGGGTAAACTCTCTCCCATACAAATACTGGTTGAAACATTTTACACCCCGGATCAGACTCAAGGCCTCAGTCACTCTGTGCATAATTTTTCCCTGGACCTGTAAGGAAACATGATACAAAGCCTCTGTGGCGTTCACTTCTGTCATTCATAGCATGTGACGTGATTGCAAGGTGTCACAGACAATGTGAATCATAAAGTGCAAGTACAGTGTCTGATGTCACCATTTCCTTGGTCGTTTGGAAAGCTACCTCACACTGCTTTGTCCTTTGCCATTTCTTACTGATCTGCAGTAATGAGTTCAAGGGGTGGCCAGGTTTGGCAGGAATCTGTTATAGTAATTGACAAATCCTGAAAAGGACTGCAAATGTGACACGTCCTTTGACCTAGGGTGATCCCAACTGTTGGAATTTTCTCAGCGTACTGTGTACCACTTGTGCATCATTGGTGCGACAACAGTAAGTGAGACTTCGGTTGCAGAATTCACACTTGTTGCATTGTGGCTGGGCAGCCTTGCAACACCTGGTCCGTAGCTTTCTGCCAGAGTGGAAGTGCAGATGCTACTCCAAAAGTAAGTCTGTTATAGTGACAAAGTTCTTTGTAAGTATTTATGGTGAGAAACATTTTGGATTCTTCTTCCTTCTCCATCTGTAGGTAGGTCTCAGTTAATTTCACTTTGCTGAAGTTTTTTCCTCCAGAATGGTTTGCAAAGATATCTTCTATCTCAGACTAAGAGCATTGATCTACTTTCCTCACTGGGTTGCTGGTGACCTTAATATCACCACAGATCATGACAGACCCTTTCTCCTCGGCAGCTGGGACCACTGGTGTTTCTCGTGGGCTCCAGTCAACCTTGGAAAGCATTCCTTCACCTTCCATGCAATCTAGCTCACTGGCAGCTTCAACACAGATGGTATATGGAACTGGACAAGCTTTGCAAAACTTGGGTGTGGCATTTTCATTTAGCACTATTTTATCCTCGATATGTTTGTGTTTTCCATTGCTATCCTCAAACACTGCTGTGGCATCATCCAGTACCTTTCTTAATTCTCATTTAGTTGACTCCATTTCAGGGGCTGTGACATGCAAATAGTGGCTGGATCTCTGTGTAAGATGATTTGTCTCAGCTTCTCATATCCCCACAAAGCTGCTCCTCCTGATTTTACCACAAGCTCAATATGGCTTGTTGGTGGTTGTATTTCACCGTTACAAATGTCATTTCCACAGGAGTTATCTTTTCTCCAATATAAGCTCTTAGTTGGACATCTGCAGGCTTCAGTTCAGTATCTGTGAAATGCTGTTCAAACTCATTTTCTTGAATGACTGAAACAGCCGAGCCAGGATCCAATTCCATTTTAATTAATTTGCCGTTCACTTCTGTTGTAAGCCATTTGACTTGTCCATTGTTAGTTTTCACATTGTCAATCTCAAGGCTATGCAACGCCATGTCACTCTTAGCGTTATCAGATTTTTTATCAACAGCATGCATATTAGTGCTCTTTTTGAAACTGCAACTTGACTTTTTATCTTTCCTGTGCAATCCAATTATTTTTGTCTGCCCAACATGCTCTTTGCAAGTGTCCTACTTAACCATTTAATCATATAACAATTACAGCACAGAAACAGGCCATCTTGGCCCTTCTAGTCCGTGCCAAATCTTTACTCTCACCTAGTCCCACCGACCTGCACTCAGCCCATAACCCTCCATTCCTTTCCTGTCCATATACCTATCCAATTTTTAAAAAAAATTACAATATTGAACCTGCTTCTAATACTTCTACTGGAAGATCGTTCCACACAGCTACCACTCTTTGAGTAAAGAAATTCCCCCTCATGTTACCCCTAAACTTTTGCTCCTTTAACTCTCAAATCATGTCCTCTAGTTTGAATCTCCTCTACTCTCAGTGGAAAAAGCCTATCCACGTCAACTCTATCTAGCCCCCTCATAATTTTAAATACTTCTATCAGGTCACCCCTCAACCTTCTACTCTCAAAGAATAAATATAAAATATCAAATAACACTTTATTTTGTTACTTTCAATTAAGGGCTTATTTAAGAGAAAAATTAGGTCAAACAATGTTATTGCCGAAATCTAATGAAATAGAAATTTTAATTCAAAAAGGAAATATTAAAAAATGTATATCTTGTATGTATAATTTGATTCAAAGACAGGCAATTAAACAAGGAGTCCATAAGTTAAGACAAAAATGGGAAAGTGATTTGAATATTAAAATTGAAGAAACAAATTGGTCAAGACTATGTCTTGATAGTATGACAAATACAATAAATATTCGGTTAAGATTAGTGCAGTATAATTTTCTACATCAATTATATATTACACCACAAAAAATAAAAAAATTAAATCCAAATTTATTGGATCAGTGTTTCCGATGTAACCAGGAAACTGGTACTTTTTTACATTCGACATGGTCTTGCTCTAAAATTCAACCTTTTTGGACAAATTTAAGACTTTTACTGGAACAAATTACAGGAACACAATTTCCTCATAATCCAATATTACTTTTACTAGGTGATATTGAAGGGATAAAACCGAAACTCAAACTAAATAAATATCAGAAAGAATTTATAAAAATTGCACTGGCAGTAGCCAAAAAAGCTATTGCAGTTACTTGGAAATCGGATACATATTTAAGTATAGACTCTTGGAAGAAAGAAATCTATGGCTGTATTCCATTAGAAAAAAATTACTTATAATTTAAGAGATAAATATGAAACATTTCTGAAAATTTGGAGCCCTTATTTACAAAAGACAGGATTAAATATATAGATGCTCTGAAGATGAAACAATTGGTTATTAGGGGAAAGAAATAAATATACATATTAAAGTTATTACGAATTCCATGGAGCATGTGGAGATCTTCCAACAACCAGGCATTCTTTCTTTCTTTCTTTTTTTTTCTTTCTTTCTCTTTTTTTTCTATAGGGCAGTTAGGGGGGAGGGGTTAAGGGGAGGGGGTAAGGGTTATATACATTTTTTTCATACTTTTCTTGTAACTATTTAAAAATGCAATAAAAAAAGTTTTCAAAAAAAAAACCTTCTACACTCCAAAGAATAATGACCTAACTTGCTCAACCTTTCTCTGTAACTCAGGTGCCGAAACCCAGGTAACATTATAGTAAATCTTCCCTGTACTCTGTACTTGGTTTCATTTTCTGAAAGTTTTGTCAGTAGATCTGCATTGGCTTAGTGTATTTGAGCCCCTTGTCATAGCGGCAACACAATTTGTTCAACCAGCCCTGTTTTTGTTCAAATATTCACACTCACCTTTATTCCCGACTACAACTCAAATCGGGTCTCTGTCTTCAGTTTACATTGATACAGTAATTTCAATTCCTCTTTTAAATATCAGTTGTGCTTCAGTTAGGAGCCATTTTTGAATGCTTTTTTTGTAAGATTTTGTGGCATGTGGCCAAGTGGTTTAAGGTGTTGAACAAGTGATTTGAAGGTCGTGAGTTCGAGTCATTGCCGAGGCAGCGTGCTGTGTCCTTGAGCAAGGCACTTAATCACACACTGCTCCAGTGCACCCAGCTGAAAATGGGTAGCGGCAAAATGGTTAACCTCATGATAGACTGGCATCCTATCCTGGGGGTAGTCTTTTACTCTCAGTTGCTTCACTCCATGGAAACTGGCATAAGCACTGGCCTGATGAGCCTATAAGGTTTGGAACAGAGTTTAACTTTTAACTTTTTACCTGCAAGATTCCACAGACTAAATGATCCCTCAGTACATCATTAAACCCATTACTGAACTGACAATGCTCAGACAATCTCTTCAATTGAGCCATATATACTGAAATGGACTCCTCATCTTTTTGATTCCACTTATGCAACCTAAAGCATTCTGCAGTCAACAATGATTTCAGTTGTAAATGTTCCTACGTTACTTTCACACCAGCAGCAAAGCTCATTTTGGCTGGTTTGATGGGAGCAGATAAACTTCTAAGGAATCTGCATGCCCTGAAACTGAATGAACTCAGCAGAAGTGGCATTTGTTTTTCATTCACAAACAAAAGAAAATCTGCAGGCACTGGAAATCTGAGCAACATACACAAAATGCTGGAGCAGTCAATGTTTTGGGCCACAACCTTTCATCAGGACTGGGTAAGAAAAGCTGAGGAATTCCCCATAGCTTCTCACCATTGCTCCTCAACTTAAATACAGATTCCAAACTTTGAAGCCAATATTAGATTCCCTAACAAGTGCCAGATTTGAAAGCATGAAAGAAAATGTCACTGATGTGAGTTAGGAGATTAATTACAGGCAGAGTATGAAAGAAGTAATATCTGATTTAAAAAAAAATTCAGTGCTATACTGATTACCATAAGATTTTTAGCAGGGAGACAGTAATTTAATGATCCTGGATACTTGACATGTTTTATATCTTCTAGTGATTTTGAACAGTGGTCTAGGAATCATGGGCTCCTTTAATGATGCCTTAAAGGGCAGTTGTACAGTGCACCAGTGATCATATTGGACTTGGACTTGCCATGACAAGTTTCCATTCTGCACAATACCTTGATAGTGGGTAGTGGTAATGTGGTACTGGTTGCATAGAGGTTGTTGGTCTGGGTGAAAGTGCATTATGATTAATTTCTGGCTCCCAACCCAGCCTGCAAATACAGAACATTGTCTCCCCTCCCACCACCATAGCTCTTTCTTGAACTATAGGCAATCCACTAGACTAACATTGCTCACCAAATCACCATCCCTCTCTAATAGAGCCACTACCACCCCCTCCTGCCCATTCACTGACTCCTCATCGTACCTCAAACAACACCAATTTTAATTGGTCCTGATGAAGTGTCTTGGCGCAAAACACCGACTGTTTATTCATTTCCATGGATGCTGCCTGACCTGCACGGTTCCTCCAGCATTTTGTATGTGTTGCTACCAATTTTAATTCCCACTCTTCTCAACACAGACAGGAATGAGTACATTGGGAAAACATCTTAAGGGTGGCAACAGAGGAACAGGTAGTAAAACCACAGTCTTACCGCTCCAGAAACACAGAGTCTGGATGTTGTCTTTATGGAGTTAGATGTGACAACATGAGCTCCTTTCAGGTGCTTCAGTTTTCTCCCATATTTCCCATGTGTTAGTTGGTAGATTAACTGGCTACTGTAAATTGTTCCGGGTGTGTCAATGACTGGTAGAATATGGATGGAGTTGTTGAGAATGAAGGAACAATAAAAGGATGTATGTAGGATTAATGTTGACGGTCAGCATGAGTTTGATGGGCCAAAGGGCCTGGTCCCTCTCTCTGGGGACTGAAGAGAAGGAGTAAATGAAGAAGTGGATTGGTGGAGAAAGGAAAAAATGTATTTTTTTAAAATCATAAACCTATTGAAGACCGGATTGTAACCTTTCAGGGATGGCTTTGCTAGAGACAGCAGCACTGTGAAATGTTTCAGCAAAGACTCTTCAGAACAAAGTGACCTAATTCCCCAGACAATAAGTGGAAAGACTTTGCTGAATTCTTGGAATGCAGTGATTCAATCTAGAGTAAGTTCATTTGACTCTAGAATTAAGCAATTTTCAGATACATAGCACCAAAAAGAGTATACCCGAATTTGTACATGCAAACCTTACCAATGCAGAGTTTCTCAGGGAAAAGCAAACTATGCCATCCTGACATTTAACTACAGAATGTGTTGTGGAGTTGCTGCAGATTTCTGATGAATGTATCTTTAATTGGTATTGCCTCTCCCTTATTTTTAGCTGCAAGATCCAGACTGATATCTGAATAGAAGTTGGATGCACCGTGGTGTGCAGCCAGTGTACAGATGAATTACCGAGGATGTATTACTGAATTCCAGTGTTTATGCTTCTGATGACTGAAGCAAATTTGAAAGTCATGAGTGACGCAGAGCAAATATAAAACCGTTCAGTCAAGACAGTGCCTACATACAATGCTCCCATGGTCGATATCTTCTGGATTGACCATGAAACCATGTATTTCACTTCTTTCATGTCTTTTACATCTGTCTTTAGCCTTGATTGTAATTCTGGAAATTTGGAACCTGTGATTTTCAGTTTGGAGATCGTTCGGTTGTTTCAGCACTCTGCTGTCTCGGAGGCAGAGTCAGTGTGTGCAAACCTCGTGGCAAGAAGACTGCGGCATGGGAGCAAGTCAACGTTCATTTGAACTTCGCTGATTAAAGCTTCCATTCTACACCAATTAAAGCAATGAGGAAAATTGAAAGATAAAGCCAATACAGAGGCTGAGCGCAAGCTGCCTATCTTTTGATTGCTGGTAGGATCGCTCTACTGCCAGAGAGGGAAGACTGCCTTTTGATTGCTGGTGGGTTTGTCTGGCTGCCAGAGAGGGGAGAGGCTGCTACTGTTACTCAAGAAAATGTTACCCGGGTTTTCTGTGTTTTGGATATGAATATGATATTGGCTTGGACTATGGACTTCTTTCAGTCTTAATTTTTTTTATATTCTGATTTTGCTCATTTTCTCTGTGGGGGAGAGGGATTTGGTGGTGGTGGGGTGGGCTCGTTGTGTCTGTTCTGTTTTTGTTCATTTTTTTGTGTGGGGAGGGGGAATTTGGGGGTTGATAATCGTGTTGCCATTCATTCATTGCTTGGTTTCCAACTATCTGGAGAAGAAGAATTTCAGAGTTGTATACTTTGATAATAAATGAACCTTTGAACCATAGCACCATAAGATATGGAGCAAAATTAGGCCATTTGGCCCATTGATTCTGCTGATCTGTTTTGCCTCTTATCCCCAGTCGCCTTCCTTCTCCCTGTACCCCTCATGCCCTGACTAACGTAGAATCTACCACCCTCTGCCTTAAAGATACCCAATGACCTGGCCATCACAGCTGCCTGTGGCAACGGATTCCACAGATTCATCAATGTCTGGCTAAACAAATTCCTTTTCATCTCTGTTCTCTATGGACGTCCTTCTATCCTGAGCCTATGTCCTCTGGCCTTAAACCTTTCCCACCATAGGAAACATCCTCTCCGCATCCACTCTATGAAGGCCTTTCAACATTTGATAGGTTTCGATGAGGTTGCCCCTCATTCTTCTGAATTCCGGTGAATAGAGACCCAGATCTATCAAACTCTCCTCATATGACAAGCCTTTCCAAACCAGAATCATTTTCGTGAACCTCCCTTCAACCCTCTCCAATGTCAGCACATCCTTTCTTAGATAAGGGGCCCAAATCTGCTCACAATACTCCAAGTGAGGCCTCACCAGTGCTTTATAAAGCCTCAGCATTACATCCTCAATTTTATGTTCTAGTCCTCTTGAAATGAATGTTAACATCACATTTGCCTTCCTCACCACCAACTTAACCTGCAAATTAACCTTGCAAGTGGACTTCCAAGACCCTTTCCACCTGAGATTTTTGAGATTTCTGTCCATTCAGAAAATCGTCTGCACTTTTATTTCTTCTACCAAGGTGCATGACCATACATTTCCTAACACTGTATTTCATCACAAACAAACCATCTGCCACCACTTTGCCCATTCTTCTAATCTAAGTCCTTCTGTAGCCTTTCTGCATCCTCAAAAATGCCTGCCCCTCTACCTATCTTTGTATTGTCCTCATAGTTCCCACACCTACCATATTTACATTCTACCCAAGATCCACAAACCTGCTTGTCCAGGTAGAGCCATTGTTTTAGCTTGGTCCTGCCCCACTGAACTCATATCAGCATATCTCGATTCTGTTTTATTCCCTTCCTTTAGTTCAGTCTCTTCCTATCTATGTTTGTGACACCTCACACACTCTGGATCTTTTCAATGATTTCAAGTTCCCTGGCCCCCATCATCTTATTTTTACTATGGATGACCACTCCTTATACACCTCCATCCCCCACCAGGAAGGCCTCAAAGCTATCTGTTTCTTTCGTGACACCAGACCCAACCAGTTTCCCTTCAACACCACTCTCCTCCATCTAGCGGAACTTGTCCTTACTCTTAATAATTTCTCCTTTGGCTCTTCCCAGTTCCTTCCAACGAAAGGTGTAGCCATGGGTACTCGTCATGCCTGCCTTTTTGTTGGCTACATGGAACAGTCCATATTCCAAGCCCACACTGGTGACTGTCCCGCACTTTTCCTACGCTGCGTGGATTACTGCAGTTTTGCTGCCTCCTGCACTGATGTGGAGCTCAACAACCTCATCCACTTTGCCTCCAACTTCCACCCTGCCCTCAAGATTACCTAATCAATTTCCAATACCTTCCTTCCCTTTCTCGATTTTTCTGTCTCTGTCTCTGCAGATGGCTTATCTACTGACGTCTATTATAAACCCACAGACTCTTATAGCTTCCCACCCTGTTACTTGTAAAAGCGCCACCCTCTTCTCTCAATTCCTGTCTCTCTGCCGCATCTGCTCTCAGGATGAGACTTTTCATTCCAGAATAAAGGAGATGTCTTCCTTCTTCAAAGAAAGAGGCTTCCCTTCCTCCACAGTCAACACTGCCCTCATCTGCATCTCTTCCATTTCATGCACATCTTCTCTCACCCTATCCTTCCACTGTCCTACCAGGGATAGGGTTCCTCTTGTCCTCACCTACCACCCCATCAACCTCTGTATTCAGCACATAGTTCTCTGCAACTTCTGCCATCTCCAATGGGACCCGACCACCAAACACATCTTTCCCTACCACCCCCCCCCCCACATTCTGCTTTCCACAGGGATCACTCCCTATGTGACTCTCTTGTCCATTCGTCCCTCCCCACTGATCTCCCTCCTGGCACTTATTGTAAGTGAAACAAGTGCTACACTTGCCCCATATCTCCTTCCTCACTACCAGTCAGAGCCCCAAACAGTCCTTTCAGGTGAGGTGACACTTCACCTGTGAGTCTGTTGGGGTCTATATTGTGTCCTGTTCTCCTGGTGTGGTCTCCTGTACATCCTGATGTAGATTGGGAGACTGCTTTGCCAAGTGTCTACAGTCCATCCACCAGAGAAAGCAGGATCTCCCAGTGACCACCAATTTTAATTCCACTTCCCATTTCCATTCCGATATGTCAATCCATGGATCCGCTACTGTCCCGATGAGACCACATAGAGGTTGGAGGGACAACAGCCTATATTCTGTCTGAGTAGCCTCCAACCCAATGAGACCACATAGAGATTGGAGGGACAACACCCTATATTCTGTCTGAGTAGCCTCCAACCTGATGGCATGAACATAAATTTCTTCAACTTCTGGTTATCGCTTGCTCCCACCCCCTCCACCATTAGCCATCCCCTTATCCCTCTCTCAACTTATCTCCTTGCCCGCCCTTCACTTCCCTCTGGTGTTCCTCCCCCTTTTCTTTCTCCCATGGCTTCCTGTCCTCTCCTATTAGATCCTCCTTCTTCAACCCTCTATCTCTTTTACCAATCAACTTCCCAGCTCTTTGCCTCACCCCTCCCCCTCCCACTTTCACCTATCACCTTGTGTTTCTCCCTCCCCTCCCCCCACCTTTTTACCCCTCAGCCTTTTTTATCCAGTCCTGATGAAAGGTCTTGGCCCAAATCATTGACTGTACTCTTTTCCATAGATGCTGCCTGGCCTGCTGATTTCCTCCAGCATTTTGTGTGTGTTGTTTGTATTGTCCACAAACTTGGCCACAAAACCATCAGTTCTGCCATCTAAATCATTGTCATGTGATGTAAAAAGTAGCACTCCCAACAAAGACCCCTACAGAACACCACTGGTTACAGGCAGCTAACCAGCTAATCAGCCAATGCTCTATCCGTACTGCTATTTTTCCTGTAATACCAGGGGCTCTTAACTTGTAAAGCAGACTCATGTGTGGCTCCTTGTTAAAGGCCTTCTGAAAATCCAAATTCAGAGCATCCATCGATTTCCTTTGTCTGTCAGCGTATTATTACTTCAAAGAATTCCACCAGATAGTCGAAAGTGGAGCAGAGTGATGATGGTGCTAAGCAGCTCTATTTCCATCTTTAATATCTCTATTTTTCCCTTTCACACTTCTTTTGAAGGCCCTGACCTTGAGTTACATGCTGACTACGGTTCTTTTTGGGAATAGGAGGCCTAGAATCTCAGGGCTCCGGAGGCAAGTAGATCGAAGGTTGGTGTCACAACAGGAGACCGGTGTGTCATCGGGGGCGTGGAATATCTACGGCTGTGTGCCCAGAGGTTCAAGATCTTTGGGCACAGAGCTCACAAAAAGCGATGTAATGGACTTTTAACATTGTAAACCAGCAAATTGTTTGTCTCCCTGCCTGCTGTGAAAACGGAGCCACCTCTTTCTCCCTTATCAGGAAGGTAGAGAGGGTCTGTGGTCTGTTGAATGCCGGGTGAACAATATAGTCTTTGGAGTAACCGCAAGTCTGTGTCTTTGCTGTTGCTTTGCTCATGCTTGAGTGCTCGGTGGCGGGTACCAATGCTTTTCTTTAATCGGGTGGGGGGAGGTGATGCACCATCAATAACTCACACTGAGACTTAAGGCGAGATATCGGCTTTTATTGACTGGAAGAAGGAACCAGGAGTGAGTGTCCATCATACTATGACCTGGAGACTGAGGCCAAGCGTCAGGCCTCAGATCGCCTTTATACAGGGGCCTGTGGGAGGAGCCACAGGAGCAGTCAGCATGGGGCGTGTCCAGACAGGCACATAGTTCACCACAGGAGGGGGGATCGTTGCTTGCTGCAGCTTACGTGCAGGAGGGAGGGGTGCTGTGGGGGACTTCGGGGTTCTAACATTTAACTATCATTTATTCTTTGGAGGCACTTCTCTGTTTTGGTGGATATTTGTGAAGAAAATGCATTTCAGGATGTATATTGTATACATTTCTCTGACATTAAATGTACCTTTTGAACCTTTGAGATTTGACAGGCAAGATTTTCCCTTAAGGAAAATTTTATCATGTGCATCCAAGTACCCAAAACCATATCCTTAAGAATCGACTCCAGCAGTCAGACTAACTGTCCTATAATTTACTTTCTTCTGCCTCTCTCCCTTCCTGTTAAGTGGAGTGACATTTTCTATTCATCTGGAACTATGTCAGAATCAATTAATACTTGAAAGATCATTACTAATGCCTCCACAATCTCTTCACCCACATCTTTCAGAATGCTGGCATGTACACCATCTGGTGCAAGTGAATTATCTACCTTCAGACCTTTCAGATTCCCAAGAACAAACTCCTTAGTAACGGTAATTTCACATACTTCTACCCCTGACACTCTCAAACTTCTGGCATACTGCTAGTGTCTTATATAGTGAAGACTGAGGCGACGCAGCTCACAGCGGCCACTCCAGAGCTGATTATCTGTTATTTGTGAAGTGGGGTGCCGTGCGCAATCATAGTCGATTGAAAACGGACGTGGAAGCACAGGGAAACATCGGGAAATTCCAGGAAGACCTTCTTCATTGCTGCTGCTGCTGGGAGGTCCGGACTCTGCTGAGAAGAACAGGCCCCCAGTCCTCGGGGTCACGTTGCTGATGGCCGTTGGTGGAGCCGACTTAATACGCTCGGCAGAGGATGGTGCTCGGAGAAGGTGTGCCGGAGGGGATGGTCATCGACTCGGAGGTTCGACGGACTCAGGTCGCTTTCGGTGTGTGCTGCGTCTGCGAGGCTGGTTTCGACAGAGCTTCCATTGTGTGCTGCATCTGCAAGGCTGAGTTGGGCGACACCGTAGAAGTCCATAGTGGGGGTATTTTTTCTGCCGCCGGCGTGGGATGGCGAGTCTGTCGGGACCCTGGGGACTTGTGGAAACTGTGGTGATTTCTTTTGAACTTACAGTCCTTTAACATCTTGGACTATTTTTACTGTGCCCTTAGTCAGTTTTTTTTAATCAATTATGATATTTGTTTGCACTGTTGTAACTATATGTTGTAATTATGTGGTTTTGTGCAGCTCTTGTAACTTTAGCTTTTGGTCTTGTTTTTTTCTGGTGGATTTGGGGCTCCTTTCCGGGGAACACTAGACGGTAGCGCGATATTAATATGCAGCAGCCTCTCCGGACTCTGGATTGGGGATTGCCAAACGTTATGTGGATTTTCTGGTGTAGTCTGTTTTGTCATGTGCTTTTGTGATAACATTCTGGAGGAACGTTGTCTCATTTTTTAACTGCATTGCATTTGTGGTTTCTAAATGACAATAAACTGAATCTGAATCTGTATCTGAATCACTTATTTCATCCGCCATTTCCTTGTCCCCATTACTACCTCTCCAGTGTCATTTTCAGTGGTCCAATATCTACTGTCAACTCTCTTTTACTCTTTATATATCTGAAAAAACTTCTAGTATCCTCTTTAACATTATTGGCAACTTAGCTTCATATTAATCTTTTCCTTCTTTACAACTTTTTCAGTTGCCTTCTATTGACTTTTAAAAGCTTTCCAATCCTCTAATTTCCCACTAATTTTGCTATATTATTCAGTATGCCCTCTTTGGTTTCTATGTTGGCTTTGACTTCTCTTGTCAGCCATGATTGTGTCATCCTGCCTTTAGTATCCTTCTTCTTTGGGATGTATCTGTCCTGTGCCTTCCGAATTGCTCTTAGAAATTGCAGCCATTGCCACTCTACCATCCTCCCTGCCAGTATCCCTTTCCAGTAAGTTTTGGCCAGCTCATTTCTCATGCCTCTGTAATTATCCTTACTCCACTGTAAAAATGATATATCTGACTTTAGCTTGCCTTTCTCAAATTACAGGGTGAATGCTATCGTATTATGATCACTGGCCCCTAAGGGTTCCTTTACCTTAAGGTCTCAAATCAGTTCTGGTTCATTGTACAGTACCAAATCTGAAATAGCTGATCCCTTAGTGGGCTCAACCATGAGCTGCTCCAACAAGCCATCTCATAGACATTCTAGAAATACTCCCTCTTAGGACCCAGCAGCACCTAATTTTCCCAGTCTACTGACATACTGAAATCCCCCATGGCTATTGTAACATTTCCCTTTTGACATGCATTTTCTATCTCCCTTTGTAATTTGTGACTACCTCTTTATTACTGTTTGGGGGTCTGCATATAACTCCCATCAGGATCTTTTTACCTTTGCAGACCCTTAGTTCTATCCACAACAATTTTACACCTTCTGATCCTATGTTACCTCTTTCTAATAAGCTTAAGAACATCTTACATGTGCTTTGACATTTAATTCCTAGTTGACAGAAATCATGTTACCCCAGCCATTTTTTTAATGGACTAAATAAATAAGGGTTAAATGTACTGGAAGGCAGACAATTTTCCATTTCATATCTTGTGAAAAGACATCCAGAGTTCAGACACAGTACACCACTGGAAAAAGCTGTCTCATCTAATGTGACTGAATTAAAACAGTGTCTAATGTCTGACATACCACTTAATGTTTTGTTTTTGTTTCTGAAGATTAAGGCTGAGAATTTGCAGCTGTCCAACATTACAAATTATCTTAAGGGAACCGTGAACTGCCTCAAAAAGCTGAAGATGCTGGAAATCTGAAATAATAATAAAAAACGCTGGAAAACTCAGCATCTCAGCAACTTAGCAACTGTGGAAGAAGAATCAACATTTTAGGTTTGTAAGCCTTGTCGGAACTGGGACAGAAAGATAGTATTCAATTGGAGAGACCATGGTAAGGATGTAGAACAGTATCATTTTCTTTCAGGATTAAAGATTAGCTTTATTTATCGCATGTACATCAAACCATACAGTGAAATGTGCCATTTGCATCAAGAACCAACATAGTACAAGGATGTGCTTGGGGCAGCCTGTGAGTGTCACCATATTTCCGGTGCCAAGATAGCAACTTACTAACCCTAACCCTAACCTGTACATCTTTGGAACGCGGGTGGAGTCTGGAGCACTTGGAGGAGACTTATGTGGTCACAGGAAGAACATACAAACTTTTTACAGGCAACAGCAGCAATTGATCACGGATTGCTGGTCCCGTAAAGTGTTACGCTCACTGCTACACTACCACACATTCTGTGATTGGGGGAGTTGAAATTACTTATTTGCTGCAAGTTTTAGAATGGTGTCTTCTTGTTCTTAAGGGTACGGTAATGCAATGTTTGAGTTATGGACTGGCTGCCAGAGTTCTGGACTAATGATTCAGGGATGTGAGTTTGAATCCCCTTAAGGGAATCTTAACTTCAAGGAACTAAATAAAGTTTAGTATTTGAAATAAAAGCATTAGTTATTGTAATAGTGGACATAAAATATTGGATTGTTGTAAAAATCCATTGAGTTCACTGCTGTCCTTCAGGATAGGAAATCTGCCATCATTTGACCAAAATGTAACTCCAGACCCATTCATGCCGTTGACTTGCAATTTAGGGGTAATTAGGGATGGACAATAAATGCTCAGATTGTGCTGAATGAATATGTTAAAGAATGTCCCCTCATCAAAGGAAGTTGCTTAACTGCTTCTAACCTAAAGAAGGTCACATCTGGAGGAAGGATGTGGTTGAGCTGGGGAGGGTGCAGAGGAGATTCATCAGGGAGTGAACTCACCAGTGGCTTATTGAGAGAGGCTTGTCAGGCCGGGGTTGTTTTCTCTAGAATGGAGAAAACTGATGTATGCAAAGGTTTGGGGAGAGGATTGGATAAAATCTTTCCCACAGCTAAGTAAACAGGATTAGGGAAAGGGGTAAATGTTTTAGAGAGGAGGAATTATTTCATCCAGGATGTGATGGAGTCTGGAGCACACAACCTGAAGGGGTGTTGGAGGTAGATATAAGAAGTACAGAACAAGGAAGAATTTCCATAGAAGGCAAACGCTGAACCAGTAAATGGGCTTAATATAGATGGTTACCTGATATCTGGGCTGCACATGTGGGGTGTGATAAGGGTGGGAGGGGGGTCACCTTTGGCACTCCACACCTATTTTCTTCTGTACGATTCTGACTCTGAACACAAACGTGTGCTGAAAAGATGAACAAGGACTTTACCAGGTCCAGAGGGTTTGAGTTGTAGGTAGGGTTACCCAGGTCTCCTCTTTACTCCTTGGATCATAGGAGAATATGACAGGTGGCATTATAGAAATGTTTAAAATTATAAGAGAGCCCCTCAAAGTCCAACCCTATGTTCCCGTAGTGAGAGGTGGAAATAGGTAAGGGTGGCCAACAGGGCTCCGGTGAATCTGTATAGTCCAATCACCTGTACAGTGGAAACACTGATGAACTTCAAATTTACCATTGACTTTGGATGATGGAGACAGGAGGTCATCAATGGCTTATGCTCCACTCTGGGAGCTAAGGGCCCAAGACCAAGCAGATGTATAGGTGGATAGTAATGGCCTTTTCTCAAGGGTTGGAGAGTGCAAAACAAGGGGTCATTGGCAGAGTGAGAGGTGAATGATGTAAAAGGAATCTAAAGGGCAACTGTTTCACATGGAGGGTGGTGAGTGTAAGGAATGAGCTGTCTGAAGAAGTGGTTCTGGAAGGCACAATTGTATAATTTAAAAAGCACATGGATGGGTACACAGTGGGGCTGGACTAGAGGGATGTAGCCCTAACACAGGAAATTGGGACTAGCTAGGTGGGCACTAAGGTCAGAATAGACTTGCTGGACCATGGGGCCTGAATCTATGCCACATTGCTCTATGACAAATTGGACCAATGCACGTAGAATGAACTTTACCTCAGAAAAATGTATTGCCAGTTTGATAGAAGGAATGAAGAAAAGAAACTGAAACCAAATAGTGCAATTTTAAGAGGAACAAGAGAAGAGATATGAACAACTACAACTCTTTAAAGTGACAACACAAGGAAGATCTGCTAGAAAGTGACAATCTTTGACCTTACTAATGGGGTATGGAGGTCATGCTAAGACTTTACAGTAGGTGTTTCATTGTTGGCCCAATTACAAGGATTCACGGTGGAACATAAAATCAATTCGCAATTCTGACCATTTGCTTGTTGTGATCATTATGGTCGCTGTTTGCATCATTAGCGTACAAGCAAGGGACATGGTATGAAAGCTGAATTGTTGCTCCCCACATTCCCCGTAAATCTACTCTTGTTTCAGTAGTGGAATACTCTACACCACCATAGGCATGATCACCTCATCCAAAACTGCATAACATCAATCCATCCCACCAAAACCATAATGACCAGCCATGTTCTTTGATAACAAATGCATTGCCAGAAAGGATGGTGAAGCCTTATTTACTCACAAAATTAACAAACAATTGTGATTCATTATTACATTTAATTTCCTTGTCATTTGAAAACATAATGGCACGCAATTTATTGTCAGCAGTAAGTCAAATCCCAACTCAATCATAAGTATAAAATATCATTATGATTTTACAAAGGATTGGTCAAAGATTCCTCAACATTCAGCTCCCATTTCTTTCTCTTTCATTTCGGGAAGTATGTATGTTTCTCATGCCTGTCATGTCTGATGAAATGATTAAGGAATTGCTTAAATCAGTATTTACTGTTTCCCTGAGCTGACGGAATGCTTTCCATTTCTGGAAAATCTAGTTTTTCGGTAACTTCCCAATGTCAAATGTTCTTGAGAAAGCAATATGAACTACTTGCATTTTATTTTGAACTCTCCAACCACTTTCAATTTCTGATGATTAATTAGTACAGTGCAGTGTAACTGTTTTGATGCATCCACTCAGCCATGGAATGAGAATAAATCTATTACTATCTTCACACTCTATTTCCTCTGTTGATTAAATGCAAGACCCAGAAATAATTACAGATATTCTGACAGCAGAACTGAGCTTCAGTTTCCATTGGTAACGAATATTCTGACTTCACTTACTCGCTTTTCCAGCAGACTGTATAAGCTTCTCAGCAGGTGTTCACCCATGGAAGTGTTGCACTTTTAATGTGTTAACAAGACTAGAACATGCAGAAGCATTTCTTATAGTTTTGAAATGTATCTTTTGAATTGCTTTTTATTCTATTAGCATCCTACATATTTCCTATATGATCATGTGACTAAGATGAATAGAAACGTCAAACAGTTGCACTTTAGGGAGTTATTTTAGACAAGTCAGAAGTTAAATAACTCATTTGTGGCAAGTTGGCTACTTCAAATAGATGGCAGAAAATGGTTTTAGTAAACTGAGGATAAAAAAGAGGATTTCAAATGGATGGCAATTTCTTCACTCTAGCCTTAATGTTAGTACATTACTGAACTGGTCATATGCCTCGGTAACCCCATCAGTCTAGGTTGAAACATTAGGGAAGGTTCCATGAATTGATCTCTCTAAGAAAAGAACATTTTCATTATACCTTCCAATAGTGGTGATTACAAAATATCATTGTGATATTTCTAAAATATGATGCTGATTTACTGTCCTATCTCATATTTCCTTCTAACATGCTGTAAAATCATGTATTCCATAAGCTTGTTCACAAACTTATCTACTTGAACTTTTGCTTTAAAACATCTCATGAATCTGAAAGTCTCACATAAGGTGCAATTCCACATCATCCAGATTTCTATAAATTCAGTGTAAAATCGCCAAAGCATGTCATCTCATAATTGTTGACATTAAATTTTATCCATCACTTATTTCCAGTTCTACCATGTTACTAATAATTCCTTGGATCTTGAATTCTGTGTTTCAAACACTGATCTATGCAATAGACAAAAATAACGCTGTCAGGCTCTGCTATTTATTTCCATCTATCTGCAAAACTATCTTTCTACATTCTATACCCTCCCTTTTCATCTTATTCCCTTGTTAACTTGCTCTGATGCTATGCACATTTAATATTCTCCATTAATACATCCCAAAAGCTTTCATTAAGACCAGTGTAGCCCTTAGGTTCGGCCGGCGGCCGAAGACAGTCTCTGGTCCTGCCAAACATATGGAATTTGAGGTGTAAAGCCTCCTGTTTGTGTGGAGGCTGCGTGATCCATTCCCCCATTACAAATCAGTACCACAAAATAACAGACTGTCCCATATGTAATTAAACAATTTAGCTGTATAATTCTTAACCCGCTAAAGGGTTGGTAAAGAAAACAAGAAGGAAAAGGCCCATTTCAATGAAACAGTCTAATGCACACATGTTGGAGATTGCGGTTTCCCTTTTGCTGGTCCTCCATTGATTTCCCCAGGCTTCATCAACTTCAGTCCCAATTCCGACTCCACTTCGTCCTGCTGGCTACGACCTCTCCTTTCAGGCGTCTTCTCTCTTCATCTCTCGCCGAACAAAAGACTCACATCTCCTCGCTCTCAAGCACACTACAAGAGAAAACACTCCCTGATTGGACGGCACACATTCCAAAGTCCCTGTTATCTCTAGCCATAACCCAAACGCTGCTGCTACAGAAAGGCCATTATATTAACAGTGAAACCTTTCCCAGGGTGTTACACCAGTAAGGGTTAGGATATCATCTGAGTTTTTGTTGAATGGTAGAGCAGGCTTGAAGGATATAATGCTCTAGTGCTATTCCTATTGTCTATGTAATTATGCACCATGTCCTTCTAAAACTCATCTCTATCACTTCTTCAAAGCGTTCCATCAAACTGGGGGAACCTGAACTTCCTTATTAGTCCCAATTGACAACCTATACTTGGTTTCTTTACATCCAAATATTAAGTTCTTTGAAGCAACAAATGCACTAATTCATGGCAATCAATGACTTCTGGTATGTATTGAAAAATAGTCATCTGAGCAATACTAATGTTATTGAGCGAAGTGATTAAATGGTAAATCTGTAACACTGAGGTTCCAACCAGTAACCCAAAGCCTAGAGCTCATATTTGACTGTGTTAGCTATGAAATTTAATTATAGAGAGTACTCTGAAATTTAAACAAAGAGCAGCTAGACTTAGTAAATATAACCACAAAGCAACTGGATTGTCATTAAAAACCATGTTGGACAGATGTCCTAATTCTGCTCCTGTGATTTACGGTCTAACTGCCTAATGTCGCTCAGGGAGCAAAGGTGCCATCCCTGCAAGGCCTCAGCTCTTTGTGATATCAGATCTGTGGCACCGTGCTTCATTCTGAAATGGCCTAGCAAGCTGCTCTGGATAGCAGCTATTAGGGATGGGAAAATAATTGTGAGATTTGCCAATTAGGTCCAGATCTTGAAAAAAATAAATGAAATATAATTATTTTCTTAAAGATAGCACTAAGAAAGAAGAAAACAAATCACAATAAGGATGAAAGTGCTCAAAGCATCTCTTCGAAATTTTTTTTATTTGCTGGGATTCTGCCTTTTTAGAAATCTGAGAAGATAATAATTTTGCTGGCATAATAATTCCAATTAAATTAAGCAGTTGAAAGCACTAACTAGACCTTTGAACTTTGTCTTATTTATGTCAAATCTATGCAACATTCCCTTCCTAACCCTTTCTGTGTCAAGTCATACTGTTTCCAGAAGTTTGTATTATTTTCTCTGCTGGGACAGAAACTCATCTGGGCAAATCTTATTTCTCTGAATGAACACAAAGCAGAGTGATGTTGTAATTAACTCTACAGTGTATAAGACAATTAAATGGGATTAACAATTTATTTTTAGTTATACTTTGTTTTCTGATTGGCAAAGAAAAAACATTTGAAGTAAGTTATTAGACTATATTTCTTTTCAAACTAGCTTGATTAGTATCTTTCTTTCTTTCCAGTGATAGAGTTGCAGTCAATGTTTAGAATATGTAACACCATATTATGCACCAACATTGAAAAATGTTGCGAGTAACGTCTGTAATTCTATTTTATATGATGTCAAACTCTATTTAAATGGCTAACTTTCTACTATAAGTCGTGCAAAAGGATCATTAGGAACAGGAGTGCTATTGTTCACTCTAATTGTATAGTTGACCATAGTTGTAATGATTTTATGTTGATATAACTTTTAACTTCAGATAGATGACCTATCTAGCAAAGGACATTACTTTCAAAAGCCTGTTCAAATTTCAGTTAATTAAATGATGGTGAGATTTAATGAATGAAGGATAAGGTACATCTAGAATTTTAATACAAAGTTTAAAACTGGCCAGATGGTCTTGTCTTCATAAAGTAATGCTGGCAAGTTACTATTGAATTACGTAGTTCCTGTTTAAATCTATTAGCACATCACTGGCAGGCGAATTGAGCATAATCTTGAGAATTCTGAATAATGATACACATGACCTTTGGCTCTCCTCTTTCCAAAGCAAAATAGATTTTCCATGAGCAAAGTGTTCCTGTAAGTAAACCAAAGAATTTACAGAATTAATTTCTTCATCAAAATCCTTATAAAGTATTTTCCATATTAACAATTTAAATGGTTTTCCTCTGTCATTTTAATGGAGCTGTTGACAGATTTATTTTGTGCTTAACTGCATCAGCTGAGTTAATGGGACACAATGTCATGCAAACTGTAATTTCTAAACTTATAAGGCAATTTCAGGCTCATCTTAGTAAGCAATCTCCTTTATCTCAAAAAAGGATCTAATGTTTTCCTGGTGTATATGATGAATGAACTCTTCTTGGGCTTCCAGCCGGGTAAAGGTATTAATTTTAACCGATGTTTCGGTGGCAGAGTTTTTCATCAAAACATTGGTTAAAATCGATACATGGATACATGTATGCTATGGAAGAAATCATCCCTCCTTTATCTCCTTCCCCCAACTTTCTGTATCTTCAGGTAGTAGAAACATGTCAAAATGTTTATTGATTTCTTCATCATCAAGATTGAGATGACCCATTGAAGACCTACTATTGCATCTACATGAAAATGTCAGGAAGCCACTTCTGCCTGCAGTTTCTCCTTTAATCATCTTGTTCATTCTCCCATGAGGCTAACTTTATTAATAATGAACCTTTCTTGTTTTTTTAACCTTGCCACAACAACATCATGCTTTTCACTATTTTTGTACATCTATCATTCACACAAACATGTTCTTTTATCTCTTTTGACCACATTTATTATTCACCTCCTCAAATTACCTATCTCTTCAAATCTTAACAAAATTAATTTGGTCTCCAATTTTCCCATCCTCTTTAAGGTTTTGAAATTTATCAAATGTTGAAAAGTACATCTGGTGCAGAATGCCCGTATGCCCTATTGAACACTTTGGATGCTTTTATTCTAAATTCAACATCTGCATGAACAACACCACCCCCCCCCCCCCAAGCAGTAGTAAAGCTGTGGTCTACAAATTACAACAGGACATAGAAACTTCACGTCAAACGGGCAATGTTATGATAGTCATAAGGATTTCAATTTTCAGGTAGATTGGGAATATCTGATTAAGGGATCACCTATTTTGGATTAGGTGTTGTGTAATGAACTTGAATTGATTTGAGACTTTAAGGTAAAGGGCTCAATGATCATAATCAATAGAATTCACCCTGCAATTTGAGAAGGAGAAGCTGAAGTCAAATATATCAGTATTACCACTGGAATTACAGAGGCATGAGAAAAGAGATGGCCAAAATTGATTGAAAAGGAACACTAGCAGGGATAACGACAGAGTAGCAATGGTTGGAATTTCTAGGAGCAATTTGGAAGGTGTAGAGTATATATATCCCAAAGAAGAAGAAGTATTCTAAGACAGGATGACATGACCATCAATTACAAGGGAAGTCAAAAACAACATAAAAGCCAAAGAGTAGGCATATAATACATCAAAATGAGTGCAATGTTTCTGTAAAATACCAAGGCAACTAAAAGAATCATTAAGAAGAAAAAGATGAAATACCAAAGTAAGCTAGCCAATAATATTAGAGGATACCAAAAGTTTCTTCAAATATATAAAGTGTAAAAGAGAGGCAAGTGTAGATACCAGGCCACTGGTAAATGACACTGGAGAGGTAGTAATGCGAGACAAAGAAATGGCAGATGAACTGAATGAATATTTTGCATCAGTCTTCACTGTGGAAGACACTAGCAGTTTACCAGAAGTTTGACAGTGTCGGAGGGTGGGGGGGCAGAAGTGTTTGAGGTGGCTACTGCTAGGGAGAAGGGGCTTGGGAAATTGAAAGATTTGAAGGTAGATAAGTCCCATGGACCAGATAGCGTATACCCCATGTTTTATAATTCACTGGTGAGTTTTCACTTGGAATATTCTGAGAAGTTTTTGGCCGTTTATCTAGGAAAGGACACGTTGACATTGGAAAGTGTTCAATGGAGGTTTACAAAAATGATTCCAGGATTGAAAGTCTTGTCACATGAGGAGCATTTGATGGTTCTGGGCCTCTACTCACCGGAATTCAGGAGAATAAGCTGTGACCTCATTGAAGCCTATTGAATGTTGAAAGGCCTCAATAGTGTGGATGCAGAGAGGATGTTTCATACAGTGGGGGAGTCTATGACCAGAGAACACAACCTCAGAATACAGGGGCATCCTTTAGAATGGAGATGTGGTGTATCTGTGGAATTCATTGCCACAGGCAGTTGTTGAGGCCAAGCCATTGGGTGTATGATAAATTCTTGATTAGTCAGGGCATGAAGGTATACAGGGAGAAAGCAGGAGATTGGGGCTGAGATGGAAAATGGATCAGCCATGATGAAGTGGTGGAGCAGACTCAATGGGCAAAATGCCCTAATTCTGCTTGTATACCTTATGATCTTATGGTCATAATATCTAACTATAGAATTCCCATTCCTTCTTTTTCAGATAGAAAAAGAGCAGCAATTCAGTCATAGAGAAATTAATATATATTTGTTTCTATGATAAATTAAAGTCAACAACAAATTCACTGAGAAATTAAAATCTCATTTGCAAGGAAATTTTAAATTTTGATATAAACTGTCAGCTCCTTGCCTGTTGTTGAATTTCCTGCTTATATTTTCCTTTCCAGTAGTTGGAACTTTTACTCCTGAGGTGGAAATTGAAAAGGAGATTTGGAAATGAAAACTTTATTAAATTGGGAGACAAACCTATTTTGCCTCCTTTATGCTTCAATCCATTTGAATACCCATATAAGATTCTCGAGCCATCAATCTGGACTCTTAATTTTGTACAGAAATGCGGGGACCACTGTTAAAGTGCACAGAAACAAGTCGTGCAGGAGCTCAGAGGATTGAAAGTGCAGCTATCTTTCAGGGACTTTCATGTCCTGAAATTTCTCATAAAATTCATTTGAAGCAATAAAAATAATTGTTTCAAAATAAAGAATGAACAACCAAATGGAAAAATGAGTACTTAAATGTCAATTGTTTCATGTGCCTTGTTATTTTTCCTTGCTAACTGCTCTGCATGAAACTGGAATAGAAGAAGGGGATTACTGAAAGTATAAGAATCATGTACTCCACATCAGAAATAAGTGTTGACAGGGCACTTCACTATTCTGGCAAGAGACAACTAAAATATGAACATGTAGAGAATGAGTAACAGGCCAGAACCCAAGTATGGAATACAAATGATATTAAGTGCCGAGAACAACAATTTCCATGTTCCTTGATGTTGTAGAGAAGATGTGCTATTTGAGGATAATTGAGCTGATTAGTGAAATTAGCTACTAAACAATCTGGGTTTCCAATTCGTTACAATGATAACATTTCCAGAAACACCGCAGTAAGATATTGGATAAGTGAAAAGCTGTGCAATATTGATGCAAAGTTCTTCTTGAACACTATGATGAGGAAAAGTGAACATTAATTAACAGGGCTAAGATGCAGCACTCTGAAACATTTGTTGATCCTTTAAATCAATATCAAATTTTGAATGCAAAATAATGTCAGCAATCTCTAGCTTTTACTCAGTGACTTTCAATGACATATTAGCTCTCTTATCCCATTGTAGGTGTCGATGCCTCAGTAGTTATAGCACTGTGTTGCATAACTTCTAGGTTGCAAATGACAGTATTGAAAAGACGGACCCGAGCATATGACATAACATAAATGCTAGAGCCTACAATTGTGGCTGATAGCATTTTGCCAAGAGTAGTCCTATCAGAGAATGAAAATCGTTGTTTCTGCTTGTAATATCAGTACTACTAAGAGGTACTATGTTAATGGTCTTTCTGAGGAAAAGAATAATCTAACATTCAAGTACTTTAACAATACAATCTAAGCTGTTGTCCCAGATTTCTCTGAGAAGATAAAAACACCCTTGAAATAACTGTTCTCCAAAGTAAATGACATTATTTGCAGATGTGCAAATGTGTAATGGTAGGGGTAGGGCTCCATGACATTTACTCAGCTCTGCGCTGAACTGAACTGAGCCCGAGGCTGTGCCTGTCTTGGGCTTCATGTTTATGGACTCTGCTTATGGGCTTCATGTTTTTGCTCTGAATACTATTTGCTTACTTTTATTGTTTGCACAATTTTTTTTATCTCTGCACATTGAACTTTTTTATGGGTTCTTTTGGGTCCCTTTTATATATGACTGCCTGTAAATAGACAAATCTCAAGGTTGTATAATGTATACATACTTTGATAATAAGGGAATTTTGAACTTTGAAACAGAAGGCCAAAGAAAATGTCTTCTGCTGCATGAAATACTTGGTTCCTTCTCATATTCTCCTCACCTTCCAGAAACATAAAGTAGAGAAAAAGATACCTGTACCTAGGAGGACATAACTTATATTAATCAAATATATTAAGGCACCCATGTGAGATGGAAGTTTAAAAAAAACAGCTGAAGTTACATGAAACAAATCTGCTGGTGTCAACGGGTTCTGGCATGGCCCAAGTGCGGAGTGAGAGATACTGAAGGGGTCGATATTTCACAGACTTTAATGCAAACGATGTTAAAGGGAAAAAGAACACAATAAACACTAGGACAATCAAATCAAGTCAGCATAGACAGGCTTCTTTCATCGCTAAGCTAGGTGGTTCTCTGTAGATCTGTTTAATTTGCTACGTGAAAGTTCAATTTTCCCAGTCTGTATCATGACTTACATCAAGGGTTAAAAATACTCTTGATAGGGTTACTTTACTTGTGTATTTGCACACAGCAGCCAGGGATCAGCTTTTGGGGTAGGGCTCTTCCAGATTTAACACTTGACTTGATTGTTGAATCAATTGAAAAGCTTGGTTGAAGTGTTCAGTTGTTATGCAGATCTGAGTCAATGGACCACAGTGCTGGGAACCTGGGTCTTGTGACTCAAAAAGCTTGGAATGAAGAAGCTCAACGTAGACTAGAGAAGCTCGGCATGTAGACTCAGGACTCCCTGAATGTAGAGTCAGGACATGTACTGAGAATAGAAAGCACCCTCTCCTCAAGCCACAAATGTCAAAAAGTCACTGTTCAAACTTTGCTGGGTCCTTATTTGGCAAGATCCTTCTGCCACGCTGGAGACAGAAACATGAGTTCCTACATAGGAACTCCAACGGAACATTGTTGCCTCGACGAACCACTCTGACCAAAGAATCTCCTGGCCAAGGTCAGTTGCTTTCTCTCCACTGGATCCATCCTGGCATGGTCGAGACTTACTGTTAAAGGGTTCAGTCATGGCCCAAGTGCGGAGTGAGAGCCACTGAAGCGGATCGATATTTTACAGATTTTAATGCAAACAATGTTAAAGGGAAAAAGAAAACAATAAAGCTAGGCCAAACAGGGCCATTAACTAAAACACTAAAATGGAAAACAAAGCCTACACTGTGGCTAAAACGAACAACTAAGAATAAAGTGAATACTGCTAGTCTTCAGAGACAGTTGACTCGACAGTCCAATTTCTCAGGCAAGGCAGAATGCAGATAACGAAGCGTAGTATGTCCAAGTCTCGATAAATACTACGACAGAATGAATGGATTTCAATATTATCACAATGAAATAATAATTAGCTGTCACGAGCATATTCATGAGCGCAATTGTCAAATCTGATGCACTGCTGAATCCGTGGTTGTGACAACTGAAGTAATAAGCTTGGACTATCTCTAGTCTGTAAAAGTCTCTTCCCTCGGCAAGTGGTTAACTGAATTCAATTTGCACTAAGTAGTTCCTCAATGTTTTTCTTACACTACTTTGGTCTTTATGTACTCTTGTTTCGAACAGCATGTGTGCCTTCCTTGAGATCCACCACCTTTGCATAAAGGAAGCTTTTGCTACACATCGATGGGGAAGTGTAGGAATTGCAGAGTCCAAATTAAGCTTCTGTGGCTGGTGTAAGTACTGCCTTCTTGTATTTCTGCCTTCTAACGAGTATCCACAAGATTTACATATTTCTTCTTCTACAGGTGAATTTTACATGCTGTTTGTGGTTCTAATTGATTCCTAGTAACCCTAGATGCCCAGTTTAGTGTTGCATTTTTAATAGTACGGAAGCTAAAATATTACAAGCTAAACTATCTGCTACTTGGAGCAGTCAATATTAGTTTTCATAACCTATATACATAGCTGTCTCCCTATGTTTCATGTAAAGATGTCACAATCAGTTTCCATAGGCTTACACCCACAACTCCTTTTACATCACTATTGTTGACAGTAATGGAATTTTGGTCAGTTTAGATTCTTCGTGGTTAAGGCTTAGTTGCAAAATTTACCAATTTTCATGGATGTCAATGTTATAAAAGTTTAGCAAGAGGCCTGGAGAGTTTAAGAAGCGGAGCCTTCAGCTCTCCAGTTACAATCAGTGTACTTAGCTGTTGTTTTTTTTTACCTCATATGCATGTAACACACTGCAAGGTTTCACTGCTAAGGCATATGTGATGGCATATGTAATGTTCCTCTGTTAAGGTAATGGTTTCTCTGTAGCAGCAATGTTTGGGTTATGACTAGAGATAACGGGACTTTGGAATTCAATGGCCATCTAATGAGAGAAATGTTCTTTCTTGCGTGTCTGGGAGCAGGTTTTTCATGGTCATTTGTCGAGGAGAGATGAAGAGGGAGGACACGTGTGGAAAGAGCTGGTAGACCACTGGACGGAGTGAACTGGGATCTGAAGGCCCGAAGGTCAGCAACATTCAGAGAAGATCGATGGTGGAAGAATGATGACTGAGTGAGCTCCAAAGGAGACTTTGACTTTGACTTGGGCCCTTTTATTTTGTTTTGTTTATTTTCATTACTATATTCAGATTAAGATTCATAAAGTCTATCACTTAATTAGATATGGTGTACTGTCTGATATTTTGCGTTGTGGGTTTGTAACTGGGGGTACATTACACAGCATCCACACAAACATGATTTCCCGGTTTGACGGGGTCAAAGGCTGTTTGCCCAATACAATTGTGAGCTGGGCGAGCCTGAGGGTTACAATTGTGGGGGCTCATCTGGGATTGATTTCGATAATGCTGTGTGATTGCCCTGTTTAAATCTGTGCTGGTATGGATGCTGCGCCTCTGTGGGATTGCCAGTAATTAATGCATGCATGTTGAGTGGGGTGGATATTCGTACCCTGGGTGAATTGTTAACTTGATTTTTGATTAATAGGTTAAAGCTGTTGGCAAAGTTTAAATCGTAGCATGACAGTTTGATAAAATAGCGGGCTCAGACCTTGTTTTAGTTCAGACTAGCGCTGACGTAATTAGGACTGCCAGTGTCTATTGGTGCCCAAGTGAGGCGGGGCCATGGCCTATCCATACTGTCAGGGAGGAGGAGAAGGGAGCACAGCAGGCTGGGTCACAAACTGAGTTGCCCATAGTTGGAGGCAGAGATCTCAGAGACAGGGTTATAATGTTTCTGAGGGGTGATGGGAAAGAGTGGTCAGATTTGGAAAGTTTAATTAGTCCCTGTCCCCAGTGAAGAATGAGGGTTCTGAGTTGGCATCAGCCCTTACATCCCTGGTGAATAAGTGGCCCAGTGCACAGACAGAGGGTCTCCCACCAGAAGCTAAGGATTTTCTCTGGAATAATGCCCACACTCCAGGGGGAAGAGGTGTATGAGATGTGGGTGGAGCAGACTTCTCAGTTGTTAGATGAGTGGCAGTGTTCTGATGATGAAAAGCGACAGAGATTGGTTGAAAGTTTGAGGGGGTTGGCGGCTAATGTAGTAAGAGGCACGGCAGTTAACCAACCCTCTGCTTCCCTTGCTGAATGTCTAGACGTGTTAGAGAGCACTTTTGGTAGGACAGGGAGCCCACTGGAGCTCATGGGGGAGGTTTCCATGTATCTTTTCCAGCTAGAGAGGCAGCTAAATTGTTTGCAGCGCCAGTGGGGGGGGGGGGGGTTTCATTTGGGCATCTGAGCTGGATAAATTAAGGATGGACCAGATAGCCAAGGGCCCCCAGTCCCAGGACATGATTGCTTGGGGTCTCCGGTAGTCCCGTAAAACATACCCCCTCTCTCATTTGTTCAGCTGATCAGGAGGAGAACTCTTTGGGGCCAGGAGAGGACTCTGTCAGTGGGGTACAGTCCTTGGTAGTAGCCCCTTATGGTGAAGTGACCGGGGCCAGCCCAACCCAGGAAATGGTGGCAGTGCTGAGAACTGAGATGTCCCTGCTGTTAACAGTGGGTGTCGACCCTCCATATGATAGGACAGGTAGAGAAGGCCCCCCCCCAAGGGGACAGACTATGCAGAGGGCTGCATACGGCCAGGGTTCCACGAGAAGAGGGGCAGCTGGTAGCATGTGCTATAACTGTGATGAAGAGGGACAATTCCAGCAGGAAGCCCAACTGAGAGCGTGCCCCCAGGTACCTAATAGAGAAAGGAGTTGGGAAACTTAGAGGAGACCCAATGAGGGAATGGCCTGGGGAACACGTTCCCAGCAATGTACCAAGAAACCCCCCCACCACCCCAATTCCTGAAGGCTTAGTGGGACCATGCTCCAGTGTGTCGCTATGGATCAATGGGGACAGTAGAGATTCCAGAGGATTGGAGGGTTGCGGATGTTGTTCCTTTATTCAAGAAAGGGAGTAGAGATAGCCCAGGATATAATAGACCAGTAAGCCTTACCTCAGTAGTTGGTAAGTTGATGAAGAAGATCCTGAGAGGCAGGATTTATGAACATTTGGAGAGGTATAATATGATTAGGAATAGTCAGCATGGCTTTGTCAAGGGCAGGTCATGTCATACGAGCCAGATTGAATTTTTCGAGGATGTGACTAAACACATTGATGAAGGAAGAGCAGCAGATGTAGTGTATATGGATTTCAGCAAGGCATGTGATAAGGTACCCCATGCAAGGCTTATTGAAAAAGTAAGGAGGCATGGGATCCAAGGGGACATTGCTTTGTGGATCTAGAACTGGCTTGCACACAGAAGGCAAACAGTGTTTGTAGACGGGTCATATTCTGCATGGAGGTCGGTCACCAGTGGAGTGCCTCAGAGATCTGTTCTGGGACTCTTACTCTTCATGATTTTTATAAATGACCTGGATGAGGAAGTGGAAGGATGGGTTAATAAGTTTGCTGATGACACAAAGATTGGAGGTGTCATGGATAGTGTGGAGCGCTGTCAGAGGTTACAGAAGGACATTGGTAGGATGCAAAACTGGGCTGAGAAGTGGCAGATAGAGTTCAACCCAGATAAGTGTGAAGTGATTCATTTTGGTAGGTCAAATATGATGGCAGAATATAGTATTAATAGTAAGACTCTTGGCAGTGTGGAGGATCAGAGGAATCTTGGAGTCCGAGTCTATAGGATGCTCAAAGCAGCTGTGCAGGTTGACTCTGTGGTTAAGAAGGTGTATGGTGTATTGGCCTTCATCAATCATGGAATTGAATTTAGAAGCCGAGAGGTAATGTTGCAGCTATATAGGCCCCTGGTCAGACCCCACTTGGAGTACTGTGCTCAGTTCTGGTTGCTTCACTACAGGAAGGATGTGGAAGCCATAGAAAGGGTGCAGAGGAGATTTACAAGGATGGTACCTGGATTGGGGAGCATGCCTTATGAGAATAGGTTGAGTGAATTCGGTCTTTTCTCCTTGGAGCGACAGAGGATGAGAGGTGACCTGATAGAGGTGTATAAAATGATGAGAAGCATTGATCATGTGGATAGTCAGAGGCTTTTTCCCAGGGCTGAAAAGGTTGCCACAAGAGGACACAGGTTTAAGGTGCTAGGAAGTAGGCACAGTGGAGATGTCAGAGGTAAGTTTTTTACTCAGAGAGTGGTGAGTGCGCAGAATGGGTTGCTGGCAATGGTGGTGGAGGTGGATACGACAGGGTCTTTAAAGAGACTTTTGGATAGGTACATGGAGCTTAGAAAAAAAGAGGGTTATAGGTAAACCTAGTCATTTCTAAGTTAAGGACATGTTCGGCACAACCTTGTGGGCTGAAAGGCCTGTATTGTGCTGTAGGTTTTTTAAGTTTCTATGCTTCCCAGGCAGATTCATAGTGACCAGGGACAGGACTTCAAAAGCAGACTCATCTATGAGTTACCAGGCATGCTTGGAGTTGAGAGGTCGAGGACTACGCCCTATCACCCACAGGGTGATCCCCAGCCTGAGAGGTTTAATTGGACCTTGCTAGACATGCTCGGGACCCTGGAGATCAGCAAGAAGGACTGGTGGAGTCAACAAATTGGGCATCTGTTTCACAGTTGTAATTGTATAGGAAATTAAGCTACTGGGTACTTGCCATACTATCTGACGTTTGGGCACGAGGTAAGGTTGCCCATTGACCTTTGTTTTGGGACTGAAAAGGGTGACTTACCACTGAAACCTTATTTGAAATATGTGTCTGATATGAGGAGAGAACTGAAGAGGGCTTATGAATTGTCTGGGGTCGCAGCCACCTCGCAGAATCGTAGAAAGAAGAGGAGGTATGATGAGAAGGTGAGGTTCTCCCAACTCCTGCTGGGAGACCGGGTCCTCATAAGGAATTTGGGGCTACCTGGAAAGGTCAAGTTGGTTGACCACTGGGTGGCCACACCCTTTGTGATGGAGAATCAGATGCCAAACCTACCAGTTTTCCAGGTGAAACCAGAGGAGGGGAATGGTCCTGCCAAGATTCTCCAACAGAACCACTCGTTGCCCCTGGACAAGAGGTGCAGGTAGACCCGGAGCCCGACTTGGACCCTACACCTAGTAAGAGGACTCTGCGAAAATGTGGAGTGACTGCAGGACCCACAGCAGGAGAGGTTAGACTGGCCCCCACCCCTGAGAGGGATACTGATTCGGCTGATGATGATCTGGATGTGTGGTACATGCTGCCTTTCGCTAATTCTCCAGTGACTGAGGAAGGGACTCCTGGTCCTTCTCCCACTGAGTCAGGTGAGTTGGGGGGGGCGGAATCTGTGACTAGACTGGGTTACAGCAGGATCCTGAAGGAGAGGAAGTGGGGCCTGGATGTGGAACGGGGGCTACGAGTTGCAGGGGGGGCATGAGTGATAGGTCGAGGGAGGATTTGCCAGGTAGACCCAAAGTAGCTCTGTGCCCAAAGAACTTGTGTCCCTGGGCACACAACCAGCTTCTGCTTTCAATCTTCCATGTACTCCCACAACACATCAGGTGGCAGCACCAGCCTGGAATCGGCCTGTCTCCAGAGCCATGAAAATCTGGCACCCCAAATGCGCACCAGTTCTCCAGGCTGCATCCTTGGCATATCAGAATCAGGTTTATTATCACCGGTATGTGACGTGAAATCTGTTAACTTAGCAGCAGCAGTTCAATGCAATACATAATCTAGCAGAGAGAAAAAATAATAAATAATGTAAAACATTATAAATAAACAAGTAAATCAATTACATTTATTGAACAGGTTATTTTAAAAATATACCAAAAACAGAAAGTGAGGTATATTAAAGAAAGTGAGGTAGTGTCCAAAGCTTCAAAGTCCATTTAGGAATCGGATGGCAGAGGGGAAGAAGCAGTTCCTGAATCGTTGAGTGTGTGCCTGATGGTAACAGTGAGAAAACTGTGTGCCCTTGGTGCTGGAGGTCTTTAATAATGAACGCTTGCTTTCTGAGACACCGCTTCCTAAATCGAAAAGCAGCCAGTTGTGAGACCCTGAGAGCGAGTCTCATTTCCGCAAAGAGCCGAAGTCAGCATGTAACTCCAGGTCAGGGTCATCAAAAGAACCCTGAAAGGGAAAAATAGAGATATCAAAGATAGAAATAAAGCTGTTTCTGAAGATATATATATAGTGACTTCAAAATTACTTCCAGAAATTCCAGCCATTGCTCCTCTGCTGTCATCCCTGCCAGTGTTCTTTTCTAGTTGATTCCAGCCATCTCTTCTCTCCTGTCTCTGTAATTTCTTTTATACCACTATAATACTGATACATCTGACTTTAGCTTCTCCTTCTCAAATTTCAGGCTGAATTCAATGATATTATGATCACTTGCCCCTAAGGTTTATTTTACCATAATGCAAACACAAGGAAATCTACAGATGCTGGAAATTCAAGCAACACACACAAAATGCTGGTGGAACACAACAGGACAGGCAGCAACTATAGAATGAAGGGTCTTGGCCTGAAACACCGACTGTCCTTCTTCCTACAGATGCTACCTGGCTTGCTGCGTTCCACCAGCATTTTGTGTGTGTTGCTTTATTTTACCTTAAACTCTTTAATCAATTCTGGTTCATTACAGAACACTCAATCTAGAATAGCTGAACCCCTGCTGGTCTCCACCTTGAGCTGCTCTAAAAAGCCACCTTGTAGGCATTCTAGAAATATTTCCTCTTGGAATCCGACACCTACCTGATTTTCCCAATCTATTTGCATGTTGAAATACCCAGTGACTATTGTAACATTACCCTTTTGGCATGCATTTCTATCTTGTATTGTAATTTGTATTCCACATCCGTACTACTGTTTAGGATCTGTATGTAACCCCCAGCAGGCAGGGGGTTGGGAACAAGAATGATAGAGTTAAGGATGAGCCAGCAGGTTTACAAGTAGATGATGGGTGTAATATGAATGTAAGAAAGGACAAGCCAATGAGTGGGCACAAATGTCGACAATGCAAAGAGTTAAATTGCACCGCAGAGGCAAAATTCAAATGTGTGAACAATGCAGAACTGAAGGTGCTGTATTTAAATATGCATAGTATTCGGAGGAAGGTGGACGAACTTGTGGCGCAATTAGTCGGTATGGCGTGGGCATCACTGAGTCGTGGCTGAAAGAAGGTCATAGTTGGGAGCTTAATATCAAAGAATATACTTTGTATTGTAAGGACAGACAGGGAGGCATAGTCGGTGTTCCGGCTCTGTTGGTAAGAGATGGAGTTACATCTTTAGAAAGTGGTGACATAGGGTCAGAGAACGTTGAATCTTTGTAAGTGGAGTTAAGAAACTGCAAGGTTTAAAACATGATTATGAGAATCACATATAGTAACCAAGGTGTGGGGTTGACAATGAAAAGGGAGCTGAAGAGGGAACATAATAAGGGTAATGTCACAATTGTAATGGGGTATTTCAATACGCAGGGGAATTGGAAAATTCAAGATGGCTTTGGATAGTGAGTAAGGGGAATTGTTGAATGCCTATGAGATGGCTTTTTAGAACAGCTTATGCTTGAGCCTGCTCAGGGAAAGGCTATCTTGATTGGGTGTTGTATAATAATCCAGATCGTAATCGGGAGCTTAAGTTAGATGAACTCTTAGGAGGCAGTGATTATACTATGATTGAATTCATGCTGCAATTTGAGAGGGAGAAATATAAGTCAGATGTATCAGTATCACAATGGAATAAAGGGAATTGCAGAGGTATGAGAGAGGAGCTTGCCCCGGTGGATTGGAGGGGGATGCTAGCGGGCAAGTCGGCAGAACAGAGGTGGCAGAATTTTCTGGGGATAGTTCACAAGGTGCAGAATAGATATGTCCCAGAGAAGTTGTTCTCAAATGGCAGGGGTAGGCAACCGTGGCTAACAAGAGAAGTTAAGGAATGTATAAAATCCAAGGAAAGGGTGTATAATATAGCAAAAGTGAGAGGGAAGTTGGTTAATTGGAAAGTTTTTAAAATCCAACAAAAGGCAACTAAAAAAGCTATTAAGAAGGGTAAAGATGAAACATAAGGGCAAACTAGCCTATAATATAAAGCAGAATACTAGAAGTTTTTTCCATTTATATAAAGAGTGAAAGGGAGGTGAGTGTTGATATTGGACGACTGGAAAATAATGCTGGTGATTTAGTAATGGGGGACAAAGAAATGGTGGTTGAACTTTAATAAGTACTTTGCATCAGTCTTCACTGTGTGCTCGAATGTGTTAGAGGCCCGTGAGTGTCAGGGAGCAGGAGTGAGTGCCATTGCTATTACAAAGGAAAAAGTCCAGCCAAACTTCAATATCATAAGATGGATAAGTCACCTGGACCAGATGGATTATATCCCAGAGACCAGAGAAAGCTTGCTGAAGAAATAATGGATGTATTTGTCATGATCTTCCAAGAATCATTTGATTCTGGCATGGTTCCAACAGACTGGAAAACTGCAAATGTCACTCCACACTTTAAGAAGGGAGGAAGGCAAAAGAAAGGAAATTGTAGTCCAGTTAGCCTCACCTCAGCTGCTGGGAAAGTGTCAGAGTCCATTATTAAGGCTGAGGCTTTGGGATACTTGGAGAATAATGATAAAGTAGGTCAAAGTCAACATGGTTTTTGTGAAGGGAAATCTTCCCTGACAAATCTGTTGGAGTTCTTCGAGGAAGTAGTAAGTAGGGTGGTCAAAGGAGAGGCAGTGGATGTCATTTACTTGGATTTTCTGAAGTGTTTGATTAGGTGCCACACATAAGGCTGCTTAACAAGATAAAATGCCATGGTGTTACAGGAGTGATACTGACACGGATAGAGGAAAGACTGACTGGCAGGAGGCAGTGAGTGGCAATAAAGGGGCCTTTTCTGGCTCGCTGCCAGTGACTACTGGTGTTCCTCAGGGATCAGTATCAGGACCGCTACTTTTCACATTGCTTGTCATTGATTTAGATCATGGAATTGATGGATTTGTGGCAATGTTTGCAGATGATATGAAGGTAGTTGGAGGGGTTAGTGCTGAGAAAGAAACAGTGCGATTGCAGCAGGACTTAGGCAAATTGGAAGAATAGGCAAAAAAGTGGCAGATGGAATACAGTGTTGGGAAATTTGTGATAATACATTCTGGTGAAAGGAACAGAAGCGTGAACTATTATCTCAATGGGGAGAAAATTCAAACATTGGAACTGCAAAGGGACTTGAAAGTCTTCGTGCAAGACTCCAGAAGGCTAATTTACAGGTTGAGTCTGTGGAAAAGAAGGTAAATGCAATGTTGGCATCCATTTCAAGGGGAATAGAATACAAAAGCAAGGATGATGCTGAGCCTTTATAAGACACTGGTCAAGCTACACTTGGAGCATTGTCAACAGTTTTGGGCCCTATATCTCAGAAAGGATGTGTTGTCATTGGAGAGAGTCCAGAGAAGGTTCACGAGGATGATTCTGGGAACGAATGGGTTCATGTATGAGGAGTGTTTGACAGCTTTGGGCCTGTACTCACTGGAATTCAGAAGAATGTGGGGGGATCTCATTGAAACCTTCCAAGTTGAAAGGACTAGATAGGGTGGATGTGGAGTGGGTGTTTCCAGTGATGGAGGTAACCAGAATTAGTGGGCACATCCCCAAAATTGAGGAGTGTGGTAGAAATAGTTAAAATAGTGTCTGATGGGATACTCAGCCATTCTGGAACAGCTGGGCTTAAGACTGCTGATGTGTGTCGAGAATAACCTTGGATGATAAGCACAGTACCAGGAACTCCAATTAATAAGATACTATGCCCATGAAACCAGGAGGGGGGATACATCACAGGATAAATTATAAGCTCTGATAACGGGGAACAAAGAGGAATGTTAGACTCATGCTGAGAGAATAATTAACATGTCTTTTAAGCAATTGATATTGTACTGACTGTGGGATGTCAGACAAAGTTCTGTGAAGTTGTTTGTCTTGCTGTATAAGTATGAGCACTGTATAACCTAAAAATCAAAGTTCTGGTGGTGGTGGAAACTGCTGCAGACTCTCATGTTAATAAACTCTTAAAATGAAACAGGGAGTCACTCTGGTGTTCTTAGTGTTTCCACGACAAGGGGTGACCCTTTAGAATATAGGTTAACAGGAATTTTTTTAGCCAGAGAGTGGCAAATCTGGGGAAGGTTCTGCAACAGAAGCTGTGGACGCCAAGACCATGGGTATACTTAAAATGAAAATTGATAGCTTCCTGATTAGTGAGGACAACAAATTTATGACAGGACAGTAGGTGTGTGGGGTTGAGGAGGGATCAGGAGGGTTCGTGATGAAGGGTTTCGGCCCAAAATGTCGTCACTACCTCCTCCCATAGATGCTGTCTGGCCTGCTGAGTTCTACCAGCATTTTGTGTTTTTAATTATTTCCAGCATCTGCAGATTCACTTGTGCTACCAGGGATGTTGTCTGGTCCAGCAGCCTTCCGTGGGTTGACCCTGTACAGGGTTCTTCTCATGTCGGCCACGGTGAAACACAGCATCTGGTCATTTGTAGGAGGGGTGGACTTCCTCGCCACCATGTCATTTTCCGCCTCTAACTTGGTGTAGAAGTTATTCAGCGCATCTGGGAGGGAGGCATCACCTGCACAGTCGGGTGATGTTGTATTGTAACTGGTGATGTCCTGGATGCTCTTCCACATGCGCCGCATGTCGCCGCTGTCCTGGAAGTGGCTGTGGATTAACTGGGCATGTGCACACTTTGCCCCTCTGATGGCCTGCAACAGTTTGGCCCTTGCGGTTGTTAGAGCTGCCTTGTCGCCTGCTCTGAAGGTGGAGTCGCGGGACCTCAGCAGCGCACACCTCTGTGGTCATCCATGGCTTCTGGTTAGCACGTATAGTGATGGTCCTGGACAGAGTAACATCATCAATGCACTTGCTGATGCAGCTGGTCACTGATGCTGTGTACTCCTCTAAGTTGGTAGAGTCGCCATCGGTTGCAGCCTCCCTGAACATGTGCCAGTCAGTGTGCTCAAAGCAGTCTTGAAGAGCAGAGGTGGCTCCTGCTGGCCAGATTCTCACCTGCTTCTGAACTGGTCTGGAGCGCCTGACCAGTGGTCTGTATGCTGGGATTAGTATAACAGAGATATGGTGTCAGTAACCGGGGTGGAAGCAGGGCTCTGCCCGGTACATGTTGGGGATGTTTGTGTAAACCAGGTCCAACACGTTCCCCCCGTTGATGTAACCTGTTGCACCAGAATATCCCAACACATCAGACCACTGCTACACTATGATAAAGAATGCCTATCATTCCTTCCCAAGACCACATTTTGGCAAGTGGGATCATTTGGCTGTACCCCTAGTACCTGCATACAGACAGAGCTCCAGAGATCAAGACAGCTATGAGGTGGTCATGGGAGGCTGAGGAAATATTACATGATTGCCTTGAGTCAGTGGACCAGGTCGTGTTCAAGATCTCATCTGAGGACCTGAATGACTACATCAGGTTTGTTACAGACTTCATTGAAACAGCTGTGGATGAGTGTGTCCCCATGAAATCATTCAGGATTTTCCCCAGTTAGAAGCCCTGGATGAACAATGAAATCTGGAACCCACTGAGAGCCAGATCAGAGGCATTCAAGTCTGCAGATCAAGAATGCTACACGAGCTGCAAGTGTGGCCTCTGGAAAGCCACTTCTTGGGTGAAGTGGAGATTCTGGACCAGACTGGAGTCAATAACAATACTCGACAGCCGTGGCAGGGTGTGAGTGCCAGAATGTCCTCCAAAGCTAAATCTTGCAACATAGAAAACAGCACAGCTTCACTTCCAGATGAGCTCAATGCATTCTATACTCACTTTGACCACCAGAACAGGGAGGAACCATCACGCATCCCCATGATCCTTTGGTTTCAGTATCTGAAGATGACATGCGGACTGCCTTCAAAAGACTGAATTCAAGGAAAGCATTCGGTCCGGATGGAGTACCTGGCTGAGTACTGAAGACCTGTGCCAACCAACTGGCTGGTGTATTCAAGGATATCTTCAATGTCTCGCTCCACCAGTGTGTGTTACCCACCTGCTTCAAGCAGGCTTCAGGCTTACACCCACAGTGATGAAGTGTTTTGACAGACTGGTGTTGAAGCTCTCCTGTCTGAGTGGTGACTTGGATCCACTCTAATTTGCCGACTGAAGCAAAAGCTCTACAGCAGATGCTATTTCGTTGGCTCTTCACACAACTCTGAAATATCTATTCAGCAAAGGTGCATACATCAGGATGCTCTTTATCAATTAAAGCTCAGCATTTAACACCATCGTCCCCTCAAAACTAATCAGTAAACTCCAAACCTGGGCCTCAATACCTCCCAAGTAATTTGTTCCTGGATTTCCTCACCAGTCAGTTCAGATTGGCAAAAACACCTCCTCCAGAATCTCCATCAGCACAGGAGCACCACAGGGATGTGTAGTTAGCCCCTGCTCTGTTCGCTTTACAACTATGACTGTGTGGCTAAGTACAGCTCCATCACCATATACAAGTTTGCTGATGACACCACTGTTGCAGGCTGTATCAAAGGGGAATATGAATCAGCATACAGGAGGGATATTGAAAACTTAGCTGAGTGATGTAATAACAACAACCTCTCACTCAATGTCAATAAGACCAAGGAACTGATTGCAGTTTTCAGGAGAGGGAAACCAGAGGTCCATAAGTCAGCAATAACCGGGGAATCAGAGGTGGAAAGGGTCAGGGTCAGTAACTTTAAATTCCTGGATGTCACTATCTTAGAGGACTTGTCCCAGACCCATTGTTTAAATATTATTGCGAAGAAAGCACAACAGTTCCTCTACTTCCTCAGGAGTCTGTGGAGGTTCAGCATGTCATTGAAAACATTGGCAAACTTCTATCGATGTGTGGTGGAAAGTGTGCTGACTGGCTGCATTACGGCCTGGCATGGGAATACCGCTGCCTTTGAGTGGGAAATCCTACAAGAGGTAATGGAATTGACCCAGTACATGATGGGTAAAACCCTCCCAACCATTGAGCACATGTATACGAAACGTTACCATAGAAAAGCAGCGTCCATCATTAAAGTTCCTCACCACCCAGGCCATGTTCTTAATTCTCTGCTGCCATTGGGTAGAAGGTACAGGAGTTTCAGAACTTGCACCATCAGGTTCAAGAACAATTATTACCCCTCACCCTTCAGGGTCTTGAACAAAAGGGGATAACTACACTCATTTCAGGAGTATTTTATATTGTTATTTCATTGATGTTATTTATATTTGAATTTGCACAGTTTGCCGTTAGTAGTTACTGATGTTTACAGTTAACCATTACTGTTCTATAGATTTGCTGAGTTTGCCCGCAGAAAAAGAATCTTAAGGTTGTGTGTGGTGACACGTATATACACTGATAATAAATTGTACTTTGAACCTTGAACTATGATCACTGGGGCACCCAACTACTCACAGACCACCTCTAGGAGAATCAACATTCAACCATTACTCTCTGCTTTCTATCATCATCGAGCCTTTTCTGAACTCACCTTGTTAGCTCCCTCTGTATCCCACATGACCTAATCTTTCAGGTCAGGCTGCTATGCAAGATCTTGTCAAATTCCTTACTAAAGTCCATATAGACAACATCTTCTGCCCTCCCTTCATCTATTCCCTTAGTTACCTCTTCGAAATACTTCAAAAGGTTTATCAGATATGATTTCCCATGCACAAATCCATACTGACAATTGCTGATCTGGCCTTGACTGTCTTACAATTGAAGTCAGATTGTAGTTTCTTGCTACACTCTTGATCAGTGGAAGAACATTAGTCACCCTCCAGTCTTCTGGAACTTTGCCAATGGCTAACAATAAAACAAATATCTCTACAAAGACCTCAGCAATTTCCTCCCTGACCTCCCCTTAAGGTCCACGGGTGCACCTGGTGATTTTCCCATGTTAAAGCACTTCAATATTGAAAATACCTCCTTCTTCAAATCATGCATATGCTCCAAGACATTACTACTTATAAACCTACATGTACAAACAAGCTGGAGGAACTCAGCAAGTCAGGCAACATCCATTGAAAGAAGCAGTCAACGTTTTGGGCCGAGACAACTTTGTCAGGACCAAAAGAAGGAGGGGGCAGGGGCCCTATAAGGAAGGTGCCAGGTGAAAAACCAATCAGACAAAAGATCAAGGGATGGGGGAGGGGAAGGCGGGGAGGGGAAGCAGGGAGGGGATAGGCAGGAAAGGTGAAGAAGGAATGTAAGGGGAAAGCACTATGGGTAGTAGAAGAAGGCAGAATCATGAGAGAGGTGATAGGCAGCTGGAAGAGGAGGCAGAGTGAAAGTGGGATGGGTGAAGGGAGAGGGAGGGAAAGGGAGAGGCTCCAGTAATGCCTGCCTCTTCGTGGGTTATGTGGAACAGTCTATGCTCCAAATCTATACTGGTACTTCTCCCCAACATTTCCTTCACTACATTGATGACTACATTGGTGCTGCTTCCTGCACCCATGCTGAGCTCGTCAATTTCATTGACTTTGCCTCTAACTTTCACCCAGCCCTCAAGTCCACTTGGTCCACCTCGAACACTTCTCTCCCCTTTCCCGATCTCTTGGTCTCCATCTCTGGAGACAGACTATCCACTGACATCTTCTATAAACCCACTGACTGCTTTCAAGAAAGAACTAGATAGGTACCTTATGGATAGGGGAATCAAGGGATATGGGGACAAGGCAGGAACCGGGTATTGATAGTAGTTGATCAGCCATGATCTCGAAATGGCGGTGTAGACTCGAAGGGCCGAATGGTCCACTTCTGCACCTATTGTCTATTGACTATAACTACCTCAACTATACCTCTTCCCACCCTGCCAAATGTAAAAATGCTATTCCCTATTCCAGTTCCTCCGTCTCTGCCGCATCTGCTCCAAGGATGAGGCTTTTCATTCTACAACATCTCAAATGTCCTCTTTCTTTACGAATCGTGGTTTCCCTTCTGCCATCATCAATGATGCCCTCATCCGCATCTCCTCCATTTCCCGCACTTCAGCCCTCACCTCATCCTCCCGTCACCACAACAGAGACCGTGTCCCCCTTGTCCTCACCTACCACCCCACCAGCCTCCCGATCAGCATATTATCCTCCGCAACTTCTGCCACCTTCAACAGGACCCCACCACTAAGCACATCTTTCCCTCTATACCCCTCTCCACTTTTCACAGGGATCGCTCCCTCCGCGACTGCCTGGTCCACATGTCCCTCCCAACAGATCTCCCACCTGGTACTTATCCCTGCAAGCATAAGTGCTCCACCTGTCCCTACACCTCCTCTCTTTCCACCATTCAGGGCCCCAAACAGTCCTTCCAGGTGAGGCAACACTTCACCAGTGAGTCTGTTGGGGCAATCTATTGCATCCGGTGCTCCCAGTGCAGCCTCCTCTACAACGGAGAGACCCGACGCAGATTGGGGGACTGCTTCGTCGAGCACCTACACTCCATCCGCCACAACAGACAGGATCTCCCGGTTGCCACTCACTCAACTCTGCTTCACATTCCCATTTGGATATGTCCATACACAGCCTCCTCTACCGCCATGATGCCAAAGTCAGGTTGGAGAAGCAACACCTCTTATACTGTCTGGATAGTCTCCAGCCCCTTGGTATGAACATCGAATTCTCCAACTTCTGGTAATTCCCTCTCTCTCCCTTCCACCATCCCACTTTCACTCTGCCTCCTCTTCCAGCTGCCTATCACCTCTCACATGATTCTGCCTTCTTCTACTACCCATATTGCTTTCCCCTTAGATTCCTTCTTCACCTTTCCTGTCCATCCCCTCCCCCACCCCTTGATCGTTCCTCTGATTGGTTTTCCACCCTCCCCCCACCTTCTTTATAGGGCCCCTGCCCCCTCCTTCTTCAGTCCTGACAAAAGGGCTCGTCCTGAAACATTGACTGCTCGTTTCCACGGATGCTGCCCGACCTGCTGAGTTCTTCCAGCTTGTTTGTACGTGTTGATTTGACCACAGCATCTGCAGTGTACTTTCTGTTTGCTTATAACCCTAACCCTCCTTTGCAAACAGCAAGGAGAAATAGGTATTAAAAATCTCAGCCATCTCCTGCTCTACATAAAGGCAACCTTGATGGTCTTAAGGGATTTAACCTTTCTGGGGTCACTCTTTTACTGTTAATATAACTGAACTACCTCTTGGGATTATGTGTAAGCCTGTTTGCCAAATCCATCTTGTACTGTATTTTTGTCTTTCTGATTTCCCTCTTAAAGTCCAGTCTTAAACTTCTTATATTCATCAAGGGATTACTCTGTACCCAACTTCCTAAACATGATATATGCTGCCTTCCTTTTCCTTGCCAGATCCTCGACATCTCTTATCACTCAATGTTCCCTCAATTTAGTGTGTCTACCCTCTAACCTAACAAGAACATACTACCATTGAACCCTTGACATGACCATTTTAAAATCCTCGCATTTACCAGCTGTTCCTTTGCTTTAACTTAAGTTACCCTGGATCCTGCCTAATGCCCTCAAATTTAGGCCTGATCCTGTTTCGGACTTTAACCTGTGGACCTGCTCTATTTTATTCCGTACCCATTTAAAAATTAATAGAATTGTGGTCACTGTGCTTCCCAACTGCCTCTTCAGTTACTTGGCCCGAAGAGGAAGTCCAGTATAGCTCTTTCTGAGTAGTTTCCTTTATTATCTCATGAAGTAACTGCCCTTAACATATTGCACAAAATTTGGTCGATACAGACTGTCACAACAATGGATTTGGCAGCCCAGTAGATATGGCAATTGCAATTGTGAATTTGCACACGTCAGCTAATTATTATTTAAATGTGATTTAACTTCATACTTGTTGTCGTAATGCTTGTCGAGACTTGGACAGAGCACAGCAATGCTTTGGTGCCTGTTTGCTTTCGACCTTTCCTGAGAAACTGGACTTTCGAGTCAACTGACTCTGAAGACTAGCAGTATTCATTTAATTTTTAGATGTTCTTTTCAGCCGCAGTGTAGGCTTCGGGTTTTTTTTGAGAGTTTTAGTTAACGTCCCTGTTCGGCCTAGTTTTTATTGTTTTATTTTCCCTTTAACACTGTTCGCATTAAAGTTTGTGAACTATCGACCTGCTTCGCTGTCTCTCACTCTGCACTTGGGCCACATCCAAACCTGGTGACAGCAAGTCTCGACATATAAAGATGGACCCAGCAGAGAGAGAGCAGCTGACCTTGGCCGTGAGATTCATTGGTCAAATAGGAGACAAGCTACAGGCAATGGAATCCGTTCTCATGCCAAGGTGCTGGAGCAGGGATCCAATTGCAGACCCAATACTGAGCACGCAGTGATGTTAATTGAATAACAAATTCCGAGGTGCAAACAAAGTCAGTGTCAAAGTTCAGGCAGAGATCAAAACTTACAGAGAAATCCAAAAACCAGAATCAGGAAACAGGCAGAGTCGATATTCAGACAGGCAAAGTACAGATAGAAATGCTGGAAAGGCTCAGGAAAATTCACTGGCACAATCTGGCAACAAACAGGTGAAAACACAGGACTGAAATACACTGAGCAATACACAGAGAGGCAGATGATAGGTGGAGCACAATGAGACACAGGAACAGCAATACAGGTAATAATGAGAAACAGATGAGAGACGGAGTACTCGGTGATACAGGGGCCGGAGTAGAGCAGGAGCTGGGACAGGAGCACATGGCAATACAAAACCACAGACTGACAGCTAGGGGGAAACACACAAAAAGACAGTTCAACTGAAGATACTGACAACTCAGTGAAGTTACGGAGGCAATGAGGCAGATAACCTTGTGCCGACAAGCCTAGTCTCAGTTGGAGGAACAGTTATCATCCCTAGCCTCAATTGTTCAACAGCTCACCGCAGACAATCGGACTCGGGTGTCTGCGATTCCCACACACACTTACTGTGAACAGCCAGCATCAGCTGACGGCCACTAACATTCTCGCCAGCTCAATTCAGCAGCTTCAGGCCGCCTCAGTCCCACTCCCAGCATCTCGCAGGTCCTCCTTTGTTGCTGCCTCAACAATTTCTGCTACTAATGCTCCCGCGCCTGGACCAGATCCGACTCCCATGACCATTCAGGAACCAAGTATTCCACCACCAGGCAGATATTCTGGTGATCCCAATGGTTGCAGGACATTCCAAGCCCAGCCTGGTTGTTCCAGTGATGATGCACAAAAACTGCCGTATGTGGTCAATTTTCTTGATGGATCTCCACTCAGCCTGTTCAACGCTTTACGGGAGCAAGGATACCCTGCAGTCCAGTCATTCTGACCTCTCATGGCAGAGTTAAGGAGGGTTTTTGATCTTCCAGTATGGGGCTAGGAGGCTGCTCACCGACTCTTGGACCTGCGTCAAGGCAGAGGAACAGTGAGAGCCTGTGCAGTCAAAATCTGTGCCCTTGCAGTAGAGACCGGATGGAATGAGAGATCTATCATCCAGCGTGGACTGAACACAGGGGTCTGGCATGAGCTGGATCGTCTGGATGACCTGATTAATCTGGCTATTCGAGTTGACAGCTGGGTAACTGAGTGGCGCAGGGAAAGAATGTTTCAAACTTCCTACTTCCGATGCCTGATCACTATCTTCCTTCGCCCTCTCACCCTCCCTCACCACCCAGCTCCCAGCCCATGGACACGGAGGAGCCTATGCAAGTGGGACGCATGCGCCTGTATCAGGAGGGACGAGAGTCGCGCCGGAGAGCAGGTTCCTGCCTCTATCGTGGTGATCCAGGACACTTCTGGGTGACATGTTCCAAGTGTCCAGCGAATACCCGTCAGCAGGGAAGGGATTCCTGACGGGTCTGTTCTCTCTTCAGCCAGCTTCCCCTAATTGTATAATGCTCGCAGCTTCCTTGTCGTGGAGCTCTCAGATCCATCAACCTAAGGCGTTTACTGACTCTGATGTACCCGGGAATCTTAAGGACATCTCTCTCACTCAAAGGTGGGGAGTTCCAACTCAGGAATTAAGACAAAAGATCACCATCAAAGCGCTGAATGGTTGACCTCTGGGAACTGGCCAGATCTACATTTCCACCCAACCCCGCCAATTGGTCTCAGAAGGTACTCCGAGTGGGGGCCAGCATGCCTGTCTAGGCCCAGCTCAAGCTCCATTCCATGAATCCCCTCTTGTATCAGCCTGTCTGGGATTCAAGCTGAATATGCGGATCTCCTTGAGGTTTTCAGTAAAAGAGAGGTTACCACCTGCCCCCACACCGGCCATACCACTGTACCATAGACCTCCTACCTGGCACTAGTCCCCCACCCCCCATCACCCCCGGGCCGGCTCTTTTCCCTCTCTCTCAATCTGAAATGGAAGCCATGGAGGAATACATTAAGGAGGCATTGAGCACACAGTTTATTTGTCTGTCAAACTTGCTGACAGGAGTGGGCTTCTTTTCTGTGAGCAAGCACCATCCCTGCATCGACTATCGGTCCCTGAACAACATCGCTGTGAGGAAATGCTACCCTTTCCCAGGCTAGTGTCTGCACTTGAACATCTCCAGGGAGCAAACCTATTTTCCAAAACTGATCTGTGCAATGCTTACAATCTGATTCGCATAAGAGAAGGGGATGAGTGGAAAATGGCTTTCAGCACCTCTAATGACCACTATGAATACCTGGTGATGCCTTTTAGTGTAGCCAACTGTATTCCAGGCCTTGTTTAACCATGTGCTCAGGGACATGTTGAACCAGTTTGTGTTTGTGTATTTAGACGACATCCTTATCTATTCCCACTCTCATTAGGAGCACGTCCAGCATGTCCGGAGGGTGCTCAGATGCCTTCCTGAAAATAACCTGTACACCAAGCCTGAACAATGTGAATTCCATAATGACCAGGTGTTGATTTTGGGCTATATACCTACCCCATCCAGTGTTCAAATGGACCCTAGTAAAGTTCAGGCAGTTGTAGAGTGGCCCAAACCGTCTACAGTCAAACAGGTACGGTGCTTCATGGGGTTTGTGAACTTTTATTGCCGTTTCATCTGGAATTTCAGCTCCATCATGGCTCCAATTAAAGCACGCAGCAAGAAGACCTCGGCAGGATTCCACTGGACGGACGATGCCGACCAAGCATTTTCCGAGCTAAAGCGACATGCCCCCTGCCGCAACACCCAGACCCGTCTCAGCCATTCATTGTTGAGGAGTATGTTGAGGATGTTGGCGTTGGAGCCATCCTCTCTCAACTCTCGTCTGCGGATAGCCGGCTGCACCCTCGTGCCTTTTTAAAATAATTTAAAAAAAATATTATTTATTTATTAAATTTTAGAAATTACAAAGAATAAATGTGGTAATAAAATAGTAAGAAAAATAATATTGACCCTCCCCCCTCCCCTTAACCCTCCCCCCCTTAACCCTTATCTAAAGAAAGAAAAATAGATGAAAGATAACTAATATATAAGGAAAAAAAACAAAATACCCCCCCCTAATGTTGCGAATAAAAAGAACACAACATTACCCCCCCCCCCCCATTTTACGGGTCATGGCAATCGCCATGATTGTACACGTGAAACTCGCAGCCATCGATCAGGAGCTCCTCCAGCTCCCCTGCAAAAAAAAAGAAAATATATTAGTGAAGAAAAAAAGACAAATAATTAATGTCTCTACTCCCAATTAATACTCCTCGACTATTTTTTTCCCTTATAAATGTCCATCAAGTCCAACCTTGTTTCAGTCTTCATCATTAGTCCATTTCATTTCTATAATTCATTACTTCTCTTCATGGACATCAGGTAATTCTTGTACAAATTTCTCTGCTTTCTGGTAGTCAACGAAGAAACTTCTTTCTCTATTATCCAGGAAAATTATCAGTTTTGCTGGGTAGCTCAATAAAAATTTATAGCCCTTTTCCCATAAAGATTTTTTCACTGTCTCTTTAACTTTATTATCCATCTTCTTTTGTTTTTCCACCACATTATCAAGTGTATTCTGCATCCTTCTTATATCTGTTCTTACAGCTTTTAATTCATTTGTCATATCTGTTCTTACAGCTTTAAATTCATTCGTCATATCTGTTCTTATAGCTTTTAATTCATTCGTCATATATATCAGGATATCTTTTATGTCTCCTTTAATCTCTTCCTTCTTTTCCTCTTCTTCTTCCTCTGAATCTCCCAAAGAGTCTGTTTCTACTTCCGATCCACTTCCAATTTCACTTCCAGCTGCAGCTGGGATTTGTAGTTTTGTTAATATCTGTTCATGCATACTTTCACGCATGCGTTGTTCTTGCCGTTTCTTCTTAGAGACCACCGACATTGCTGCAGCTTCCTTTCCCGCATCATTGGAAGTGCCATGCTCTTCGCCGGGAGGTGGTCCAACTTGAGTCCAAGGCTTCACCGAGACGGTTAGGCCTTTTTCCCCGCCGATTTGCGCAGTCTTCAAAGTAGTTGCTTTCTTCTGTTTCAGTTTGGGAGCCATATCAAAAGATAATCCTGAGTTGCTTATAAATAGTTTCTAATAGATATTTGTTAACTCTTCTTCATTTAAACCCTATTTCATTACTTTTTACGAGGGAGCTGGATTCCCAATGTCTTGACCCTATGTCATCACGTGACATCCCCCAATAAATTTTTTTAATTGAATTTTCAAATAGGTTACAGAAAGAAAAAAAATTATCAACCCTTCCCCCTTCCCCTTAACCCCTCCCCCCCAACATATCCCTATAGAAAAAAAAGAAGAAAAAAGAAAGAAAGAATGCCTGGATATCGGAAGATCCCCACATGCTCCATGGAGTTCATAATAGCTTTAGTATGTATCTTTATTTCTTTCCCCTCCTTCAAAACAATCTCCTATATATATATCTAATCCCTTTTTGAAACCAATTGTATAAAAGTTGGTTATCCATTGTAAAAGGAATAAGTTTATTTTAAATTAAAGGTCTCTTTGCTAATAAAGATTTCTTTATCTCATCATCAACATTTATTTTATTCCATAAATCAATCAAATGTTTTAATATAGGAGATTCTCTCTTTTCCCATATCCATTTAGATTCCCACTTATATATAAAATTGTCTGATATATTTTTTCCTATTTTATCTAGTTCTATATTAATCCATGCTGGTTTAACTTCATCAAAAAAAGATGCAATAAATCTAAGTTGATTTTTTTTATAATAATTTTTAAAATTTGGAAGTTGGAACCCTCCTAGGTCAAATTTTCATGTCAATTTTTCCAACGATATTCTTGACATCTTATCTTTCCAAAGGAACTTCCTCATACATTTATTGAACTCTTGAAAAAACTTCTGCGGTAATTGTATTGGTAGTGTTTGGAATAAATATTGTAATCTAGGGAATACATTCATTTTTACAGCGTTTACTCTGCCTACTAATGTTATTGGTAACATCATCCATTTATCAAGATCTTCTTGAATTTTTTTCAATAATGGTAAATAATTTCATTTATATAAATTCTTTATATCATTATCAACTCTTATACCTAAATATTTTATACCATTTATCGGCCAACTAAATTGAGTTATTAATTGACATTGACTATAATCTCCTTTAGTAAGGGGTAGAATTTCACTTCTATCCCAATTTATTTTGTAGCCTGATATTTTCCCATATTCTTCCAGTCTAGAAGATAATTTATGCAGCAAATACAATGGGTTTGTTAAATAAAGCAAAACATCGTCAACAAATAAATTAATCTTATATTCCTCCTGGTTAACTCTGAAACCCATAATATCTGGGTCTGTTCTAATTAATTCAGCTAATGGTTCTATCGCCAACACAAATAAAGCAGGTGATAATGGACAACCTTGTCTAGTTGACCTTTTAACTGAAATGATGTTGAAACCTGACAATTTGTCACTACTTTAGCTTTGGGATTAGTATTTAAGGTTTGAATCCATTTTATAAAAGATACCCCTAATCCATATTTTTCCAATACCTTAAATAAAAAATCCCATTCCAATCTATCAAATGCTTTTTCCGCATCTAAAGCAACTGCCACACTCATTTCCTCCCTCTTTTGTGCCAGATGAATTATGCTAAGTAACTGAGTTACATTATCTATCTGCCAATTGTCTATTTTTGATAAATCCTGTTTGATCCATATGTATTAATTTTGTTAAGTATTTAGATAATCTATTAGATAAAATTTTATTAGCTATTATTTTATAGTCGGTGTTCAACAAAGAAATAGGTCTATATGATGTTGGCCTTAAAAGATCTCTATCTTTTTTTTGCAATACTATTAAAATAGCTGTCGAAAAAGATTCTGGAAGTTTATGTGTTCTTTCCGCTTGGTGTATTAACTCCATAAAAGGAGGAATTAGTAAATCTTTAAAGTTTTTGTAAAACTCGGTGGAAAACCATCTTCTCCTGGTGATTTATTACTCTGAAGTGATCCTATTGACCTCTTTTAACGTAAAAGGCATATCTAATCCCTTCTGTTCTTCCAAATTCAATTTTGGAAGAGTTATTTGTGATATAAAAACCTTTCTATCTCAACATTATCATTTTGTGATTCAGATTGATTCAGTTCAGAATAAAAATTCTTAAAAATTTCATTAATTTCTAAAGGTTTATAAGTAATTTTATTTACACTTGTTCTAATTGCATTTATTGTTTTGGAAATCTGGTCTGTTTTTAACTGCCAAACAAGAATCTTGTGTGATCTTTCACCTAGTTCATAATATCTCTGTTTAATTCTCATAATTGCTTTTTCTGTTCGGTATGTCTGAAGTGTATTATATTGTAACTTCTTGTTAACAAGTTGTCTTCGTTTTTCTTCTGTCACATATCTTTGAGATTCTTTTTCTAATTTTGTAATCTCTTTCTCCAGTTGATCTGTTTCTACTATATATTTCTTCTTAATTTTAGAAGTATAACTTATTATTTGACCTCTCAAATATGCCTTCATTGCTTCCCGTACTATAAATTTATCATCAACTGAATGCAAATTTGTATCTAAAAAAAAACTGAATCTACTTTTTCATGAAATCACAAAAATCTTGACGTTTTAATAATATTGAATTAAATCTTCATCTGTAAATCGATTCCTCTTTATCCATCATTATCGTTGTCATTATCAAGGGGGAAAGATCTGACAATATTCTTGCTTTATATTCCATATTTTTCATTCTGTCTTGAATATTTGTTGATAATAGGAAAAAATCTATCCTTGAATAAGTTTTTTGTCTATTTGAATAAAATGAATAATCTCTTTCTTTTGGATTAATTCTTCATATATCAATCAAATTTAAATCTTTCATCAATGATAAAGTTAATTATGCTACTTTTGATTTTGTAACAACCTTTGCTGATCTATCTAAAACTGGGTCTAAACAAAAGTTAAAATCTCCACCTATTAATATTTTGTCATATGCATCAGCCAAATTCAGAAAGGCCCCTTGTATAAATTTTACATCATTTTCATTTGGTGCATAAATATTCATAAGAGTCCATAGTTCTGAAAAAAATTGACAATGTATAATTACATATCTCCCCACAGAATCAATTAATACATTTTGTATTTTAATTGGTAAAGTTTTATTAACCAAAATTTCAACTCCCCTCACCTTTGAGTTAAATGAAGCTGCAATAACATTTCCGACCCAATCTCTCTTTAATTTCTGATGTTCTATCTCTGTTAAGTGTGTTTCTTGTAAAAAAGTTATATCTATTTTCATTTTCTTAATATATGTTAAAATTCTTTTTCTTTTCACCAGTCCATTAAGCCCATTAACATTAAAACTTTAAAAATTCAGTAAATTAGTCATTATTTTTAACTGGGTTACTCCAATCTATGATAATATATAATCTTTCAACTTTCATAGTACCTTGGGGAATCTTTTTAAAATTCTCCATGTTGCTATGTGTCTCTCCCCCCCCCCCCGATTATCCAGGCAAAGAAAGAAAGATAAAAGAAAAATAGATTATAAAGAAAAAAATAACAAAATACCCCCCTACTAATGTTGTGAATTTAAAAAAACACAACATTACCCCCCTCCGTTGTATGGGTCATGGCAATCGCCATGATTACACACGTGAATCCCATAGCAATTGATCCCCCCAGCTCCCCCGTAACATAAAAAAGTATATATAAGAGAAGAAAAAAAATATCACTACTCTCGATTAATATTTCTCAAATTTTAACCTTTCTCCCCAGTATCATATAATTAAGAATATATTTAAATATTCTTCTGTCTTTGAACATCCATCAGTTCCATTCATTGTCCCTATCTTCATCTTTAATCTGCTTCACTTTTAAATCTTTGACTGTAATTAGCGAATATTTGGGAGTTCTTGTGCGAATTCTTCCGCATCCCGATAATCAGTAAAAAATCTTCTTTTTCTGTCATTCAAAAAAATTATCAGGGTTGCCGGGTGGCACAATATAAATTTATAGCCCTTTTCCCATAAGACTTTTTTCGCTGGGTTAAATTCCTTCTTTCTCTTCAAAAGGTCATAACTTATATTGGGATAAAAAAAGAACTGTTTTCCCTTCTATCATCAATGGCCCGTTTCTCTTTCTGGCATATTGGGAGCCGCCTTCAGGATCTTTTCATTATCTTGATATCTTAAGCATTTTATCAAGATTGATCGTGGGTTTTGATCAACTTGAGGTCTTGGTCTTAAGGCTCTGTGAGCCCTTTTAATTTCAATTAACTGGGTTCCCTCTTCCATTTCCAAAATTTCCAGGATCCATTTTTGAAAAAAAATTATTGGATTCTCTCCCTCTATACCTTCTTTAAGTCCAGCAATCTTAATATTGTTTCGTTTGCTAAAATTTTCAAGCACATCCACTTTTTCCAACAACTGTTTTCTTTCTCATGTCCAAGCAGAAATATTATCTTCCATTTTATTCATTCTATCAATGGTGTCACCCACTGTTTCTTCCAAGTTTTTAATTCTCTTGTCCATTTTGACCTGTCTTTTCATCATTTTATATAATCTTCATATTTTTAATATCTTTTTATTACTTTTAATGCTTTTAATTCATGCATTATTTGGACCAAAGTTTTTCTTATGTCTCCATCACCTCCAACCTCTTCCTGTTGCTCTTCTTTGTTTGTCTCTTCATCTTCATCTGATTTATCCAAAGAATCTGATTCCACCTCATCTTCACTTTCACTTTCAGTTCAGATCGTAGCTGAGATTTATAGTTTGGGTTGCTCGTGTTTGCGCATGCCCTTTCCTTCACGCATGCACAATTCCTGTTGCTCTTTTTTTTGGAAACGGTTGATGTTGCCGCAGTTTCCTGTTCTGTATTGCCAAAGGTAAGATGCACTTGAGCCCGAGGCTCTTTCATGGCGACCGGCCTTGATTCTTTTCCAACTTGTGTTGTCTTCAAAGTAGTAGTTTTCTTCTTCTTCTGTTTAGGAGGCATATCTTAAGACAATCCTGAATAGTTTATAAGTTTTTTTTAAGAAGTATTTACTAACTTTGCTTCACTTAAACGTTATTTTACTGGTTTTTTTACAGAAGAGCTGGATTTCCACATCCTACATCATCATGTGATGTCCCCCACCCTTGTGCCTTTGTGTCCCATCGCTTGACTCCGGCCAAGAGGAATTAGGATGTTGGAAACCAGGAGCTTCTAGCTGAATACAAAGGCCGACGCTCTCTCCCGGCAGTTCGACGGATCTGAGGACAATGCCGATCCAGAGCCCATTCTTCCTGACTCATGCATCGCTGCTCCGGTGATCTGGGGAATAGAGGCAGAGGTGAGGGGCGCCCAACAATCACATCCAGGGCCGGATGGGGGACCTCCGAACCAGCTGTTTGACCCTTCTGCAGTTCCTGAGTGTTAGAATGGGGTCACTCCTCCTGCCTGGCTGGACATCTGGGAATTCAACGCTCAGGAGTTTATAAGGAGACAATTTTGGTGGCCATCTACAACTTTGTATCCACCTGTCCCACCTACGCTTGGAACAAGACATCATGCTAGCATCCTGCAGGTCTGTTATGTCCACTGCCTGTGCCCCACCGCCCCTGGTCCCACCTCTCAGTAGACTTCATCACTGGTCTGCCCCCATCTAATGGAAACACCACCATTTTGGTCATTGTGGATTAATTTTCAAAGGCTGTCCACCTCATTGCCTGCCCCCCCCCCAAGCTCCCATTGGCTCATGAGACTGCCACAGGCATTGCTTAACATGTATTCAGACTCCATGACTTTCTTCAAGACGTAGTGGCTGATCGTGGACCACAGTTCACTTCCCGCTTTTGGAAGACTTTCTGGTCTCCTGTAGGAGCCACAGCCAGCCTCCCACCTGGATCCCACCCCCAATCTAATGGCCAGACTGAGAGAGTGAGCCTGGAGTTGGAGACAACCCTTGCTGTCTTGCCTCTTCCAACCCCACGTCCTGGAGCTCCCAATTGGATTGGGCAGAGATTGCCCTCAATAATCTCCAGTCGTCCTCCACTGGTATGTCTCCCTTTGAATGCCAGAAGGAATTCCAGCTCCCACTCTTCCCTGATCCGGAGATCGACGTAGGAGTTCCTGCTACTGAACAGCTGATCCAGCTACAAGCGCACCTGGAGACGAGCCAGGGCTTCGCCCAGAGACAGCGTTCCCGGCAGGCTGACTGTCTCCGTCAACAGGTAAGGCCATTTAAGCCAGGAGAGGAGGTCTGGTTGGCATCAAGGAATCTTCCCCTGAAAGGTAAGTATGGGAAATTGGCACCACGCTGCGTGGGACCATTTATAATGGAAAAGGCTGTCAACAAGGTGTCTTAAAGATTGTGTCTACCAGCATCACTAAAGATCCACCCAGTACTCCATGTTTCCCAGCTCAAGCCGGTTACTACCTTTCCCCTGGCCCCAGTCACCGCACCTCCCCCTCCTCCCTGCCTAGTAGATGGTTCCCTTGTCTATACTGTGCGGCATCTCCTGGCATCTCGCCGGGTACATGGTAAGGTCCAGTACCTTGTGGACTGGGAAAGGTATGGTCCAAAAGAATGTACACAGATCCCGGTGAAGGATGTCTTGTCAAGTCGCTGATCCAGGACATCCAGCGGGCGCAGGTCTGTGATGCCTCAGGGGCTGCATCAAGAGAGGGGGGCCCTGTCACAAACACAGATTCGGTAGCGCAGTAGATGCAGCAATTACGCTTGTGAATTTGCAAGTGTCAGCTAATTATTATTTAATTCCATACTTGTTAACTCCATACTTGTTGTCGTAATGCTTGTCGAGACTTGGACAGAGCACAGCAATACTTTGCTGCCTGTTTGCTTTCGGCCTTTCCTGAGATACTGGACTTTCAAGTCTGAAGACTAGCGGTATTCGTTTAATGTTTAGATTTTCTTTTCAGCTGCAGTGTAGGCTTCGTTTTCCTTTTGAGAGTTTCAGTTAATGACCCTGTTTGGCCTAGCATTTATTGTTTATTTTCCCTTTAACACTTTGGTGCACCATCAATAACTCTTGGAGACATGAGGCGAGATATAGGCTTTTATTGGCTGGAAGAAAGAACAAGCAGCAATTGACCACCATACTACATCCTGGAGACTGGGGGCAGGGCTCAGGCTCCAATCACCTTTATATCGGGGTCTGTGGGAGGAGCCACAGGAGCAGTCAGCGGGGGGGGGGGGGCGTGTCCAGACAGGTATATGTAGTTCACCACACACTTCGTATTAAAGTCTGTGAACTGTCGACGGGCTTCAGTGTCTCTCACTCCGCACTTGGGTCATATCTGAACCTGGTGACACAGACTCTTTGCATTCTGGGTGGCCCAGTTGATTCTGGGAAAATTGACATCACCTACTTACACTGTCCTACTTTTCTCAACACCTCTTCTCCTCAAATTCCCTTTGACTGTGTGGGGGTGAGGGAGCTATGATATAGCCCTACCAAAGTGACCACCTCCTTCTTATTTCTACATTCTACCCAAATTGCCTTGTTTGATGATCCCTCAAGAATATCCTTTCTAAACAATGCTATTATGTTCTTTCTTATGTTTTTGCAGGTTGACAGTGTTGTTAAGAAGTTTTATGGTGTGTTGGTATTCATCAACTGTGGGACTGAGTTCAAGATCTATGAGGTAATGTTACAGCTATGTAAGACCCTGGTCAGACCCCACATGCAGTACCCTGTTCAGTTCTGGTCACCTCACTACAGGAATGATGTGAATACTATGGAGAGAGTGCAGAGGAGATTTACAAGGATGTTGCCTGGATTAGAGAGTGTGTCTTATGAGAATAGGTTTAATGAACTTGGCCTTTTCTCCTTGGAGCGACAGAGGATGAGAAGTGACCTGATAGAGGTGTATAAGATGGTGAGAGGCATTGATCATGTGGATAGTCAGAGGCTTTTTCACAGGGCTGAACTGGCTAGCACGAGAGGCACAGTTTTCAGTTGTTTGGAAGAAGGTACAGAGGAGGTGTGAAGGGTAAGCTTTTTACGCAGAGAGTGATGAGTGTGTGGAATGGGCTGCCCACGACCACGGTGGAGGTGGATGCAATAGGGTATTTTAAGAGACTCTTAAGAGACTCATGAGGAGTAAAAATCTTTACGTTATGTCTCTGTCTAAATGTGCAATGTGCAATCATAATGATTTATAATAAATTTTATGTATTATGTACAACAGGGTAGTCAATATAAGCATAGAAATACAGCTGCTTCAGCATGAATTAATCAGTTTGTTGGCCTGGTAGAAGAAGCTGTCCTGGAACCTGTTGGTCCTGGCTATTATGCTGTGGTACCGTTTCCCAGATGGTAGCAGCTGGAACAATTTGTGGTTGGGGTGATTCGGGTCCCCAAAGATCCATTGGACACTTTTTACACACCTGTCTCTGTAAATGTGCTGAATAGTAGGAAGTTCATATCTACAGATGCACTGGGTTGTCCACACCACTCTCTTCAGAGTCCAGAGATTAAGAGAGGTACAGTTCCCATACCAGGCAGTGATGCAGCCAGTCAGGATGCTCTCAACTGTGCTCCTATAGAAATTTCTTAGAACTTGGTGGGCCATACCAAACTTCTTCAACCATCTGAGGTGAAAGAAACACTGAGCTTAGGAAAATAGACGGCTATCTCGCAGAGTAACTCTAGGCAGCTTCTAGAGTAGGTTACATGGTCAGTATAACATTGTGGGCCAAAGGGCCTGTAATGTGCTGTAGATTTCTATGTTCTTATCAAAAAAGGCTCCACTGCTCCACTGCTATCATGCTTAAAAGAATCGATATCCTGGAATATCGAGCTGCCAGTCCTGCTCTCTCTTAGCCATGTTTTGTCACAATATGGCAGAGCCTAGAAGTAATCCACACTCTCAGTTCATCTACCTTATGGAGTGGCAGGAGCAGAGCAAAGCGACAAGGTTTCTCGCAGGTCTGCAACGCTTGTTTAAAAGGGGAGCTATGCGGGCATTCAGGCTCATTCCACTAGCCCAGTCAGCAGTGACAGGAGCAGAGCAAAGCGACAAGGTTTCTCTCAGTTCAGTAATGCTTGCTTAATAGGAGAGCTTTGCAAGCGTTCGGGTTCATCAATCAGAGTCACCCAAAGTTGCGGGAGGCAGCTAGCTGGGTGACTGTCAGGAGAAATGGAACTGTGAATAGGCAGTTAGTGCAGAGCACCCCGTGGCCATTCCTCTGAATAATAAGTATGCCTTTTGGGATACTGTTGAGGGGGATGACCTTTCAGGTTACTAGCACTGAGTATGGGTCCATAGTGCAGAAGGGAATGAGGGAGAAGGGGGCAGCGGTAGTGATAAGGAACTCAATAGTTAGAGGAACAAACAAGAGATTCTGTGGACATGAACGAGACACTGGGGTGCCAGGGTCAGGGACGTTTCAGATCGCATCCACAGCATTTTGGAGAGGGAGAGAGAGCAGCCCGATGTCTTGGTGCACATTGCTACCAGTGACATAGGAAGGAAAAGCAAATTGGTCCTGAAGAGAAACTTTAGAGAGCAAAGTAGAAAGTTGAGAAGCAGGACCTCCAGGGTAGTCATTTCAGGATTGCTACCTGCGTCACGCGCTAGTGAGAGTGGAATCAGGATGATTCGGCAGTTAAATGTGTGACTGAGAAGTGCAGTGGGCAGGGTTTCACATTCTTCAATCATTGGGATCTCTTGAGGGGGAGGTATGACCTGTACAAAAGGGGTGGGTTGCACCTGAACCCGATGGGGCCCAATATTCTCACAGGCAGGTTTGTTAGAGCTTTTGGGGAGGATTTAAGCCAATTTAGTAGGGGGGTGGGAAACAGAGTGAAGGGACTCAGGATAGGACAGATGGTAAGAAATGCAGTCAGACTGTCAGGAAGAAAAGGTAGATGATAGAACAAAATTGCAACCAGCAGGGTGAGTATCAGTGTATTAGGGATGCAGAATCAAAAGGGTAGCAAATACAGTACAGGCAGTCCCTGGGTTACAAATAAGTTCTGTTCCTGAGTCCATCTTTAAGTCGGATTAGTACGTAAGTCGGAGCAGGTACATCCGGTATTATTTAGCGTCAGTTAGTCAAATGTTTGTCTTAGTATATAGTATGTATTTTACCTTCTATGCATATAAAACACTTAAGCAACATATGTATTTCAATAATCACTGTGTTGCTTAGTAATAATTGTAGCTTTCATCAGGGCAGGGCCTTTCACATGCTCCATTACTCTCACTTTATCCTTTAAAATTGTTCTGATTGTTGACCGACTGTAAGCCTGAAGCTTTTCCAATGACCGATGGCATTTCACCTCTTTCCGTTCGCTTTATTATTTCCACTTTATTTTCAATCGTGATCGTTTTCCATTAACGGAACAGAAACACTGCCGATTCAGCAGCAGCCGCGGGCGATGGGTCCTGAGCTCCCCCAGGTCCTAAAGTCCACCCACACTGAGACAGGTTAAATGGGACAAGTGGGGGTGGTGCTGACTGGAAAAGGGGGTCAGGGTGAATCTTGCTAAGAAAAATTTAAGCCAAATACAAAGTTACACACTCAACACAGTGTTAATGGCAACGTGATCAGACTTAAAATGGCGGACGACGTTCTCCTTCCTTGTGCCGATGAATTTTTAATATAATAGGTTTTATGGCAGGCCATTCATAAGTACAGGTTGTTCACACATCAGGGACTGCCTGTACTCAAAAATGTCGTATCTGAATGCATGGTGTACAAGAAATAAGGTGGATGAACTTGTTGCACTATTACAGATTGTCAGGCATGATGTTGCGGCCATCACTGATTCATGGCTGAAGATGGTTGGAGTTGGGAGCTGAATATCCAAGGTTACATGATGTATTGCCGAGGAAGCTAAGTGTGGCTCTGTTGGTAAAGGATGGCATCAAATCAGAAGAAAGCTGTGACATAGGATTGGAAGATGTTGAATTCTTGTGGGTTGAGTTCAGAAACTACAAAGGTAAAAGGACTCTAATGGTAGTTTTATACAAGCCTTCCAATAGCAGTTGGGATGTGGACCACTGATTACAATGGGAAATAGAAAAGGCATTTCAAAAAGGCAATATTATGATAGTCATAAGAGATTTTAATATGCAGGTCGATTGGGAAAATTAGGTTGGTAATGGATCTCAAGAGAGTGAGTTTTTAGAGTAGATTGTCAATGAGCCTACCAGGGGATCAGCTATACTGGATTGAGTGTTATGTAATGAACTGGAGGTGATAAGGGAGCTTAAGGTAAAAGAACTCTCAGGATTCAGATCACAATATGATTGAGTTCAACTTGAAATTTGATTGGGAGAAAATAGTCTGATGTCACTGTTTTCAGTGGAGTAAAGGAAATTACAGTGGTATGAGAGAGGAGTTGGCCAAAGTAAATTGGAAGGAGCTGCTGGCAGGAACGACAGCAGAGCAGCAATGATGTGAACTTTTGGGAAAAATTAGGAAGGTGCAGGATATATGTATTCCAAAGATGAAAAACTACTCAAATGGCAAAATAGTACAACGATGGCTGACAAGGAAAGTTAAGGCTAATGTAAAAGCAAAAGAGGGCATACAACAAAGCAAAAACTGGTGGGAAGACAAAGGATTGGTAAGTTTTTAAAAACCTACAGAGAACAAGGGAAAAGATGAAATACAACAGCAAGATATCAAATAATATCAAAGTGGATAGTAAAAACTTTTTCAAGTATGTTAAAAAAAAAGATGGAAGTGGATATAGGACCGCTAGAAATTGAGGCCAGAAAATTTTAAAAGGCGATAAGGAAATGGCAGATGAATTAAATGAGTATTTTGCATCAATGGAAGACACTAGCAGTGTACCAGATGCTGATGGGTATGAGAGAAGAGAAGTGGGTGCAGTTACTATTACAAGGGAGAAGGTGCTCAAAAAGCTGAAAGACCTAAGGATACATAAATGATCTAGACCAGATGAACTCAACCCTAGGCTTCTAAAAGAGGTTGCGGTAGAGATTGTGGAGGTATTAATAATGATCTTTCAAAAATCATTGGACTCTGGTATGGTGCCAGAGGACCGGAAAATTGCAAATGTTACTCTTTGAGAAAGGAGGAAGGCAACAGAAAGGAAATTATAGACCAATTAGCCTGACTTCAGTGGTTGGGAAGATGTTGGAGTCAATTGTTAAGGATGAGGTTATGGATTATTTGGTGACACAGGACAAGATAGACCAAAGTCAGCATGGTTTCCTTAAGGAAAAATCTTGCCTGACAAACCTGTTGGAATTCTTTGAGGAGATTACAAGTAGCTTAGATAAAGGGGATGTAGTGAATGTTTTATATTTGTACTTTCAGAAGGCCTTTGACAAGCTGTCACACATGAGGCTGCTTACCAGGTTAAGAGCCCATAGAATTACAGGAAAGTTACTGGCATGGTTAGTGCAATAACTGAGTGATAGGAAGCAGTGAGTGGGAGTAAAAGGATCCTTTTCTGGTTGGCTGCCATTGACTAATTATGTTCTGTGGGGGTCGGTGTTGGGGCCACTTCCTTTTAGGCTCTATATCAATGATTTAGATGATGGAATAGATGACTTTGTTGCCAAGTTTGCAGATGATGCAAATATTGGTGGAGAAGTATAAAGTCTTGAGGAAACAGTTAGGATGCAGAAGGACTTAGACAGATTAGGAGAATGGGCAAGAAAGTGCCAAATGGAATACAGTGTTGGAAAAAGCATTGTTATGCACTTTGGTAGTAGAAATAAATGTGCAGACTATTTTCTAAATGGGGAGAAAATCCAAAAATCTGAGATGCAATGGGATTTGGGAGGCCTTGTGCAGAACACCCTAAAGGTTAACTTGCAGATAGAATCAGTGATGAGGAAGGCAAACGCATTGTTAGCATTCATTTCAAGAGGTCTAGAATACAAGAACAGAGATGTGAGGCTGAGGCTTTATAAAACATTGGTGAAGCCTCACTTTGAATATTGTGAAAAGTTGTGGGCTCTTCATTTTAGAACAAATGTGCAGACATTGTAGAAGGTTTAGAGGAGGTTCACACGGATGAGTCTGGGAATGAAAGAGTTATATGAGGAACGTTTGATGGCTCTAGGTCTGTACTCACTGGAATTCAGAAGGATGAGGGGGGCTCCCATTGAAACCTTACAAATATAGAAATGCCTTGACAGAGTAGATGTGGAAAGGATGTTTCCCATGGTGGGAGTCTAGGACAAGAGGGCACAGCCTCAGGATAGAGAGGTGTCCATTTAAAACAGATGTGGAGAAATTTATTTAGCAAGAAGGTGGTGAATTTGTGGAATTTGTTACCACAGGAAACAAAGCCGTGGAGGCCAGGTCATTGGGTGTATTTAAAGTGGAGATTGATAGGTTCTTGATTGGACACGTCATCAAAGGTTACGGGGAGAAGGCCGAGGAACGGGGCTGAGGAGAGGAGAAAAGAATCAGTCATGATTGAATGGTGGAGCAGATTTGATGGGTCAAATGGTCTAAATCTGCTGCTAGGTCATATGGTCTTACCGGTAAAGCTAAACTATGAGCATTGAAACAGATGCAATGTAAAGCCATCACCTTATCTGTTCTTTTACTACAAACAAGGCCAGTCTGATTGCTAAGCTTACACTCTTACTTCTCACTGACTTCACTCTCTTGCGTTCCAGCTCTCTGCCAATCCAGTTAAACCTTCCTCGGTGGGAAAAACAAATTACCCCTCTAGGATATTGGTCCCTCTGCGGTTCATGAGCAACATGTCCTTCTTATACAGGTTGCCACTATCCCAGAAGAGTTCCTGATGATCCAAGAATCTGAATCCCTCCCCATTACAGTTCTTCAGCCATGCATTCTCTTTCTCTTCTTGAACTCAGTAGCATGTGGCACTGGGAGTAATCTGGAGGTCACTATCCTAAGAGTCCTGCATTTTTATTTCATATCTAATTTCCTATACTCTTTCTATAGGACATCATGCCTTGTTCTACCAGTGGCACTTGTACAAACTTGTACCTTTGGCTGTTTATCCTGCCTCAAGAATTTTATGCAACTGCTCAGGAAAGGTTCAGAGAGATGTGCCACACATGGGCAAATGGGACTAGCTTGGTGTGGATGAGTTGGGCTGAAGGGCCATTTCTGTGCTGCATAACTGTATGAGGGTGGTGTGGTGGAGATATGCCTCTACCAAAGGAGATGTAATGTGTTCCTTCCCTCTGCTAGCCTGCAGGTCACCCTTGGGCAAGTTGTAGCACCTGCTTAGCCCCCCACCCCCGATCATTGTCATGTGAAGCCATAGGAGCAGGTGGTGGATGGTCATATGGCCTGGTGCATATCACAAGTGCAGGTTATGCCACCACTGATGTCAGTTAGACAACCTCTAAAGAGTATTAATAATGGCTATGGTCACCCATCTTGCCCAGAAGAAGGCAATGTAAACCACTTCTGTAGAGATATTTGCCAAGAACAATCTTAGAAATGGACAGAGAAAAGAATATGAACAGCTGTGTGAGGGGGGTCTTCCCTGTAGGCACAGATTCAAGACAGATGGAAAGCCATGAGTGCCCATAACTTGCGATATTGATGATGATAATAATGGAATGATTCATCTGCCTCTTGGCCTTTCAGGAATGGGATATAACACTGCTTTTAAGATTGGTTTATTCCTAATCTAAGAAAGAAGCTGTTCTTAATCTTGAGCAGAGAAATGTTCAGGAAACAGAGAGAAACTAATTAAATTTGAAAAAGAAATAAATGTGTTTGCTATGTGAGGCCACCCACTCATCATGAATATCAATTGTTCCTACGTGAATAAAGTACTGGGGTGACCCTTCTGTCACTGTGCTAAACAAGAAACTGGAATACATGGAAGAAATCAGTGCCAGCACATGTCTGAAATGGCCCTGATGTCAGACGCTAAGAGGTCCAATGGCCTTGCCCTCCATGATGTGAGGAGTCCAAACCTGAGATGATTGTTGAAAGGTGAATGTCACATAGCTCTGCGATACCTGAGTTTTCTGACCCTTGGAGTGAGATGCTGCAGCAGTCTGTATTGAAGGAAGTCCAATGACAGCAGGATGACTCATTTAAATAGTGACACAATGTACTATGCTCTTTGTCAATAGTTATTCTCCGAAGCTTTGAACTCTAATTTATTTTAATAGGGATTGATATATGCATTGTGCTGTGTTAAACATAATTAGGTATGTGGTTGGTGCTGGGTAAATTAAAATGGATCACAACAGCAGGTGCACAGTTTTGTGATTGTTACCTTTTCACATGGAAATGATCTTTAACACAATTTCCTCTGGATAAAATTAAACGTATTACTGAGTGCTGAAAAGGGAAACAATGTTACATGATCTAATTTAATAATAATTGTCAATAATTGTCCTTTGCCAAATAAATGAAGTTCACCTGGTTTGTAGCATTACTGTTGTGATTAACAGCTAAAATATTCTCAACATTCCACAGTACTTATTTTTATAAAGCAATGTAGACTAAACAACTTAAAAAGCCCAAAGCATTCTTATGTAATAGTCCCTGGTTTAGCCCAAACCATTATTTTAATAAAAAGAGATGAAATGCTTAATGAATGGTCATTCGAAAGATGAATATACAGCTGAATGTAATATAATTTTGTGCAGACATCAGTGAAGAAGCTGCATACTGTTGGGTAGCTCCTGAGTTAAGAACACCAATAGTCAACAATGGGAGAAGAAAGGGAGCAGGATACACAGCATGCACTGTTGTGTTCCAGCTCCAGTGAAACAGATTCAAACCTGATCTCTGATCCTCATGTTCTCCGTATGACCACCTGGATTTCTCCTGGGGGCTATGGATTCCTCCCATTTTCCAAATCAGGCTGGTTGGAAGTTTATCGAACTGCTGTAATATTCACCTCCCATGGGTGGGTGGCAGAAGAATCAGAGCGGGATTGATGCGACTGAGCTGGGAGCTTGCATAGAATTTATGGGCTGAATTACTTCCTTTGTGGTAAGAAAATATAAGAAAAATGAGAAATGTCAGACCACTTAAAGGCTCTTTCAGCTTCTAGTGTTGCTGATAATAATCATTTAAAAATTCTGCCTTTGAAGAAGATTTTTGAGACACAGAAAGATATTCTGAGGCACTTTCAAGTTTGTTTTCCTGGATAATTTCTCATTGTGTTGCCTAATGTAAATAAGTGTTCATTATATAGCTTGTAGTCAACGTCAGGAGAAATCCCTTTGTGTGAAAAGAGACCTTGATGAGGATGGTTCAGAATATCTGAGGCAAGGATCGAGACATGGTATAAAGCTGGAATGGGAACTGAGCACAAGCAAGATGCTAGACGATACCTCCAGTAGGGCTAATGATTCAGCACTGAGGTTCTGTTCAGGTACTCATTAAATCCTCAATTATTAGCACCCAAAACATGATTGCCAACTAGCGGGATGGTAGTTGAACCCTTATCAGGACCATGCCAGCTATCCATACTCCAGAGAGTTAGAGCTTCTAAAACCTAGAAGCTGGCGTGGTTGGGTGCGTCTCATAACACCTTGCTGTACAAGAGTTAGAGGAGACGAAATAAGGGCAATGTACCACAAGAGTGAGGTACGTAATGGTAGGAAGGAGAGAAGTCTCCACAGGAAACCCTAGCCAACCAGTGTATTTAGAAAGATTGACAGCTGTTATTTGTCAAAAACAAACTATGAACACGAGTATAAAAGAAACAGAAGAAGGAGTAGATCAATCAGTCCCATAAAATGGCTCCAGCATTCTATAAAATTCTCACCCCTCACCTGCTTCATCCTTTAACTCAGAACTAAGGAAATTATTCAATGACTCAATCTTAATCGGCCTCTGAGGGAGGAAATTCCAAAACTTCACAACCTTCTGAGAGAGGAAATTCATTTTCATATCCAGCTGACTTCTTATTCTGTCCTTTAGTTCTAGTTAATCAAACTTTCTCAATTGCCACTCTTCAGTTCCCCTCAGCAAGATCCCCACTTAGACTTTTACATTCCAATTAGTATAAGTCCAGGGATATGCCTGTCCTAGCAGGCAAAGTCACCTCTGCTGGGCTGGTCGGATGAGACCTACAGTGAAATCCAACAGTCAGGAAGGTGGTATTGCAATGCTCCATGGAGAACGAAGACACAAGAGATATCATAGTCATCCACTGCAACCAAGGGAGATTGTTGTTTGTGATGCTTGCTTGTAGCACTGGACCTGGACATCCGAGGTTGAGAGTGTGAATTCCCCCAGTGCAACTGTTTCTCCATGTTAAAAACTCTCCCACACATGTTTCCTGTCATTGTTGGACAAGATGGACATACGTCTGTATAAGTCCCAAACCTCTCAATCAATTGCAAGGCACAGTACTGGAGAAAATCAGGTGTTCAGGCAGCGTCTATGGAAGTTAATGGACTGATGATGTTTCAGGTTGAAATCCTTCATCTGTTCTGAAAGAAAGAGGAGAGATCGCCAATATAAAAAGATGGAAGGAAAGTGTGGAGCCAGAAATAGGTAATCGTAGTTGCTGGAGCTGATAGACAGATGAGGGAAGTGGGAAGCTGGGGATGATGTCAGAATTTGGGAGGTGATGGGTGGAATCTGATTGGAGAGGAAGGTGGATCATGGAATAAAGGAGTGAGGTGGGAGTGCAATCAGTGGAAGGAATATGTGGGTGGAGGCTATGTGAATCTTAAGGAGAGAGAAAAGGAAAGAAGAGGAAAAGGGACAAAGGTGGAGCCGTCACCAAAAATTTGAGGGGCAAATATAATGTTATTAGGTAGGAATTTGAGAGTATTATTTGGGAACAAATATACACAGGCAAATGAAGAATAGAAATGTGAAGGCTGTTTAGGGAGTACTTGCATGGGGTTCTGGATGTTTGTCCCACTGAGACTGGGAAAGGATAGTCGGGTGAAGGAACCATGGTTGACAAGAAATTTGGATTATCTGGTCAAGAGAAAGAAAGAAGTTTACTGAAGAGTTAGGAAGTGAGGAACATACAAGGCTCTAGAGAGTTTTAAGCTAGCCAGGAAGGAGCTTAGGAATGGACCTGGGAAAGCTAGAGGTGGGCATGAAAAGGTCTTGGTGAGTAGGATTAAGAACAACCCCAAGGTGCTCTACTCATGTGTGAAGAACAGGAGAACGAATAGAGAGAGGGTAGGACTGACTGATCAAGGAGGTCAAGGAAGTTATTAATGAATAGTTTCCTTCAGAATTCAACAGTGAGATGGAATTTGACATTTGTGAGGACCATGTCCAAAGATTCCTCAAAGTTGCCACACAGGTTGAAAGCATTGGTAAGAAGTTGTATGGTGTGTTGGAATTCATTTGTTAGAGGATTGAGTTCAAGCCATGAGCTAATGTTGCAGCTCTATGAAACTCTGGCTTGAGCCCCTTGGAACATGAGAATTACGTACACAACCCTGGAAGAACTCAGCAGGTCAGGCAGCATCTGTGAGAAAAGAGCAGCCAACGTTTCGAGCCGAGACCCTTCATCAGGAATGGGGGGGAAGAGAGCACCGAAGCCCAGTAATAGAGATAGGGGAGGGGGTAGGACCTAGAGGCGACAGGTGGAAAACCAATCAGAGTAAGGATAAAGGGGGGAGGGGGAGGGGATCAGCATGAAAGAACTGTAGAGATAAAGATGCAGAAAGGGGAGAGAGGCAGAGAGGGACCTGGGATAGGGGAAGGGGGAGGGGGAGGGAATTACCGGAAATTGGAGAATTCTATGTTCATACCACCAGGCTGGAGGCTACCCAGACGGTAGATGAGGTGTTGTTCCTCCAACCTGAGATTGGTCTCATCATGGCAGTAGAGGAGGCCATGTATGGACATATCTAGATGGGAATGAGAGGCAGAGTTGAAGTGGGTGGCAACTGGGAGGTCCTGTCTATTGTGACGGATGGAGCGTAGGTATTTGACAAAGTGGTCCCCCAATCTGCATCAGGTCCGGGGTCCGTGTTCCGGTTCGCGGCCCGCGGGCTCCGTACTCCAGGTCCTCCGGCTGTCCCTTGTTTTGGTTGGACTAAACCATAAACACCTGACACTCATCTTGGGGCTGGGAATACAAGTGGCCCTGGGATTGAGTGTGGTTAGGGGGTTGTCTTTTCAAGCTTCCCTGGTAAGATTCTCATGGAGCAAATGACTGGTGGAAGGCTGGTACGGCCACTTGCAATCTATAGGCTGCGATGGGGAACCATGGCTTCTTGGAGCCTTACTGTCCGAGTCGGTGCTGTCGTTGCAGTATGGATTCGGTCGTTTCCCAGGCCAGTTGGGTTGTCGTCAGCCACTCTGAGCTAGGTAGGGATCCGGTTGTTTCCGTAGCCAGCCGAGGTTGCTGGCCGTAACGGCTACTCGGAGCAGCCCCGATGCAGAGATGGAACTGTCTGTCATTCTTCGGTGTTTGTCTCTTCCTGTCCTAGCCCCGTAGGGTAAGTCAGGCCGTTCTGACGTTGCCCTGCAGGGGAAATCTGTCTTGTCTTGTCCTCGCCTCTGTGGGGTAAGTCAGGCCATTCTGCTGTTGCCCTGCGGGGGGAATCCATCTTGTCTTGTCTTGTCTTTGCCTCTGTTGGGTAAGTCAGGCTGTTCTGCCGTTACCTGACGGATGGTCCTGCCCCACCTTGGTGTGGAGTGAAAGTTGAGTCCCAGCTTGTCGAAGGAGAAGTCCCGGCTCTATGTTTATGTACAGTTCCTAGTCTGCCTCCAAGCTCAAGCCACACCTCAACCCCAACCACTAGCCTCAAGCCAAGCCTCAATCCCAACCTCGCCTCAAGCCAAGCCTCGACCCCAGCCTCTAGCCTCAAGCCAAGCCTCGACCCCAGCCTCTAGCCTCAAGCCAAGCCTCGACCCCAGCCTCAAGCCTCAAGCCAAGACCCCGAGTCTCTAGCCAAGCCTCGACCCCAGCCTCTAGCCTCAAGCCAAGCCTCGACCCCAGCCTCTAGCCTCAAGCCAAGCCTCGACCCCAGCCTCAAGCCTCAAGCCAAGACCCCGAGTCTCTAGCCAAGCCTCAAGACCCCAACTCTCTAGCCAAGCCTCATCACGTCCTCGCCTGGGTTTGGGGGTCCGAGCCCGAGGCAAGACCCAGGTTCTGGGTCCTTGTCCAGTCTCGGGCTCGGAGTCCACCCCAGGCTCCTTGTTCCCAGTCCCTTGTCCTGCCCTGTTCCTAGCACTACAGTGTCTGCGTACTGATACAACACCCCCATATGACAGTGGGTGTGCGCAAGTGTTTAGATGAGGCCAGGGTTACCATGGGGATAAAAGATTGATGAAATTATTGATAGGTAAATAAGGGAGCAATAATAGAGAGCAAGAAAACAAAGGAATGCAGATCTGTAAGAAACGTCTAGCAGGTAATATTGTGCTGGTGGAGAGAGATAAACTGAGCCAGTCTTCAGGGAAAAATACTCCAAACCTATTCCCAATAGTCATACAGAGCACAAACTACATACATATAGCCTGGTTGACATATACTGTAAATTGATGGCATTATCAGCAAGAACAAGCAGTTCTCATCAGTCCATAACTGAACATATGCACACATGTACGTCATCCAGCTTGCCCTACTGATCGAACTCTGGCATCTCCTCTCCTGGACTGCTGCAACAGGCAAGTCCCTGGCTTGAGGTCTAGGCCTTGCTACAACCGAGGCCACACAGTCCCCCATCCCCCCCCCCCACCGCCAATAAACAAGGGAAACAGACTTGTAGCATTTTACGATACCAATATCCAACAGTTGTTGCAGTTCAAGTGTTGTTTCACCACTGTCCATTTCAATTCATGTAGCCAATGTAGGCAAATATACAATAAGCTCTCTTCACTTCCTCATCTATCTGCGTCAATATATTTAGCAAACTATACGCTCGTACCCTTAGGTCTACAACATTGTAGTTTACTGCATAAATCCTGTCCTGTTTTAACATTTTAATAAGCACTTGTCTGAGATAAATTCCATCTGCCATTTCTTTACCCCCTTTCCCTGTTGACCTAGATACTGCTGCCAAGTTAGACAGCTGTCTTCACTGTCCACCACCCTAGCCATTTTGATGTTGCCTGAAAGCTTATTAAAACTCCCATCTACATTCTCACCCAGATCATTGAAAAATTATGACAAACGACAAGAGTCCAGCATCAATCACCTTTGGCATACACTGGTCACAGGCCTCTATTTTGAAAATCAACCTTCCGCTACTCCACTCTGCTTCCACCCAGCCAATCTGGTATCCATTTGACTAGCTCACCCTGGATCTCATGGGATCTCATCTTCTGAGCCTAAAAAACAACTGAGCTTTGACCTCAACATTGCTGCTCGACATCATCTTGAATCCAGGAATATCTTTGGCTGTTTTCTGATTTCTAAAAAATCCCAGTCTTCTGTCACTGCTTTTCACAATGATTTATGCTTTTTCTCTCAACTTCAGTTCATACTGTGACACTGAGTGCAAAAGTAATGTAAATTTAAGGTTGATGTGCAGTTAACATCTTAAGGGTCATAGGGTTAATCATTGCATCATGATTGTATGGTGCTTAGTTCAAAATGATGGTAACAATACATTGACCTTTCCCTGTCATGTTCTCAGTGAGTTATATGATACCAATATAAGGCATAAAAGAAATAATATTCAGTTTACTGGTGCAAGAACCAAGGTAATACAATGAAAATAAACATTTTCTTCAAAACTAGCCAAATTATTGAAGCAATGGGTGAAAATACTGAAGTATGTGTTGCTAAAATATTTGAGTGGAAACTGTCTATCTTTTTGTTGGTTGGGTCAGATGTTAAACTGACATATCTTTCCTTAGTGACATTGTGCCACAGAATCAACACACAGAGACTGTGATTATTTTAAAATAATAAAATAGACCATAGACCACTAGTTTCTATGGTGGTCTCATGAAGATTGATCTTTAGTGATGCACACTAAGTGGCCTGGATGGACAACTGTACCATCACTCTTACTTATGGCACTGTCAATGTCAGTTCTTTGTAAACTGTGTTCATGGTATTGCACAGAGAAACATTTTCGGTTGCTAATTCTTCATACAACGGATGGGATAATAAGGATATGAGAAACAAGCAGGAGAAGGCCAATCATAATGATTTTAACAGTTATTGTAAAATAACCACATCTTAATCTTGGTGAATTATTTGTTGCCATAAGAGGGCCCTCAAGAAACAGTGTACTGTACCTAGTTACCAATAGCAGCACACCTTCAGTAATTCTATCAGAAGTGCTCTAGGTCTGAGAACAAGAGGCCCTCCCATTTCTGCTCCATTGCAAAGACTAGGTGACTGATTTGCAAAGGACTATGCTCTGTCCACAATCGCCATTCTGAGCATACCTTTTCAATTACCCTTCCCATTCCCACACCAATCTGTTCATCTTCATTGCCAGGTGAGGCATAATGCTAACTGGAGGAGCATCTTACCATAGTATGCTATGCTGGGTAGTCTAATCTTATGGCATGAATGTTAAGTTTTCCAATTTCACGTAATCCACACTTCCAATCTGTTCCTTAACTACCCCCCCCCCACATCCCACAACCCCTCTCTTTCTGATCATTATCCCTGGTAGATCCAACAGTAGATCCAACAAAGATTTTGCTTCTTGAATACTTTTGGGTGTATCTTATAGATTTTGGGCTGCTGCTCATGAAAATCACCATGAAATTTCCTTATCACGCGCCATTTTTAAAAAATTGTCTATTGATTATTCAAGTCAGAATAACTGATGCCAAGATAAGGAAGGCATATTTGTAGGTCATCAAAAACAAGCAAATTGAAAAAATTCTAGTGGGACTGGAGAAAATCACATGGAAGGCATTCAAAGATGTTATTGAAAATTTTCTTGACAGCTACAGACAGAGCACCAAACAACATGCAGCTGATTGACAACGTGGTTCAAGCATTCAAAACCATGAAGTGCAAAAGGTCACTAAAGATTCTTCTTCTGCATTCCCATTTAGAATTCTTCCCTGCAAATCTTGGCGCTGTCAGTGACAAGCATGTTGAAAGGTTTCACTAGGACTTTGCAGTCATGGAGAAACAGTATCAGGACAACTGGAATCCATTAATGCCGGCTGATTATTGTTGAACACTTAAGTGAAAAGTCTTAGACAATGAATATGAATGAAAATCATCAAAAATATTTTAGTTTAGTTGAACTATTGCAAAGTGTCAGCACCATTATGCAATTAAATGCATTGTATGCAATAAAAGTTAATTTCTAGTTTCTCCAAATTCTGAAATTATATCCAAGTTCAGGTTCAAGCAGTCTATCATAAACAAATATATTTCTGAGGAAGTAACACATTTAAAAAAAATTGTTGTCCAGAGTTATTGGAGTGTCTTTGCACAAGCGTTTAAATGTTTTATAGTGTTCACTCTCACCAAGCCCAGAACACATACATCATTGTACTATAAAGCTACAAAGACAATCAGCAAGAAACTTTAAGGCAATTTCTTTGTGTCAGACTTCACATCATGGCATGAGCTACCCTAGCATTGTCCTTGTAGTTCCTTGTATCTTCTTTGATTATCCTTCTGAGTTTTAATTAATCCGAGAAATTCATTATTCGCCCTCATAGAAGACTCAGAGAAAAATACATATGAGCAATGGAAATTCAAACTTCCATGCACAAGGGCTTAGAAATTACATTTTCCATTGTTAATGATACTACCAGGGAAATACTTAAATGCGTACAACAGCATGCAGTTGTTTAAAGGTTCTATTTTTAAACTAGTAATCTATGAACAGGATATCTTTGTGCTATAAAATTTGTCAGTTTAGTTAAACTAAAAAAGTCATAAGAAAGGAAAAGATGAAATTTGAAAGTAAGTTAACCAAAAATGTCAAAGAGGATTATTTTTTTCTAATCTATAAAGTATCAAAGAGAAGCAAGAGTGGATATTGGACTACTGGAAAATAACACTGGAGAAGTTGTAATGGGAAACAAAAAAATAGCAGCAAACAGAATAAGTATTTTTCAGACAACACACACAAAATGCTGGTGGAACACAGCAGTCCAGGCAGCATCTATAAGGAGAAGCACTGTCGAAGTTTTGGGCCGAGACCCTTCAACAGTATTCACTGTGGAAGGCATTTGCAGTATTCGAGAGTGTCAGGGGGCAGAAGTGAGCATGGTTGCTAATACTAAAGAGAAGGTGCTTGGGAAGCTGAGAAGTCTGAAGGTAGATTAGTCACCTGGACCAGATGGACTACACCCTGGGGTTTGGAAGGAGATTGCTAAAGAGATAATGGCAGCGTGAGCAATGATCTTTTAAGAATCACTAGTTACTGGAATGGTTCTGGAACACTGGAAAATTCCAAAGATCACTCCACTTTTTAAGAAGGAAGGGAGACAGAAGAACAGAAATTATAAGCCAGTTAGCCTGTCTTCAGTGGTTGGGAAGATGTTGGAGTCCATTACTAAGAATAAGATTTCAGGGTACTTGGAGACATTTGATAAAGTAGGCCAAAGTCAGCATGGTTTCTTTAAGGGAAAATCTGGACTGACAAATCTGTTGGAATTCTTTGAGGAAGTAACAGGAAGGATAGCAAAGAAGACACAGTGGATATTGTTTACTTGGAGTGTTAGAAGGCCTTTGACAAGGTGTCACATATAAGGCTGCTAAACAAGAGCCCGTGGTATTATGGAAATATACTAGCATGGATAGAAGACTGGCTGGTTGGCAGGAGGCAAGGAGTCAGAATTAAGGGGGCCTGTTCTGGTTGGCTGGCAGTGACAAGTGGTGTTCCACAAGGGTCAGTATTGGACCACTTCCCTTCACGTTATATGTCAATGATTTGGATGATGAGATTGATGGATTTGTGGCCAAGATTACAAACAATACAAAGACAGGTGGAGGGGCAGTTTTGAGGAAGTAGGGGTCCGCAGAAGGACTTGGACAGATTGGGAGAATGTGCAAAGAAGCGGCGGATGAGATACAGTGTAGGGAAGTGTATGATCATGCACTTTGGTAGAAGGAATAAAGGCATAGACTATTTTCTAAATGGGGAGAACAGTCAAAAAATCAGAAGCGCAAAGGGACTTGGAAGTCCTTGTGCAGGATTCCCTTAAAGCTAACTTGGATGTTAGGTTGGTGCTGGTAATACAATAGTCACATTCATAAGAGTAAGGGTGTGATCCTAAGGCTTTATAAGGCATCGGTGAAAGTTTGAAATACATTTATTATCAAATTCTATATAAATTATACAAATCTAGAGATTGTTTACTCACAGGTAGACACAAAGCAAGAAACCAGAAAGAACCCAATTAAAGAAAAAAAAGGAAATAAAAGACCAACACCTGATAGGCAAGAAAAATAACTAATCATGCAACCAATTGAAATGAACAGCAACAATTGATTCATTAGACCCAAACCTCGGAGCAGCCTGGACTAGGCCCAAAGCCTCACTTATCAGTTCATCATATTAACGGGCGTGGAGTGCAACAGCTGGGGCGGTCTTCATAGCCTCAGACTGCACTTGAGGTATTGTGAGCAGATTTGAGCCTCTTATCTAAGAAAAGATGTGCTGGCACTGGAAAGGGTCCAGAGAAGGTTCATGAGAATGATTCAGTAAATGAAAGAGTTAACGTATGTGTAGTATTTGGTGGCTCTGCGCCTGTACTCAAAGTGTAGAAGAATGAGGTGTGATCTCATTGCAATTTATTGAATATTGAAGGGACTATGCATAGTGGATGTGGAGAGGATGTTTCCTATAATGGGTGAGTCTAGAACTAGAGAGTACAGCCTCAGATGAGAAGGATGTCCATTTAGAACAGAGATGAGAAGGGATTTATTTAGCCAAAGGGTAGTGAATCTGTGGAATTCATTGCCACAGATGGCTTTGGAGGCCAATTCTTTGAGTACGTTTAAAGCAGAGGTTGATAGGTTCTTGGTTAGTCATGGCATCAAAGGCTACAGGGAAAAGGCAGGAAAATGAGGTTGAGAAGAATAATAAATCAGCCATGATGGAAATGCCGAGCAGACTCGATGGGCTGAGTGGCCTAAGTTTGCTTCTAAGTCTTATGGACATATGGTCTAAAATGTAGTAGCTACAATGGTCATCACAAAACACTGAATTACTTTGTAATAACACATTGCGCTCACTAATGCCTGGTCTGGGTCAATATATGAGAGCAGGTTCACTACAAAATGTTTGATCTTAACCTAACCAAACATTTAGCTCAACAGCATTCAGAGATAGACAATAAGGACATAATGATTAGGACTAATATATCCTAATACCACATTACTGCACTTTGATTAGCTTACTAGCCAATAAATGCTGGCCTCCCCTGGTGACCAGAGTCCTGAAAGGAATAGAAGAATTACTTAGCAGGCTTCGATGCGTAATTTTAATTCTCTTTGAATTTACACTTCCACAGAAAAAACAAATAGAATCTAAAAAGGTATTATTAATCTGGTTTTTACTATTGCAAACAGTAATCAGTTTTACATATATGATTTATTTACTGCTACTTTTAGCACCTTAAAGGATAGCGAGAACAGTTCAAAATTCTCTATCAATAATACCAATAACAAAACTAAAGCAACTAAAAGAAAATGATTGTATTAAATTATGAGATAATTGTAAGCATTAGAAATAGCCTATAATATATAATTTCATTCATCAGAACTTATTATTGTTTGTTTAATCTCTTTGAAATATCAACTCCAAAATAATGTAAAAATATTTTTTGTACCTCTGAAAACAAAAACATTTGCTCTCTGCACACTTTTCTACGGTCCAATCAAAAAACATTTTGTGTTCCCAATTTGAAAATATTGAAAAACATGTCACTTTTTCTTTAGACATAGCTTTCCCTACTGACAAGAGTTTTTATAAGCAATAATTTCATTTCAGGCCAATAATGACAATTCAAACAGAATACCAATCAAGATGAATAGATATTATTTCACATTGAAAGGCATTGGTTGGCAGTAATTCAGTTATAAAAGGATCTGCTAATAAAGATGAAGTTCCAAATTTTAGTGTTAGAACTTGTGCAACTTGTCATGATAAATGATTACAATAGATGAAGGTGTAATCTATCAACTTCGAGAGCTCTTCCATGTTGTACATGCATCTACCGTGGAGCAAAAAATTCATTATCCTCAACGGTCTGTCTCCAGTTTGTTGTTTATGCGTTATCAATATTTAATGCATAGTTTTACAGCTATGCTTGTAACCCTGACCTGAAATGGTAACAAACTGAACATTCCAAACAAAATGCTGCCACACTTGCTTTTACAAAAGCGAGATCATGTTAGTTATTTTTACAAATGATCGTGTTTTCAGTAATGACTTTCTAGTCGAGGGCCTCTGACAGACAGAGTTGACCATGGATATTGCATCCCAGCCGTCTAGATACACAAGCCTGGGCAGTACAATGTACGATCAACAAAGTAGCAAACTCCCCCTCTCTGCACAACTGATGCGCCTAAAGGAATGACAGAGACCGATACAGTTTGGTACCGGCAGTGCCACAGGAGTTGCCAGTCAACGTTGAACTCAATGTAGGACTACCTTAGGGACTCCAGCTCTGGATTTTTCCCTCGGGGTTTACTCCTGAAGTCTTCTCCATGAGTGGGTATAGCACAAGGCAGCAGGAGTTTGAGATCAGAGATTTCCTTCTCCTAGATGTAGTGTACCTTGATTTTCAGAAGGCATTTGATAAGGTCCCACATGGAAGATTGGTGGGTAAAATCAAAGCTCAGGGCATCGGGGGGAAGGCATTGACATGGATAGAAAACTGGTTGGCAGATAGAAAGCAAAGGGTAGCGGTGAATGGGTGTTTCTCGGAATGGCAGGTGGTGACTAGTGGGGTGCCACAGGGCTCGGTATTGGGACCACAGCTGTTTACCATTTACATTAATGATTTGGATGAAGGCATAAAAAATAACATCAGCAAATTTGCTGATGATACTAAGCTGGGTGGCAGTGTGACATGTGATGAGGATGTTAGGAGAATTCAGGGTGACTTGGATAGGCTGGGTGAGTGGGCAGATACTTGGCAGATGGCGTTTAATGTGAATAAGTGTGAGGTTATCCACTTTGGGAGTAAGAACAGGAAGGCAGATTACTATCTGAACAGTGTAGAGTTGGGTAAGTGAGAAATACAAAGAGATCTAGGAGTCCTTGTTCATCAGTCACTGAAGGTGAATGAGCAAGTGCAGCAGGCAGTGAAGAAGGCTAATGGAATGTTGGCCTTTATTACAAAGGGAATTGAGTACAAGAGCAAGGAAATCCTCTTGCATTTGTACAGAGCCCTGGTGAGACCACACCTGGAGTATTGTGTACAGCTTTGGTCTTCAGGGTTAAGGAAGGACATCCTGGCTGTAGAGGAAGTGCAGCGTAGATTCACGAGGTTAATTCCTGGGATGTCTGGACTGTCTTACACAGAAAGGTTAGAGAGACTGGGCTTGTACACGCTGGAATTAAGGAGATTGAGAGGGGATCTGATGGAAACATATAAGATTATTAAGGGATTGGACAAGATAGAGACAGGAAATATGTTCCAGATGCTGGGAGAGTCCAGTACCAGAGGGCATGGTTTGAGAATAAGGGGTGGGTCATTTAGGACAGAGTTAAGGAAAAACTTCTTCTCCCAGAGAGTTGTGGGGGTCTGGAATGCACTGCCTCGGAAGGTAGTGAAGGCCAATTCTCTGGATGCTTTCAAGAAGGAGCTAGATAGGTATCTTATGGATAGGGGAATCAAGGGATATGGGGATAAGGCAGGAACCGGGTATTGATAGTAATTGATCAGCCATGATTTCAAAATGGCAGTGCAGGGTCGAAGGGCTGAATGATCTACTTCTGCACCTATTGTCTATTGTCTATTGTCTAGATGAGCTGCCAACCATGGCTGATGAGCCCCATCTGCCCAAAGCGACTAGTTTTAGGAGAAAGGGTTCCGCCAGGCTTAGTAGCTAAGCTAGGGACTGGACTTGGTTGTCAGAGGCCATTTGAGGTGCATGCCATTGGGAGCATTTAATAGGTAAAAAACATAGAAAACCTACAGCACAATACAGGCCCTTCAGTCCACAAAGTTGTGCCGAACATGTCCTTAACTTAGAAATGACTAGGCTTACCCATAGCCCTCTAGGTAGTGGGAGCTTGTCCTCACTACCACCCCTAGCTATAATAACCTTAATGAACTTTAAACAATTGTTAATATTGTGAGGAAGAGGCTAAAGTCCCTTGTCCTCAAAACTCTTGAAGTTCTAACATACTGCTCCAGGGCAGAAACTGATGGATTAAATCAGTTTAACTGACAGGGTGGAGAATGAACAATGCTATTTTGGAAAGTGACAGAACTGAAAGTCTGGAAGTGACACAATACATCACGTGTTATATTTCAGACTGAGGTCTACAAATTAACTGACCCAATTCTGTCAGAAAGATTACTGTATTTTTTTCTAACTTAAGCATGAATTCTGGTAAATCTTTCAACTCCATTAGGTTTGCTGCATGTTGAAACCAGGGGAATTAATTTCCTGTAGCAGTACAATGGATAATGTTGTTGCACAATATTCTCATGAACATTTTAATAATTTAAATTGGGATTATTCCAGAGGCATTTAGGAACCGTGGTTCACAAAGGCTCTGTTGGATGTCAAACTCGATGGGCTGAAAAGCCTCCAACATCTACATTTAATTCTGACATTTTTCTTATTTTTTAAATGTTAGTTGGGTTAATTACTCAGTAAAACTTCACATTAAGTAATTCTATATAAACAAATTAACTGGGCTGAAGCCAAAACTTTAAATCAGCTCTGGCTCTGTCAATATCAGTGGAGCTGAATTGCAGAGTTAACTTGAGGTCTTAATGTGAATGTCATTATGGCTGCTCATGCCAAACCAGCTGAGAGATAGTAGAAGCTCGACTACACATGAATTTTTTTCAATGCACTATTACAGTATAAATTCATGCTCACATGAGATAAGATTTCTATGTATTAGTAACATCGAACTGGAAGCTCCCAGTACTCTGTCCAGAGGCAACAAGCACATAAATAAATATCTGAGTGATTACAGAGGGGAACAGAAAATTTTCAGGGCATTAGTTTGAAAATAATAATAATTAGCATTGATCTGGCACCTTTATTGTAGAAAAGGTGTCCCCAAGCAGTTCACAGAATTGTATTCAAAAACAGGTGAAGTCACACAGACAACCAAAACACAAGGAAATCTGCAGATGCTGGAAATTCAAACAACACCAGGGAGGACACAAGCAATCTCCCAGATGTATGGATGGGCCAGGGTCATAAGATATCAGAGGAATTGAGACAGATTGACATTAGGAAAGAAACTGCGATGAATAGACTGGTAGGACTGAAGGCTAATAAATCCCTGGGTCCAGATGGTCTGCATCCGAGGGTTCTAAAAGAGGTGGCTCAGGAAATTGCGGATGCATTGGTAATCATTTTCCAATGTTCCTTAGATTCAGGATCAGTTCCTGAAGATTGGAGAGTGGCTAATGTTATCCCACTTTTCAAGAAGGGAGGGAAGGAGAAAACGGAGCCTAACGTCAGTCGTGGGGAAGATGCTTGAGTCCACTATTAAGGACGAAATAGTGGCACATCTTGATGGCAGTAATAGGATTAGGCCGAGCCAGCATGGATTTACCAAGGACAAATCATGCTTGACTAATCAGTTGGAGTTTTTTGAGGGTGTAACAAGGATGTTAGACGAGGGTAAGCCAGTGGATGTTGTGTACCTAGATTTTCAGAAGGCATTCGATAAGGTGCCACATAGGAGATTGGTGAGTAAAATCAGAGCTCATGGCATTGGGGGCAGGGTTTCAACATGGATAGAAAACTGGTTGGCAGATAGAAAGCAAAGGGTAGCAGTGAATGGGTGTTTCTCGGACTGGCTGGAGGTGACTAGTGGAGTACCACAGGGCTCTGTATTGGGACCACAGCTCTTTACGATTTATGTCAACAATTTAGATGAGGGCATTGAAAACTATATGCAAGTTTGCTGACGATACTAAACTGGGTGGCAGTGTGATATGCGAAGAGGACGTTAGGAGAATACAGGAAGACTTGGATAGGCTGGGTGAGTGGGCAGATACTTGGCAGATGTCATTCAATGTGAATAAATGTGAAGTTATCCACTTTGGAAACAGGAACAAGAGGGCAGAGTATTGTCTGAACGGTGTAGAGTTAGGTAAGGGAGAAATGCAAAGAGACCTAGGAGTCCTAGTTCATCAGTCAATGAAGGTGAATGAGAAAGTGCAACAGGCAGTGAAGAGGGCAAATGGAATGTTGGCCTTTATTACAAGGGGAATTGAGTACAAGAGCAAGGATGTCCTTTTGCATTTGTACAGGGCCCTGGTGAGACCACACCTGGAATATTGTGTACAGTTTTGGTCTCCAGGTTTAAGGAAGGACATTCTGGCAATTGAGGAAGTGCAGCGTAGGTTCACTAGGTTGATTCCTGGGATGGCAGGGCTGTCTTACGCAGAGAGATTGGAGAGATTGGGCTTGTACACACTGGAATTGAGGAGATTGAGAGGGAATCTGATTGAAACGTTTAAGATAATTAAAGGATTTGATAGGATTGAGGCAGGAAATATGTTCCAGATGTTGGGAGAGTCCAGTACCAGAGGGCATGGATTGAGAATAAGAGGTCAGTCATTTAAAACAGAGCTGAGGAAAAACTTCTTCTCCCAGAGAGTTGTGGAGGTGTGGAATGCACTGCCTCGGAAGACGGTGGAGGCCAATTCTCTGGATGCTTTCAAGAAGGAGCTAGATAGATATCTGATGGATAGGGGAATCAAGGGATTTGGGGACAAGGCAGGGACTGGGTATTGATAGTGAATGATCAGCCATGATCTCAGAATGGCGGTGCAGACTCGAGGGGCTGAATGGTTTACTTCTGCACCTATTGTCTATTGTCTATTGTCTATAACACACACAAAATGCTGGTGGAATGCAGCAGGCCAGTCAGCAGCTACAGGGAGAAGCGTTGTCAACGTTTCGGGCCGAGACCCTTCCTCAGGACAACCAAAAGTTTTGACAGTAAGAGGTGGAGAGAGCATCAGTGGAGACAATGCTAAAGGAGGAGAGGGAAATGGAGGGTAAAATATTCAGGTAACTTCAAGGTTGTGGGGTGGGGGTTTGTTTATTGACAAATACATGAGTATAGTGAGGCACTGGAACAATGAAAACCTTGCTTGCAACAACATCACTGGCTTCATAGGAATTTACAATGTGGTTGCAAGGCTGGTTGAAGTTAGAGAAGTAGGACATTGGATTTTGAAATGTAGGAGAATGAAAACTATCAGGCCTATGTGAATCATCAAGGATGGGATGAGTGTGGGTTTGGATTTGGGCAACAGCAGATGTGAGGTTCAGCACTCTGAGCTATACACCTGTTTCAATTGAATTTCACTTATACCAGTTCCCAAAGTGTGGTAATGTCCCTCAATGGCCATTGTCCAGTAGCACTTACATCCACAGTGATGAGCTGCTTTGAGAGGTTGGTGCTAAAGCATATCAACTCATGCCTCAGAAATGACTTGGATCCCCTCCAATTTGCCTACCGGCACAACAGGTCCACAGCAGATGCCAATTCATTGGCTCCTGACTCAAACCTGCAACATCTGGACAGCAAAAATGCATACATCAGGATGCTCTTTATCGACTACAGCTTGGCACTCAATACCATCAGCCCCTCTACAAGCTTCAAGATCTTGGCTTCTTGTGCAACTGAATCCTGGATTTCATCACTTGCAGACACCTGTAAGTTTGGACTGAAAACAACAATTCCTCAAAAAGCTTCAAGACCTTGGCCTCAATACCTCCTTGTGCAAGTCATTTCTCAACTTCATCACTTGCAGACCCCTGTTGGTTCAGACTGGCAACAACATCTGTTCCACAATCTTCATCAGCACAGGTGCTGTGCGCTACACCCCCTGCTCTACTCACTTTACACTTAGACTGTGTGCCTAAGCACAGCCCCAATGCCATATTCAATATTGCTGATGACACGACTGTCGTAGGCCATTGATAAAACACTAAGGATAGATAAGTCACATACAAGAAATGCTCTGGGACTGAAATGTTAGACCTTCAACAATGACAACCGTCTTCCTTTACCATATGGCTGCAGCCAGTGAAGGTTTCTTGTCTTGAGTACTAAACTGGGTACTAAGAATGCAGCACATATTAGTCAGGTAAAGTGCAAATCCCTTTTTATATTTGCTCATTCCTGAAGGCACACTCAATGTTTCAGGAACAGCTTCTTCCCCTCAGCCATCTCATTTCTGAGTAAACATTGAACCCATGAACACTATCTCCGTACTTTATTTTTATATCTATTTTTGCACTATGAATTTAATTTAACTATTTAATAAAAATATACTTACTGTAATTCACAGGTTTTCTCTGTTATTATGCATTGCATTGTATTGTTGTTGCAAAGACAACAAATTTCACAACATATGCTGGTGATATTAAATCTGATTCTGGTTCATTCCTAACAGTTGCCAGCTCACAACAAGCTCTACTTGCCATTAACTGTAAAAGACAGCTTCTTAGTAACATTCCTATTAAACTGGCACAAAAGAATTCTGAACTGATTATACATATTGTATAAAGAAGGATCTTTCTTGACAGCTGTCAAATCTGCTGTAAGTGATCGAGACTCTGTAAATCAACAAACAAGAAAATAGAATCTTATTTTTCTTTTCAAGATAATACAATATTATTAGAAATGGTGGCAGCAAATGTTAACAACAAGGAAAAAGAAAAGCTACTGTATCAACCTGGTGAGCATAATGACCTACCTAAAGCTGACCTACTACTGCATTAGAGAAGTGGAACTCAATATAAGGATGGAAAATAGAGAACAGGATTTGGAGAGCAAACTGTAACACGAGCAGATATTCACTCATCTGGTCTCATTACTGTTCAGTGAAACAGCTTTCTGGTTTGAAACAGATGTGAAGCCCTCAGGCAGCTTACCAAAGAGCAACAGTGTAAACTCATTTTCAAGACTTTTCTTTTTGGCAATTAAATGCAAGAAAGTTGGGATGCAAATTTCATCCAGGTTATTATTTTTAATGTTGAGTCTTTATTATTTTAATAAGAAAGATCAGGATCCCTGTGCGATACATTGACTATTTATTCCCCTCCAAACATCCTGTCTGACTTGTTGCATTCCTCCAGCACTTTGTGTGTATTGCTCAAGGTTTTCAGCATTGGCAGAATCTGTTGTGTTCTATTTATTCAATACCTTTTATGGTGCTGTGTCATTCAGATGTATATTCCAACCAAAAACATTCTTTTTAAATATAGGGTAATTTTTAGTTTAAAAATGTGTGCCAGCTTGCATAAATAATCTGTCCCAAACAACTGTGAGATAATATCATCAAAATGATTAATCAGTCATGAATTGAGAATTGAATGGTGGGAAGGACAGCAAACATAACTCCCTTGCTTTACTTTGGCCAAGGCATCTTTTCTATGAGTATACAGAATATTAGTTATGTTATTGGACTAGTACTTGTATGGACTGGACTAATAGTTCAGAGATATATCAGAGTAGCTGGTGAATTAATTTAATTAATTACTTAAATTAGTATCTATAGTGATGACTATAAACCTACTAAAACCCCATCTTGTCATCGATAAAACTCTTTAAGGAAGCCCCATACAATATAGTTGACAACTGCTTCCATGCTCAATTCTTGAATTGCTCTAGCTGTTGTGTCAACACACACAAAGTGCTGGTGGAACACAGCAGGCTATGCAACAACTATAAGGAGAAGCACTGTCAACGTTTTGGGCCGAGACCCAGACTGACGAAGGGTCTCGGCCCGAAAAGTCGACAGTGCTTCTCCTTATAGATGCTGCCTGGCCTGCTGTGTTCCACCAGCATTTTTTGTGTTGTTTGAATTTCCAGCATCTGCAGATTTCCTCGTGTTAGCCGTTGTGTCAGGCTGGTTAGCAAAAGAATTCATTGCTGGAGCTGGTAAACACTGCTGGAGCATTAATTTGCTTTCTCATTTTTTATGTTGAGTCCAGAAAGTTATTTTTGACAGATGCTTTATAGTAAGAATTTAGTAAATGCAAGGAACAAGATTTTTCATGATTAAAATGGTGCAGAATATTACTGAAGTTTCTGATAGCCATGCATTATGTGAATGAAAAGATTATTGTCATTGCAAGTGGAGATTGTCTCTTCCAGTATTGGCCTGCTTTTGACTATTGCTTCTTATGAAAAGATCAATATAGAATCATTGCCATTCAACACAAAAACAGGACCTTTAGCTGTTAAAATCCATGCTGACCATAGAAACATAGAAAACCTACAGCACAATACAGGCCCTTCAGCCCACAAAGCTGTGCCAAACATGTCCTTACCTTAGAAATTACCTAGGCTTAGACATAGCCCTCTACTTTTCTAAGCTCCATGTACCTATTCAGGAGTCTCTTAAAAGACCCTATTGTATCTGCTTCCACCACTGTTGCCAGCAGCCCATTCCATGCACTCACCACTCTCTGCATAAAAAACATACCCCGGCATTTCCTCTGTACCTACTTCCAAGCACCTTAAGACTGTGCCCTCTCGTGCTAGCCATTAGAGCCCTGGGGTAAAAGCCTCTGACTATCCACACGATCAATGCCTCTCATCATCTTATACACATCTATCACTCACCTCTCATCCTCCGTTGCTCAAAGCAGAAAATGCCGAGTTCACTCAATCTATTCTCATAAGGCACACTCCCCAATCCAGGCAACATCCTTGTAAATCTCCTCTGCGCCCTTTCTATGGTTTCCACATCCTTCCTGTAGTGAGGCGACCAGAACTGAGCACAGTACTCTAAGTAGGGTCTGACCAGGGTCATATGTAGCTGCAACATTACTTCTTGGCTTTTAAACTCACCCCACGATTGATGAAGGCCAATGTACCCCAAGCTTTCTTAACCACAGAGTCAATCTACTCAGCAGCTTTGAGTGTCCTATGGACTCGGACCACTAGATCCCTCTGATCCTCCACACTGCCAAGTCTTACTGTTAATACTATATTCTGCCATCATATTTGACCTACCAAAATGAACCACCACACACTTAAGCAACACACACAAAACGCTGGTGGAACTCAGCAGGCCAGGCAGCATCTATAGGAAAAAATACAGTCTATGTTTCGGGCTGAGACCCTTTGTCAGGACTAACTGAAAGAAGAGATAGGAAGAGATTTGAAAGTGGGAGGGGGAGGGAGAAATTTGAAATGATAGGACAGGAGGGGTAGGGATGAAGCTAAGAGCTGGAAAATTGATTGGCAAAAGGGATTCACAGCTGGAGAAGGAAGAGGATCATGGGATGGGAGGCCTAGGGAGAAAGAAAGGGAGAGGGGAGCACCAGAGGGAGATGAAGAGTGGGCAAGGAGTGATTGTGAGAGGGGCAGAGAGAGAAAAAAGAGAGAAAATAAAAAGGGGAATCAATCAATCAATCAATCAATCGGGATTGGGTAAGAAGGGAAGGGTGGCTTTAACGGAAGTTAGAGAAATTAACACACTTATCTGGGTTGAACTCCATCTGCCACTTCTCAGTCCATTTTTGCATCCTATCAATGTCCTCGGGTGCACCCTGTCTCGCTGAAGGAGCTCTGTCTATGGCACGTGTTTGGCGCCAGAAAAATAACCAGACCAATGGTGGTGGTGTCAACTAAAATCACTGAAGTCTCCGGCAGCGGGGAGGTGGATTCCAAGCTTTGGTGGAGGATTGTCTTTGTACAACAGCAAAGGTTGGACTGTACGATCCCCAGTTGGGAACACCAGTAGAGGTCAAATGCTCTAGCACTGCTGAAGGCAACGACAAACCACTTTTGAAATCTCTGCCAAGTCAGTCAATCATGGAAAGAAACAAAAGAAGGAAACCAGACGACAGCGTGAATGGAGTTGATTCTAATCAACAGAACAACACCTCGCTCGGTAGGGGTAGTCATGTGCTGCAGGGGACCCCAGACCGTCATCCAGAGACTGTAAGCAATAGGGAAAGGCTAAGGGTAGCAATATGGAACATCTGTACACTTCACCAGAAAGGAAAGTTGGACAACACATTAAATGAAATGGAAAGGTTGGGATTTGATATCTTAGGCCTGTCAGAAATTAGTTAGACCAACAGTGACAAATTCACTAAGAATGGTTCTCTGATAATTCTGGAGGTCAACAGCATATGTATGGAGTTGGAATTATTTTAAACGAACAAGTATCAAAAAGTCTTATGGGATATTGGGCAACACACAACTAGCTGCTTTTAGTTAAATTAAGGGGTAACCCTTTTAACATTAGCATAATCCAAGCCTATGCACCAACAAATGATGCGGATGAAGAGGATATCAGCAAGTTTTATGGAGATCTTGACAGTGCTTATGAGCAATGTAAATCTCAGGATATAAAACTAGTCATGGCAGATTTTAACTTCAAAGTTGGACAGGGAAGGGCTGATAACATCATAGGACTTTTTGTATTAGGGAAGAAAAATGAAAATAGAGAAAGGTTTACTGATTGGTGTGTCAGAAACAACCAGGTGATCACCAATACTTGGTATAAAAACCATCCATGTAGACTGTGTACTTGGATTAGCCCTGGAGATAGAACAAGGAATCAAATGGATTTCATTACCATCAATGAATGCTTTAGAAATAATATCACAAATTCTAAAGCCTCCCCAGGAGCAGACTGTGGTTCAGATCACCATCCAGTAATAGATACCATCAAAACAAAATTAAAGAAACTGAAACGTGGAAAAAAGAGAAAGAAGCATATGTTGAGAGAACTTAAAAAATGATATCACACTTAAGCAACAATTCAAAACAGCTGTAGAAGAACACCTCAACGAAAACGAATCAACACCTATTTGGGACAGATTTAAATATGCTATACAGCTGGCCCACCTATTACTAAAGAAGAAATAACTAAAGCAATGAAAAGCATGAAACATGATGAAGCCACTGGACCTGATGAAATTTCAGTGGAAATGAAACAAGCCCTAGACTAGATACTCTTTTTGAACTGTTTAAAGACATATATGAGTCTGGTATATTGCCTGACGATCTCTGCCAAAAATTCCTGGAACTATTGACTGTGAAGATTATAGAACAATCAGTCTTATGAGTCATATAATAAAGATTTTGTTGAGAATTGTTCTGAGTTGAATTAAAAACAAGTTGAGGCCAGAAACTTCCAAACTGCAATATGGGTTTATTGAGGATAGAGGAACTAGGAACACAATTTTCATACTACGAATGCTTTCAGAAAGGACAATTGAATATCGAATTGTTATCTTTTTATGTTTTGTTAATTTCACTAAAGTATCCGACAAAGTGCAAAATGAAAAGTTGTTTTAAATCCTCGCTAAACTAAACATTGACGGAAGGGACCAACAACTGCTTCAAAATTTATATTGGAACCAAATGGTGGCGGTAAAAATTGGTGATAATATAAGCAGTTGGACTAAAATTCAAAGAGGAGTTAGACAGGGATGCGTTGCCTCACCAGAATTATTTAATATCTATAGTGAAATGATCCTCAGAGAAATAGACCTAGATGGAATAAAAATTGCAGGTGTTAACATCAACAATATAAGACATGCAGATGATACCACCCTAATATCAAGTGCTGCAGAAGACCTCCAAATCCTCCTCGACAAAGTAGTACAAACAAGTACAGATTTTGGTCTAACCATCAACTTAAAAAAACAAATGTATGATAATATCAAAACAGCAGGATACTCCCAAATACCAATCGTATATAGGTAACCAAGAGATTAAACAAAAGACCAGCTTTAATGACCTTGGTAGCTTTATATCACAAGATGCTAAAAGTAAAGTAGAAATAAAAAGAAGAATTGCCGTTGCCAAAACCAACTTCCAAAAAATGAAACCCATTTTTACCAACTGACACATTTCTATAACAACAAGACTTAGGCTACTAAAATGCTACATCTGGTCAATCTGGTCATGCTTCCGAAACATGGGCTTTAACACCAGAACTCCAAAGAAACTTAGAAGCAACAGAAGTGTGGTTTCATAGAAGAATGCTGAAAATATCATATAGAGATAGGGTAACTAATGAGACAATCCTCCAATGTGCCCATACAAAAAGATCTTTAATGAGAACATTAAATGAGAGGAAATTCCTGGGCCATGTCATCAGAAAGGGAGAAATAGAATGCCTTACATTACAAGGCCGTATGCCTGGGAAATGTGGAAGAGGAAGGCAAAGAAGAAAATATATGGACTCTGTGAAAGGATTAACAGATCGGAATGTGCGAGATATCATTGATGCTGTGACGGATTGTGTGGAGAGTCACGATTGCCCAAGCGTGTAATGCACAAGGCGCATGAAGAAGAAGAATCAACGTCCCACTGTAACGTCTGACAGCCCTCCACACTATCCACAACACCTCCAACCTGTGTGTCATCAGCAAACTTACTAACCCATCCCTCCACTCCCTCATCCAGGTCAATTATCAAAATCACAAAGAGTAAAGGTCCCAGAACAGATCCCTGAGGCACTCCACTGGTGGCTGACCTCTATGCAGAATATGACCCATCTACAACCACTCTTTGCCTTCTGTGGGCAAGCCAGTTCTGGATTCACAAAGCAATGTCCCCTTGGTTCCCATGCCTTCTTACTTTCTCAATAAGCATAGCATGGGGTACCTTATCAAATGCCTTGCTAAAATCCATATACACTACATCTACGGCTCTACTTTCATGAATGTGTTTAGTCACATGCTCAAAAAATTCAATCAAGCTCGTACATCCTCCCCATGGCAAAGGTTGGATCTTTCCTTTGGGTCCTCCAGTTTCCTCCCACAGTCCAAAGGCATAGCAGCCATTGTAAATTATCCGGTAATTAGTTAACACTTAACCAACAGGCTGGTATATGTCTAGGGGAAAAGGAGATCCAGCCACACACCAATCCCACCTCTCGTACACGCAGCTGCTGTGAGAATCAAGTTTATGCCTCGCGCCTGCACACAGTATCAAATTCACACCAGATACCGTTATGAAATACACTTTAAAGAGTTTATTAAAACTAAAAGAGTACTTTGCAATACAATATATATGAAAGAAAAGAAAAAGCAAAAGGTGCCAACTTATCAAAGTTCAGTCAGTTTAGTGCACATCGTTGGAGCTCAACCATCAAACCATTCGACCCCTCGTCGCTTGCCTCCGACCTCCACGTCTTCACACCCGGGACCACCCCCAGTGGTCAACCAAGCAGTGCAGCACACGTCCACCTTCCTCGATGTCTTGCTCCTGACTCTCTCGAAAACCTGCGAACCCCCCCCCCCCCACAAGTTCCCAGACTCACAAGACAAAATAACATTCCCCATTGGTTAACAAATGAATACAATCCCCATATCAGCAAGTCTAAAGTTAAACAACTGCGAGAGAAACACTTATCAGACAAAGAAGCATTCCTACTCTTAACAAACCAAAGAAGCCATTTTGAGTCACATACACAGGACATTGTACATGAGGTTAAGTCAAGAGTTGCTGAGCAGTGTAGCTAGAAAGGCTGGAATGGGCCTATTCCACACTGTATCTCGATGTAAAATAAAATATTCAAACAATCAGAAATATCTCCAATTATGTGCATTACTGAAAATTCCAGTTGAAAGTTGAAGCAAATCTGATCTCCTTATTTGGTCAATCATTCAAATTCTACATTTCTGCAGATGTATCAAATAATTTATTTGGTTTGTAATTAACTTCTTTTTTATTGGTTAACCTTGAAATAGAACTTTCCAAATTATTGTATTTTCATCTCTTTTATGAGATCATACTGGCTCCACTACAGGGAGTTTTGGCAAGTCAGACCCATCAACAGAAATAAAACATTTTGAAGTGCACTCTGCACCTAACATGAGACAAAATAACCGAAAGTGTTTCAAAAAACAGATTTTAATGTTATTATTTTAAATTTCTTCTATCACATACTGTAAGGATCAATTTCAAACACAAAGCACACTGCAGATGCTGTGGTCAAATCAAGACGTACAAACAAGCTGGATGAACTCAGCAGATCGGGCAGCATCCGTTGAAAGGAGCAGTCAATGTTTCAGGTCGAAACCCTTTGTCAAGACTAAAGAAGGAGGGGGCAGGGGCCCTATAAAGAAGGTGGGAGAGGGTGGAAAACCAGTCAGAGGAACGATCAAGCGGTGGGGGAGGGGAAGCAGGGAGGGGATAAGCAGGAAAGGTGAAGAAGGAATGAAAGGGGAAAGCACTATGGGTAGTAGAAGAAGTCAGAGTCATGAGAGGTGATAGGCAGCTGGAAGAGGAGGCAGAGTGAAAGTGGGATGGGAGAAGGGAGGGGGAGGGTACTAGCAGAAATTGGAGAACTTGATGTTCACATCAAGGGGCTAGAAACTACCCAAACTGTATATGAGATATTGTTCCTCCAACCGAAGTTTGGCCTCATCATGGCAGTAGAGGAGGCCATGTATGGACATATCCGAATGGGAATGTGAAGGAGAGTTGAAGTGGGTGGCAACCGGGAGATCCTGTCTGTTGTGGCGGACGGAGCGTAGGTGCTCGATGAAGCGGTCCCCCAATCTGCTTCGGTACTCCTGGTGTGGCCTCCTCTATATCGGCGAGACCCGATGCAGATTGGGGGACCACTTCGTCGAGCACCTATGCTCTGTCTGCCACAACAGACAGGATCTCCCGGTTGCCACCCACTTCAACTCTCCCTCTCATTCCCATTCGGATATGTCCATACATGGCCTCCTCTACTGCCATGATGAGGCCAAACTTCGATTGGAGGAACAATATCTCATATACAGTTTGGGTAGTTTCCAGCCCCTTGATATGAACATCAAGTTCTCCAATTTCTGCTAGTACCCTCCCCCTCCCTTCTCCCATCCCACTTTCACTCTGCCTCCTCTTCCAGCTGCCTATCACCTCTCATGACTCTGCCTTCTTCTACTACCCATAGTGCTTTCCCCTTAGATTCCTTCTTCACCTCTCCTGCCTATCCCCTCCCTGCTTCCCCTCCCCCACCCCTTGATCTTTCCTCTGATTGGTTTTCCACCCTCCCCCACCTTCTTTAAAGGGCCCCTGCCCCCTCCTTCTTTAGTCCTGATGAAGGGTTTCGACCCAAAACATTGACTGCTTCTTTCAATGGATGCTGCCCGACCTGCTAAGGATCAATTTCAACTTGCCACATTCTGCATCAACATGGAAATGCCTTCAGAATAGGGTTAGTATACCTCTGGTGACCAGTGAACAGTCACAGTGTCACTTCTGGAGGGGCCTGCCTTTGCACCGTCAGTATACCTACCTGCCTTTTCTGCCAAAAGACCCTTTTTATTTTTAAGCCATGGTCTTCTGGTACACAAAGAAGCTTGAATACAGCTGGTTGGTTACTTTTTTCACAGGTTTTGAGGAGGTTTTTTTTGGAAGTTTGACTTAAAGAGATGCTGGAAAAATAACATATAAACTTTTATTTAGGTTAGTGGTTCCCAAACTTTTCTATGCCCCACACTCCTAGGAAATGTTTAATTAATGTTCGCACCCCCTACAAAAATAATATCATATTTGAAGATGAAGAAGTCTAATTTCTAATTTTTGAACCATAAATTCAACCACATACAATACTGCAGGTGAACAAATTGAACTTAAAAAAATAAACTTTTAACTCAGTGCATAAAATGCAAATATAAATTGAGCAATCAGATTCTAATTTATTCAGAAAAAATTGTAAACAGTAAAATCAATCCCAATTGTGAACATAAAATTCAATGACTTCTTTGCTCCTGCTTCTCATTCATGATTTTGTCAAAACGTGGAACTTTCTTGCTGACTGCGATCCACAGGTCTGCCTGTGGATTCAGGCGATTCCTAGATTTTGTCTTGATTGACAAAAGAGGACTGAATCCAGATTCACACAAGTATGTTGTTGCAAATGGAATGAGGACACGAAGTGCTTTTCCACCAAGTCTTGGGAACATATCCAGTGCTGCACACCAAAACTCCTCCAAAGTCTTGCTTTCAAATTGCATTTCAAGAGCTCATTTTGTCCACAAATCATTAAGTTCTTCCTTCAGCTCTTCATCATCTGACATCTCCAAATAGTAGGAATATGGATTCATGATCCATTCTTCTGAAATCTTCAGGTCTCTAGCAGCAAAATATCCATCAAACAATTCTGACAGTATTTCCAAATGAGCCACAATTTTTTCACGCACAGTAGGAGTTATGGATTCAGCATCATTAGCCATCTCTTCTAGTGAAGGAAAATTTGAGAGACTGCCTCTTTCGACTTTCAACGCCAAAGACGTAACTTTTATTGGAAGGCATTCAACTTTTCACAAGCCTTCAATATGTTTATCCATTTTCCTTGAAGAGAAACACTTAGGTCATTCATATGAGTGAAAATGTCAGCTAAGTAAGCCAGCATTTGGGCTAATTCTTGTGATTCCATTGCCCCAACCAGATCTTATTCACGCTCCTTCAGAAAAACTTTGATTTCTTCCTACAATTCAAAGAAGCAGGTTAAAGCTTGTCCTCGTGACAACCAACAGACTTCTGTGTGGAAAAGCAAAACTGAATGCTCACTTCTCAGACCCTCACAAAATGATTTGAAGATGCGATGATTCAATGCAAGCCCGCTGATCCAGTTGATGATCTTAACACAAGTATCAAGGACTTTCTTCAAATTTGGAGGCAATGTTTTTGATGCCAAGGCATGCCAATGAAGAAAACAATGGGTAACTTGCAAGTCTGGAATCTCCTTTTACATCAATGTGGTAAAGCTAGATTTATTTCCAAGCATTGCAGGTGCCCCATCAGTGCACACAGAACCAATGACTTTGATATCTATCTAAATCATGTTTAGCAAAGGAGTCTTTCACCAGCTGCATCACATCCTTTGCAGTTGTGTTTGTTTTCAGATCTTTACAAAACAGGAAATCCTCCTTCACAGCACCATCATTGACATACCTCACTAATGTGACGAGTTGACTACAACTGGAGACATCAGTTGACTCATCCAACTGAATAGATTTTAAGAGGACTAGCTCTGACATCTGAGATGACTTGGTCCAAAATTTCTTCACTCAAATCACTGATTCGGTTGTGAATGACATTATTCAATAGGGACACCTGTTCAAATTTTTTTCTTGCTTCTTTGCTCAAGATAATTGTTGCCATTTCCAGTGCACATGGCTTGATGAGATCTTCCCCAATTGTACGGGGCTTCTTAGATTTGGCCACTTTATATGCCACTTGGTATGAAGCAAGAAGTAGTGGTTTTTCAACAGAAATGAAACCTAATTTTGGAAGAGTTCCTTGTGAATCAAAACAAGCTCTTCTGATTTTCAATGACCCAACATCATGTCCTTCAACATCAGCTCCGCCAGGCTTGTTCTTGAAGTGCTCTTGAAGCTTGGATGGCTTCAGATTTGAGTTGGAAAACACAACGCTACAAAGAATGCACTTGGGTTTTTGCAAGCCATCATTTCCTGTTGTGCAAGTGAAACCAAAGCACACATAGTCATCATTCCATTTCCTTCTTTTTGACATGATGAAGTGTTAAGGGTAAAGAGAAAAATATGAGCTAATATGAGAAAAACTATCTGACTATATCAGGGATGACCACTTTACTCAACCAGACATGCCTATAGCAAAGTATCATGAGAAATACGCTTTTGAATATTATATTACGATATTATCTGTGGTTACGCCAAGATAAATCGTCAGGTGGAAATGCTACAGGGACACGACATGACTTATTAGACTACTCTTTACTGAATTTACACACCTATTTCCAATGATTACTGGAGATATGAACTCCCATCACACGATTCAAAGTCCTCAGTACTAAATATGATACCTCAACTAACACAATTCAAAATTATCTACGATTCAAGAAAAAAACCTTTTAAGAGAAAAAAACCTTTGAAATTCAAAAACTTCTTTAATGCATTGAGACAAATACGAATGAATTACTTCAGCTGCTTTTTATCAAAATGCGGCTTTTTAAAATTTTGTAATTGAATTATTTACCTACCGTCTGTGGGTTTGGTTTTAACGTGAAGTCATTACTCGATGGTTGATTTGGGATGTATAAAGATTTTGGCATTATGAGATGATTTTTAACTCTGAGATGTAACCTTCTAGCTAACATTGATGAGACTCCTCAACTCTGAGGTGTAACTTCCCAGGTAACACTGATGGGGATCCTCAAAGCTGACTCAGACAGCGGGAGAATGGAGTGAGTTTACGTGTCTCTCGACTCGAGCAGCGGGAGACTGGAGTGAATTTATGTCTCTCTCGACTCGGGCAGCGGGAGACTGGAGTGAGTTTACGTCTCTCTTGACGCGGGCAGCGGGAGACTGGAGTGTGCTTGGGACAAACGTTACTACCACTTCTCAAGGCACACTGGCAGTTGGCTGAATGATGACTCGTGACTCGTCACTCAAGGACACAAGCCACTCTTTGTCACACCCCCTGAAATTCCATCTTGCACCCCCTGGAGGTGCGGGCACCCCAGGTTGGGAACCCCTGATTTAGGTGAAGAACTAGTATGTACCCATACTTATTCCCTGCTAATTTGTGGTTCTGATCTGGTCAATATTAGCCAATGTCAAATCTGACAAGCTGCATTTATGTACTTAATTGGTAGTTACAACTTCTCAACTTTACTAAATAGATGTTACAATCCAGTTGGCAAGAACAGGCTTGGTATTATTAATATTGATATATTCTTTTTCAATGAGAGTGGCCAGCTATTGCATACTTCTAATGTTTTATTCTTCTTCATATAAACCTTCAGATAAAGTGCACAATTTAACAAATCTGAAACAATGACCAGATCTGTGCAATTTTTCTCACTTTCTCAGTTCTGAAGAAGACCCTTGACCTGAAATATTTACTGTTTCTCTTTACTCAGACACTGCCTGAACTTTAAAGTATTTCTATCATTTATTGGTTTATCTACAACTTCCAGCATCTGTAGTTTTGTGTTTTTTATATCTCTTCTGACATTATTGCTATGACTTTCTTTGGGAATATTTATTTTCTAAAGACTGAGTAAGTCCTTACTTGCCTTACATAATTTCAGTAGAAGTTTTCTTATCTGACATGTTGCAGAGGGGCTAGCAACGTGCCAGGTGTTGAAGGGTATGAAGGGAAGTGAGTGCAGTTACTATTAAAAGGGAAAAGGTGCTCAAGCACCTGAAAGACCTAAAGGTGTATAAGTCAGCAGGACCAGATGAACTGCTCCCTAGGGTTCTGAAAGAGGCAACCGAAGAGATTGTGGGGACATTAGTAATGACCTTTCAAGGATCATGGTTCCAGAGGACTGGAAAATGGCAAATGTCACTCCACTGTTTAACAAAGGAGGGAAGCAGCAGAAAGGAAATTATAGACCAATTAGCCTGACCTCAGTGGTCAGGAAGATGTAGGAGTCAATTGCTAAAGATGAGGTTATGGAGTACTTGGTGAGTTGGTGAGACAGGACAAGATAGAACAAAGTCAGCATGATTTCCATAAGGGAAAACCTTGCCTGACAAACCTGTTGGAATTCTTTGAGGAGAAAACAAGTAGGATAGGATAAAAGGGATGCATTGGTTTTTTTTTTAGTTTCAGAAGGTGCCACATATGAGGCTGCTTACCAAGTTAAGAACCCATGGTATTACAGGAAAGTTACTGGCATGGTTAGAGCGTTGGCTGATTGGTAGGAGGCAGCAAGAGGTTGGCTACCAGTGACTAGTGGTGTTCTGCAGGGGTCGGTGTTGGGGCCACCATTTTTTATGCTGTATATCAATGATTTAGTTGATGGAATAAATGGCCTTTTTGCCAAATTTGCAGATGATATGAAGATTGGTGGAGGGGCAGGTAGTGTTGAGGAAACAGGTAGGATGCAGAAGGACTTAGACAGATTAGGAAAATGGGCAAGAAAGTGACAAATGAAATACAATGTTGGAAAATACATGGTCATGCACTTTCATAATAGAAATAAATGTGCAGACAATTTTCTAAATAGGAAGAAAATCCAAACATCTGAGATACAAAGGTTAACTTGCAGGTTGAGTCAGTGGTGAGAAAGGCAATTGCAATGTTAGCAACACACACAAAGTGCTGAGGGGATGCAGCAGGTCAGGCAGCATCTATAGGAAAAACTAAGAGTTTCGGCCCGAAATGTCGACTGTACTTCTTCCTATAGATGCTGCCTGGCCTGCTGTGTCCCACCAGCATTTTGTGTGTGTTGCTTCAATTTCCAACATCTGCAGATTTCCTCGTGTTTTCAATGTTAGCATTAATTTCAGGAGTTTTAAAATACAAGCGCAGGGATGTGAGGCTGAGGCTTTATAAGGCACTGCTGAGGCCTTACTTTGAGTATTCTGAACAGTTTTGGGCTCCTCAACTAAGAAAAGATGTGCTGGCATTGGAGAGGGTTCAGAGGAAGTTAACAAAGATGGGAATGAAAGGGTTATCATATGAGGATCGTTTGATGGCTCTGAGCCTGTATGCACTGGAATTTTGAAGGATGAGGAGGGATCTCATTGAAACCTTTTGAATGTTGAAAGGACTAGACAGCGTAGATGTAAAAGGTTGTTTCCCATCGTGCGGAAGTCCAGGACAAGAGGGCACAGCCTCATGATAGAGGGGAGTTCATTTAAAACAGAGATGTTGAGAAATTTCCTTAGCCAGAAGATGGTGAACTTGTGGAATTTGTTACCACAGGCAGCTGTGGAGGCCAGGTCGCTGGGTGTATTTAAGGCAGAGATTGGTAGGTTCTTGATTGGACATGGCATCAAAGGTTACAGGAAGAAGGCCGAGGAGTGGGGCTGAGGAGGGGAGAAAAGGATCAGCCATGATTGAATAGCAGAGCAGACCTGATGGGCCAAATGGCCTAAATCTCTTCCTATGTCTTACAGTACATGCATAACTTAAAGAAAACAAATAAAATGGTTGTAGAATTACTGCAAGTTATGGATTAAACTTCTATTTTCTTCACCTTGGTGACTTGGTAATTATAGTACTCTTACCTAGTTTGCTTTATTGATTTATGTATGCTTATGCATTTGTCGTCTTATGTAATCCTGCCCATAAGAGTACTATGTTCCTGTCAGATTCTGTATCTGTATTACTTACTAATATGTTTATTGAACAAATAAAACAATGCAAGCAGCTTTCTCTTGATGAAAAGGATTAGACACAAACCAATGAGGAAAAACTTCTGTTTTCTTTGAAATGTTTTTGTAGGAAAGTTTGCAGTAATCAATTCAATGGTAGTGTAGTGGTTAGCGTGACGCCATTACAGCTCAGGGCATGCTGGAGTTCAGAGTTCAACATTGACACCATTCTGTACGTCCTCCCCGTGGGATATGTGGCTTTTCCTGGGTGCTCCAGTTTCTTCCCACCTTCCAAAGATGTACTAGATAGCTTACCGTGCATATTAATCAGTCATTGTAAATTGTCCCATGATTAGGTTAGGGTTAATTGGGTTTGTCAGGGTTGCTAGGGTGCAGTGGCTCGAAGGGCCAGAAGGGCCTACTAAAATAAAATAAACTGAGACTGACAAAATGTAAGTTTATATGCCAAGATTATCATAATATGAAAACTCTGATTATTTATTCATCAATAAGCCCTCTAAACTATTTCAGATGCAAGATCAAATGAAGCGAGATGCTGAATGGGGAAAATGATGAAAGGAATTTCAATTAAATATAATTAGTTCTGGTTTTCAAGATAATTAGTTCTTCAGGGAGGATGAAAATTTGCTTAATAATATATCTGTCTGGTTTATTTTGAAATAGATGGATCAATGAACCTCCAAATAATATCTTTTTCAATTATAATAAGAATTCACAAGGTCAATGTATTTTTGTAGTAAAAATATGCATGCTCCTGCAAAGCTGTAATGATTTAACGTCATACCACCAACTTGCTCAGACCTCCAGTAAGACGTAGACAGGAGACCTGCATGTCTGAGTCAGTAAGAACTGGAGAGTGAATGTCTCGGTACTAATGACCCACTGCTCACTGCTGATTGTTGATCTGGGAAAGTTAGGGATGCACAGCAGGAGCTCAATGGTGCCATCTGCGACCTCCAGGCCACTCACCCTGATGGTTTCTTCATTGTTGCTGGTGACTTCAATCATGCCAACTTAAAAACAGTCTTGCCAATGTTCTACCAGCATTTGAACTTCACAACCAGGTGAGAGAATCTTGTCTATACCAACGCTTGTTGAGCCTACTGCCCCCACCTCAGATATCCAGACTACATATCTATTTTGCTAATCCCTGCATACAAGCCACTAATTAAACAAGTCAAACCAGTTCACAGGGAAATCAGGGCCTGGCCAGAAGGTGCCACCTCAGCACTGCAGGACTGTTTTGTTCAGGGAGGTGGCTGCCTACGATCATCACGTCAACATAGATGAGTATGCAAAATCAGTAACTGACTATTTAGGAAAATGCATTTGGGATGCTACCATGACTAAACACTACACTGCCAGGGCAAACCAGAAGCCATGGTTGACTGCAGCGGTCGGGCACTGCTCAGGGATCAGGACGCTGCCTTCAGATCGAGAGATAGGACGACTCTTAAGTCAACATGAGCCATGTTCTCCCTGTCATCAGGAAAGCAAAGTGAGAGTCCTCACAGAAAATTCACAGCCACCTTTGTGACACCAGGGATATATAGTGCATGTGGCAAGGTATACAAACCATAACAGATTATAAGTCCATCCCTGCACGTCAACAGCAGTGACACATCCCTTCCTGACAGACAATGTCTTCAGTTCATTATTTGATGCAATGAATGATGGGACATTGAGGAAAGCCTCCTCTACTGTTGAGGAATAGGCACAGCTGAGGTGAGGAGAACCTTAGCCAGGGTAAACGCCTGCAAAGCTGCAGGGCTGGACAACATACCTGGTCAGACACTGAGGGATTCTGCAGTCCAGCTAACAGAGGTCTTAATGCACATCTTTATAATATTAGTTTGCAACAGTCCACTGTCCCTGCAGACTTCAAGGCAGCCACTATCATTCTGGTGCCCAAGAGAGTGGCCTGAACAATTACCACCCAGTGGCACTGACATCAACAATCATGAGGTGCATTGAGCGGCTGGAAATGGATCGTATAATTTATTTCAATCTGAAGCCTAGGTTTATTAAAAGGCTTTACTGGGAGAGTCAATAGCTAGCATATAAGGTAAAAGAAAAGCAGAACTGTAATTTTGCAACTTTTGCAACCTTACACAAAGGGCTGCTCGCCACTAATGAGAAATGTGGAGCTTTCAACAACAGGGATATTTTCCAAAAATGAGATAATGCCTTGCACTAATAATGAACTTCATGATGACTTCAGCACCTGCAGTTCAATGATTTGTTAAGTTCTTCCATATTTTGGATTAGAATAAGGAACAGATGCACAATGCATCAGTCAATTGTTATTCAGCATGGACACTAATTACTCTGAACCACATGTTTACTTTCTATGAGATTTCAATCCTAAAGAAGCGCTTTATTCAATATTGAATATTAAATAAAATTCATGGTGTCACTACATAAAATTCAAATTGACATTGAACAAAGCAGAATGAAACTTTTTCGACAAATGTTAAAATTCAAAGTGCAAAGTAGATATAGTATGTAAGTACATATTATAGACAGCCCTGAGATTCACTGTCTTGCAGAGAGACACAGTACATCCAAGAAACACAATAGAATCAAACAAAGACAGTACCCAACAAGATGGAGAAACAACCAGTATGCAAACAGGTAACAAACTGTGCAAATACAAAATAAGAAAATCAGCAATGAGTATCAAGAACATGAGACAGAGTCCTTGGAAGTGGTTATTGGAACAATTCAATGACTGTCAAATTAAGTTGAGTGAAGTTATCCCCTTTGGTTCAGGAGCCTGATGGTTGAGGGGTAATAACTGTTTCTGAACCTGTGGTATGGGTCTGTGACTCCTGTGCGCCTTCCCGATGGCAGCAGTGAGAAGAGAGCATGGCCTGGGTAGTGGGGGTCCCTGATGGTGGATGGTGCTTTCCTGCGACAATGCTCCATGTAGATGTGCTCAATGGCAGGACGGGCTTTCCCTCTGGTGGACTGGGCTGTATCCAACACCTTTTGTAGGATTTTCTGCTCAAGGGCATTGATACTTTCATAACAGGCTGTGATGCAACCAGTCAATATACCCTCCACCACACATCTATAGAAGTATGTTAAAGTTTGAGATGTTTTGCTGAATCTTCATAAACTTCTATGGAAGTAAACGTGCTTTCTGTGTTATGGCACAGCTATGAACTTCGTGATGACTTCAGCACCTGCGGTTCAATGACCTAGGATAGGGCCTCTGAAATGAAAGCACCAAGCAATTTAAGATTACTGATTCTCTCCACCTCTGTTCTCCCAATGAGGACTAAGACGTGTATCTCTGGTCTCCCCCTCCTGAAGTTAATGATGTTGATCTTGAGTGAGAAGTTGCTGATGCGGCACCACTGCCAGATTTTCAAACACCTTCCTATATGCTGATTCATCACCACATTTGATTTGGCCAATGACAGTGGTGTCATCAGTAAATTTAAATATGGCATTGGAGATGTGCATAGCCTCACAGTCATAAGTATAAAGAGAGTACAGCAAGGGGCGAAGCCCACAGACTGGTAGTGCACCTGTGCTGAAGGGAGATCGTGGAGGAGATGTTGCCAATCAGTACTGGATGGGGTCTGCAAGTGAGCAAATGGAGGATCCACAAGGAAGTATGATGGCCGAGATCTTGAAGTTCTTTGATTAGTTTTGTGGGGTTGGTAGTATTGAGCATCAAGCTGTTGGTGATAACGATTATCCTGATGCATGCATCTTCATTGCCCACATGTTCCAAGGTTGACTGAAGAGCCAATGAAACGCCATCTGCTGTGGACCTGTAATAAAGAAGACTAGAAACACAGGTCTTGAATTGGGGGGGAAAGGCTGATGTAAAAACAGTCAGAAAGAACTTAGTGAAAGTATAGAAGCCCCTTTTGGGTAATAGGGAGAAAGTTAAGGATGAAATAGTTTGTGGTTATCCTGTGAAGATGGAAGGTAAGGCTGAACAAAGAAAGAAATGGCATTTTTTGGGAGGTACTAAAAACTGAAGAGGTCTTGCAGGGATATAGAATATAGTGAAAAAGAAATAGGAGAGCAAGGAAAGGTAGAAAGTAGCATACAGGAGGAAATCTGCAGATACTGGAAATTCAAACAACAACACACACAAAATGCTGGTGGAACACAGCAGGTCAGGCAGCATCTATAAGGAGAAGCACTGACGATGTTTCGGGCCGAGATCCTTCGTCAGGACTAACCGAAAGGAAAGATAGTAAGAGATTTGAAAGTAGGAGGGGGAGGGGGAAATGCGAAATGATAGGAGAAGACTGGAGGGGATGGGATGAAGCTAAGAGCTGGAAAGGTGATTGGTGAAAGTGATACAGAGCTGGAGAAGGGAAAGGATCATGGGACGGGAGGCCTCGGGAGAAAGAAAGGGTGGGGGGGAAGCACCAGAGGGAGATGGAGAACAGGCAAACAACTAAATATGTCAGGGATGGGGTAAGAAGAGGAGGAGGGGCATTAACGGAAGTTAGAGAAGTCAATGTTCATGCCATCAGGTTGGAGGTTACCCAGCCGGTATTGTTCAACCTGAGTTTGGATTCATTTTGACAGTAGAGGAGGCCATGCTGCGATTGTGTCTCCTGTCTCCCCTCCCCCACCACCACTCTGCAATCCCCTCTCCCTCAGATCCCATCGTCAGCTCCTGGGCCCTCAGAGGCTCCATCTTCCTCTCACCCCAACCCTTCCCTCTCCACTGACACTAACAGCCTCCCTCCCCCCTCTGATCCCATCTCTCATCCGTGCTGGGTCTTTACCATTCCCTCCGACCTTCAACTCTCTGAGGCAGAGTGCTCTGTCCTCAGTAAGGGCCTCACCTTTGTCCCCCTTCGCCCACACCTCAGCAAGTTCCGCGTACGCCATGACGCTGAACTCTTCTTCCGCTGGCTCCGTCTCCGAGCTTACTTCTTTGACAAGGACTCTCCTACACCCACCGATGACCCCTTCTCCCATCTTCAACCCTCCTCCTCTTCATGGACACCCCACTCTGGGCTTCTGCCTGCTCTGGATCTCTTTATTGCTAATTGCCGACGGGACATCAACCATCTTGACTTCACCACACCCTGTTCCAATTCTAACCTCACTCCTTCCGAACGCTCTGCTCTCCGTTCCCTCCGCACCAATCCCAACCTCAGTACAAAACCCGCTGATAAGGGGGGAGCTGTTGTTGTCTGGCATACTGACCTCTACCTGGCCGAGGTACAGCGACAACTCTCTGATACCTCCTCTTATTTACCCCTTGATCATGACTCAACTAAGGGGCACCAGGCCACTGTCTCCTAGACCATCAGCAACTTTATCAGCTCTGGGGATCTCCCATCCACTGCCACCAACCTCATAGTTCACACACCCCACACTTCCTGTTTCTACCTCCTACCCAAGATCCACAAACCTGCCTGTCCAGGTAGACCTATTGTCTCTGCTTGCTCCTGCCCCACTGAACTCACTTTTGCATACCTTGACACTGTCTTATCCCCCCTTGTTCAATCTCTTCCTACCTATGTTCGTGACACTTCTCATGCTTTGAATTTTTTCTATGATCTTAAGTTCCCTGGCCCCCTCCGTCTTATTTTCACCATGGATGTCCAGTCCCTATATACCTCCATCCCCCACCGAGATGGTCTCGAAGCTCTTCGCATTTTTTTGGATTCTAGACCTAACCAATTCCCCTCTACCACCACTCTCCTCCGTCTAGTGGAATTAGTTCTTACTCTCAATAATTTCTCCTTTGGCTCCTCCCACTTCCTCCAAACCAAGGGTGTAGCCATGGGCACCCGTATGGGTCCCAGTTATGCCTGCCTTTTTGTTGGCTTTGTGGAACAGTCCCTGTTCCAAGTCTATATGGGTACCTATCACCCTCTTTTCCTTCGCTACATCGACGACTGCATTGGCGCTGCCTCTTGCATGCATGCTGAGCTCGTTGACTTCATTAACTTTGCCTCCAACTTTCACCCTGCCCTCAAATTTACCTGGTCCATTTCCGACACCTCCCTCCCCTTTCTTGATCTTTCTGTCTCCATCTCTGGAGACGGCCTATCTACTGATATCTACTATAAGCCTACAGACTCTCACAGCGACCTGGACTATTCCTCTTTCCACCCTGTCTCTTGCAAAAATGCTATCCCCTTCTCACAATTCCTCCGTCTCCGCTGCATCTGCTCTCAGGGTGAGGATTTTCATTCCAGGACGAAGGAGATGTCTTCCTTTTTTAAACAAAGGGGCTTCCCTCTGTCCACCATCAACTCTGCTCTCAAACGCATCCCTCCCATTTCCCGCACATCTGCCCTCACCCCATCCACCCGCCTCCCCACTCGGGATAGGGTTCCCCTTGTCCTTACCTACCATCCCACCAGCCTCCGGCTCCAACGTGTAATTCGCTGTAACTTCTGCCACCTCCAATGGGATCCCACTACCAAACACATTTTTCCCTCCCCCCCACTTTTCTGCTTTTTGCAGGGATCGCTCCCTATGCGACTCCCTTGTCCACTCGTCCCCCCATCCCTTCCCACCAATCTCCCTCTCGACGTTTATCCTTGTAAGCGGAACTAGTGTTGCACCGGCCCTTACACTTCCTCCCTCACCACCATTCAGGGCCCCAGACAGTCCTTCCAGGTGAGGCGACACTTCACCTGTGAGTCGGCTGGTGTGGTATACTGCGTCTGGTGCTCCCGGTATGGCCCTTTATATATTGGTGAGACCCGACGCAGACTGGGAAACTGTTTCGCTGAACACCTACGCTCGGTCTGCCAGGAAAAGCAGGATCTCCCAGTGGCCGCACATTTTAATTCCACATCCCATTCCCATTCTGATATGTCTATCCATGGCCTCCTCTACTGTCAAGATGAATCCAAACTCAGGCTGGAGGAACAACACCTTATATATCGGCTGGGTAGCCTCCAACCTGATGGCATAAACATTGACTTCTCTAACTTCCGTTAATGTCCCTCCTCCCCTTCTTACTCCATCCCTGACATATTCAGTTGTTTGTATTTTTTCTCTCTCTCTGCCCATTGCTCTGCCTGTTCTCCATCTCCCTCTGGTGCTCCCCCCCACCTTTCTTTCTCCTGAGGCCTCCCGTCCCCTGATCCTTTCTCTTCTCCAGCTCTGTATCACTTTCGCCAATCACCGAGTAGCTCCCGCCCCCCCAATCCCTTCCCACCGATCTCCCTCCTGATACTTATCCTTGCAAGCGGAACAAGTGCTCCACCTGCCCTTACACTTCCTCCCTCACCACCATTCAGGGCCCCAGACAGTCCTTCCAGGTGAGGCAACACTTCACCTGTGAGTCGGCTGGTGTGGCATACTGTGTCCGGTGCTCCTGGTGTGGCCTTTTATATATTGGTGAGACCCGACGCAGACTGGGAGACAGTTTCGCTGAACACCTACGCTCGGTCTGCCAGGAAAAGCAGGATCTCCCAGTGTCCATACATTTTAATTCCACGTCCCATTCCCATTCTGATATGTCTATCCATGGCCTCCTCTACTGTCAAAATGAAGCCACACTCAGGTTAGAGGAACAACACCTTATATACCGGCTGGGTAGCCTCCAACCTGATGGCGTGAACATTGACTTCTCTAACTTCCGTTAATGCCCCTCCTCCCCTTCTTACCCCATCCCTGATATATTTAGTTTTTTTTTCCCCACTCCTCTTTTTTTTCTCTCTCTCTGCCCATCACTCGGCCTGTTCTCCATCTCCCTCTGGTGCTCCCCTCCCCCTTTCTTTCTCCCTAGGCCTCCCTTCCCATGAACCTTTCCCTTCTCCAACTCTGCCAATCCTTTTTGCCAGTCACCTTTCTGGCTCTCAGCTTCACCCCACCCCCTCTGGTCTTCCCCTCTCATTTCGCATTTCCCCCTCCCCTCGTACTTTCAAATCTCTTACTATCTTTCCTTTCAGTTAGTCCTGATGAAGGGTCTTGACCCGAAACGTTGACAGTGCTTCTCCCTCTAGATGCTGCCTGGCCTGCTGTGTTCCACCAGCACTTTTTGTGTGTTGCTCGTATTTCCAGCATCTGCAGATTTCCTCGTGTTAGCTTTGTATTGCGTTTCCTTTCCACTGCAGAGAAAACTTTTGCAGATTGACAGAGAGGCCTTGAGTCGAGTTTGAGGTGTTAAACGCTTCGACCAGTACCTGTATGGGAAAGAGTTTGCCCTCATTACTGATCATAAGCCACTAGTGTCCATTTTCAACCCACAGAAAAGTGTTCCACTAATAGCAGCAACTGGAATACAGAGATGGACTCTGTTTCTTGGAGGATACAATTACAAGTTTTATTTCAAGAGGTGACTAAATTTTGATGCATTATCTCATTTACGTTTGAGAAAGGAAATACCTGTAAAATTTACAAAAGAGGACATTTCTCTTGACATATTCTTCCTAATGCAAATCAAAAGTCTCCATATTACAGCAGGGATGATCCAAATGGAAACCAGAAATGACCCAGACTGTCACAAGTCTACATGGCCACTCAAAGTAGCCGGAAAGCGCAGCAGAAATCCTAGTTCCACCATTTTTACCAGATGAAGTCGCCCTCAGCAGAAGTTAGCTGATGTGGGGATTGAGGGTTGTTGTACCATCCAAGCTGAGCACCAGCGTGTTGGAGGAGCTACATGCCAGTCTTCTAGGCATAGTCTAATTGAAAGCATTGGCCTGAAGCTTTGTCTGTTGGTCTGGGATAGATCAGCAGATCAAGCATCTTGCTGCGCATGGTTCAGAATGCCAACACAGTTAGAGGATGCCAAGAGCAGCATCCCTTCATCCCTGGGAATGGCCTGACAAAGGATTCATGTGGATTTTGCTGATCCACTCATGGGCACAAATTTCTTGGTAGTAGTGGATACAGCTACAAAGTGGCCAAGAAATGTTCCCAGTAGCCTCCACCACAGCCTTGCACACTGTTATGTGTTGAGATGCCTCTTCTCAGGGGTTGGTCAGTGACAATGGATCACAATTTGTTGCAGAACAGTTTCAGTCATTTCTGAAATTTAATGGAATAAGACATTTTATATCTGCACCGTAACACCCAGCTACAAGTGGCCTTTTCAGAAAGGTTTGTTCAGAGCCTAAAGAACACACTGCAAGCAGAACACAGCACACAGACACTGAACCTGATGCAGTACACTTCAAAACCAACAGCCTTACAGCTATGCTGTTCCTCGGACATTCCTTGCATTCGCATTTGGATCTCCTCAAACCCAATCTCAGAAGGCCAAACAGCTGAGACAAATTGAGGACTCCTCAAACAAGGGGGTTTGATGTTTTACTCCTGACAAGCAGCCCTGGTGAGCGTCTACAGAGGTGACCATAAGTGGGTACTTGGAAAGATTAAGGACAGAATTAGACCACTGTCCTACATAGTAGAGAATGCGTCAGATGTCAGCTGGAGACGACACATCGACCGGTTGAGGAGAGCAGAGAAGGAAAGTGTCCAGAGCTGTCAGAACCAGCTGCTGCCAACTCCTGAAACCACCATGGAGCAGAACTGAGATTGTTTTACAGCCACAAGTCTCACCTGCCAAACAAAGTGATCCCTCTTGTCAGGAAAGACGTTATCACACAAGAGAAAGAAATCCTCCACAGCAATTAAATCTTTAGGCCTGAATGGGACAATTTAAAACTTACCATGCTCAGGATGTCTGTGTTGTAGTTGTATTATATAGTATACTGTGTAGATTCTTTTATACTCTATTAAACACATATTTTCTGTGGAAATTGTGGGAAACAATGAAGAGGCGAGTGAAGGCAAGATTGATCCAAGGGTCGAGGTGCATGGGCACGAGATGGCGTTGGAGTAAGGTTGAGCCATGTTTGAGACAAAGTCAAAGTTGGAGTTGGAGTTGGTGCAAGCGAAACTGAGAAAAATTGAAGAGAGATGTTTCGAAGCCCATCCAGCTAAACCGGGAGGGAGGTTGGAGTCGCCTGAGCTCCAGCCTGATTTGGAAAGGTCGAGCTCTGGCTGGACCAAGAGCATATGGCTGCAGTAAGGCCTGGGTCTGAGTGCGAAGGACGACCTGGTGTTTGGGCTATTTAAATGCTGGGAAAGAAGGACGAAAAGTCAAAGCGTCGCGATCAGAGATGAAGTTCGGGGTCAATTCTACTCTGTGATGTTTACTTCACTGTCCTCAGCACTGAGGCTGTGTCCTGATCTGGCTGCTCTGGGCTTTCTGTCTGAGAGCTTCACAGTGATTTGCCCCACTGTGTAATGAACTAAGATTGAGCCTATGGCCTGCTCCAGCTACTCCAGATTTATGGGCTCAATTTCTTTCTGAAAGTTATTGCTTGCATTATTGTTTGCATAATTTGTTTTCTCCACATTGGGAGTTTGCCTTTTTTTTAATTGGGTCCTTTCGAGTTTCCTGTTTTTTGGCTGCCTTCAAACAGATGAATCTCAAGGTTCAAACACAATGAAATCTGCAGATGCTGAAAATTCAAACAACAACACACACAAAATGCTGGTGGAACACAGCAGGCCAAGCAGCATCTGTAAGGAGAAGCACTGTCGACGTTTTGGGCCGAGACCCTTCGTCAGGACTAACTGAAAGGAAAGATACTAAGAGATGCTAAGAAATCTCTTGGTATCTTCCCTTTCAGTTAGTCCTGACGAAGGGTCTCGGCCCGAAATGTCGACAGTGCTTCTCTTTTAGATGCTGCCTGGCCTGCTGTGTTCCACCAGCATTTTGTGTGAATCTCAGGGTTGTATGATTTATACATACAGCACTTTGATAATAAATGTACCTTGAACTTTGAGCCTTTGACCCTTTGAATATAAGATGAGTAGAGACCAAAAGAATTAGAATTAAAAATTTTTATTTCTTACATCCATCTCACAAGATGAGGGAGTAAAAATCTTTCATGTTGTGTCTCCATCACTATGTACAAGCAACAAGGAAAGGAAATGTGGGAGGCTATTGCCCAAACACTAAGATTGTCTACATAATTGTTTTGTATACATGCATGTACAATCAGATTCACAATCAGATCAATGTGTATTGATAAATCCGATGGCCTGGTGACAGAAGCTGTCCTGGAATCTGTTGGTCCTGGCCTTAATACTGCAGAACTTTGCCAGATGGAAGCAGCTGAAAGTTTGTGGTTGGGGTGGCTGGAGTCCCTGATGATCCTCTGGGCCCTTTTTACAGAGCTGGTGCTGGATACATCCTGGATAGAGGAAAGTTCACATCCACAGATGTGCTGGGCTGTCCACACCTCTCTCTGTAGTGCCCTGCAACTGAGGGTAGTATATTACATATTTGCATTGAGATGCATTCTATATTGTTGGAATTTATACCTAAGCATGGAGGAGTGTTGTGTACTTAAGATTTCAGTAATATTGTAAATCTATTTTTGATTAAACACTGATTGTTTAAATAATTCACAATGGGTTATAAAATTATGTGAATGGCACATGTCATTATGCCACCATGTCATGCCTTGCTGAAAAGAAAAGTGAAGCTAAGCACACATATCCCAGACTCTGGTGCTTTCCTTTCAGTTAGTTTGATGTTTTGGTGTCACAAAACATAATTTCGAAGATCATATCTCCAAATTTCTAAAAACATAAATTAAGATATTTTCAAACTAATTTAATTCTGGCAAGAAAAGGGATGAGCAACTAATGCTCTTCATGGGTTTTCACTTAAATATTGTCATTTATAATAAGTGCTATATTTAACTTATGTTAAGTGTATTTTTCCCAGGCTGCAGGATATCCAGCATGTGAAAAATGTTAAGAAAATCTGTATCCATGAATTAAGTGACTTTTTAACATTGTTTGTGGCCAGGAGAAATAGCTATGATTCCTTAAGGACCAACAACCCTCTCTCAGTGACTCTCCTCCCCTCTCCCTCACCCAAGTATAGTTCAGGGTATTCTTTACCCCTCCATGGACTCTATCTATACCTTGCCACTTCAGGAAAGTAGCTAACATTATTAACCCAGAAAGTACGTACATACTAGGCTCAAGGACAACTTCTATAAGACTAATGAATGTTTCTTTAGGATGATGAAATGGCTCTTGACCTCACAAACTACCCTTTTATAGCCTTGTACCTTACTGTCTACATGCAATGGATTTTCTGCAACCGTAACCCTTTATTTTGCACTCTGTTGTTGTTTCGCCTTATACTACCTCTGCACTGGTGTAATGAAATTATCTCAACAAATCCAATATTTTTCACTGCAGCTCTGTATATGTGGCAATAATAAATCAATTTACCAACAATCATTCATTGAGTTTATCCTAGTTTTACTAATCCTTGCAAAATACATCACCTCACACTTTTCAGGATTAAGCACCACTTGACATTGTTCTGTACATCTTAACAACTCAACAATTTCTTCAGCTTCCAGTGATTTCCCCCCACTCCCTCCTTCTCTCTTTTAGCATACTGATTCCCCTCAACTCCCCTATTCTCCTCACCTGCCCTGGGTCCCCTCCTCCTCTTTTGTTCCATGGTCCACTGTCCTCACTTATCAGACCCCTCCCTCCTCAGCTCTTCAGCTCTTCCACCGATTCCCTCCCAGCTTCCTACTTCATCCTGCCTCAACCTCTCACCGTTTCCCTCAGCTTTTACCTCTCACCTGCAGCTTGCTACTTTCCCTCTCCCCACTCATTCTGCCTTCTGTCCCCTTCCTTTCCAGTCCTAATGAAGGGTCTCAATCTGAAACATCGACTCTTTGTTCCCCTCCATAGATGCTGCCTGACCTGCTGAGTTCCCCCAGCCTTCCGTGTGTGCAACTCAACAAAATTTTCAAGTAGTATCAACAATACTACTGGTTTTCATGTCATTTATAAATTTACCAATTATACCGCACCTCCTCCATTCACATTTAAAACATTAATATATAGTATCAAGCTACAAGGCTGCCATCACTAGTCCTTGTGGAGTCAAAGTTAGAATGTGAGGGAGGGGAGGAAGAAACACGAGGTGATAGTTGGAATTGTATATTGGTGAAACCTGATGTAGATTGGGAGATTGCTTTGCCATTCACTCCGTTCACCAGAAAGAACAGGATCCCTCAGTGGCTACCCATTTTAGTTACACTTCCCAGTCCCATTCCAACATGTCAGTCCATGGCCTCCTCTACTGTCGCGATGAGGCCACACTTGGGTTGGAGGAGCACAACCTTTTATTCCGTTTGGGTAGCCTCCAACCTGGTGGCATGAACTTCGATTTCTCGAACTTCCAGTAATGACCCCCTCTCTTCAATATTCCTTATTCCCCATTCCCAGTTCCCTCTCTCACCTTATCTCCTTACCTCCCTCTGGAGCTCCTCTGTCCTCTCCTGTCAATTTCTTTCTTCTGCAGCTCTGTATCTCTTTTACCAATCAACTTCCCAGCTCTTTACTTCACCCCTTCCCCTCCCAGTTTCACCTATCACCTTGTGATTTTCCCTCCCCTCCTCCCACCTTTTAAATCTACTCCTCGTCTTTTTTTCTCCAGTCCTGAAGACTCTTGTCCTGAAATGTCAACTGCACTCTTTTCCATTGATGCCCCTGGCCTGCTGAGTTCCTCCAGCACTTTGTGTGTGATGCTTAAACAAACAATATATTTACAATACTACTGAAGCATTACTGAAATATTAAATACACAACAGACATGACTCCCATTTCTTCTACATTGGGTATTTTAGGTCCCTGTCCCTTAAAGATTTATCATGTTCATTATAGTGTTGGTAAAGATGTGGACAGGTTTCCAACCAAGCCCACCAGTGATAGACAAGCATTGTACTTATTTCTGAAATGTAGAGCTGTAGATCTTGTTGAAGTAGATTTACTGCAGGTAGTATGCAATTAATAAATACCCACTAATGAAACAGTGAAATATCCTGGATCTCTTGTGCAAAACTGAAAGGAGAGACAATTTGTTGATATCAGCAGCAAAGTACAGATAAGTATATCGCTCTATTTTGCATGCATTTCTTGTGAGGTAAGTCAATCATGATATGCAATTAAGGGAATAATTCTTTTACTCTGGAAATGGCATTTCAAATTGTTACATATGCATATCTTTTCTCTCACAGCTGCGGTCATAGCTATAAACATGATTGATTCACTAAATAGCAGTCTAGTTGGTGTGCGTCCCCCTTCATAAAACAATCTTCTTACCAGCCTATTCGAGCTCTACTTTCCTAAGCTTTGTAGCTCACGTTCTATTCTGAACCAAGGAACTGAGACATTGATCCAGTTGACCTCCTTTGATCAATCTTTCTCCAATGCTTCAGATTTAAAATCCTAATTCTTACATTAATCTTTCTACATAGCTTCACCAATTCTATATTCTCTTTCAGCCCTATAATCCTTGCTACCACTGATCTCTCATCGTCTAGTTTCTGGATCTTTGCATATACCCCTCTTCTTCCATTACTGTTAACTTCACAGTAGCCAATGACATCTTTGCACCTCTTAGCAACTCATCACGTTGTCTAAAATTTTGAGTATCTCTTTCTTTGTCACAGCATTCAATTTTTCAATGTGCGTTTTCAATGTGAACCAATTTAAAGAGTCTTGTTTGTCTGAAATGCTCTACATAGATTCAAATACTTTGTGCTATTGTTTAATTATAAATACCCATTCTGGAATTAGTTTGCTCATTCTAGCATTTTGAAGCCATTTTTATCATGCCATTAATTTCTTAATTTTCTGGTCTTCAATTAAAGGTACTGCTGTTTATATTGTGCTAGGTAAGGTAATAGTTGCAGAAAAATAACAAACACGAGAAAATCTGCAGATGCTGGAAATCTGAGCAACACACACAAAATGCTGGAGAAACTCAGCAGGCCAGGCAGCATAAAGAGTAAACAGTCCACATTTCAACCAAAACCTTCACCCAAAGCATCGACTGTGTACTCTTTTCCATAGATGCTGCCTGGCCTGCTGAGTTCCTCCGGTATTTTGTGTGTGTTGCTTGGATTTCCAGCATCTGCAGATTTTCTCTTGAAGTCTCTCGAGGGATGCCTACCCTGAAGAAGTGTAAGTCTTCCTTTCGAGTCCTGATGAAGGGTCTTGGCCTGAAAATCTGTTTACTTTTTATCCTCAAAATAAATAATGTGGGATATAAAAGGACCGCGCTACAAGTATGTTGTATCTACCTTTGTGGGAGTGTATATGCCACCATTTGTGTCCATGTCCATTCAATCAGTTCTATTGACTCTCACACATCAGTAATATTGAATGAAGATGAAATATTTCTCCTATTACTTTGATACAGAACCTTTGCACTGGAGAAATTAAAATGTAGAAAATCTGTGTAAAATCTGAAAGCTTTAGTACAAGGTATAATGTATTGATGGAGAACCACGATTAATTGGAAATGGACAAACTAAATTAAAGTCATAGAACAAAATTCCAAAATACAAAGCCCATTTTACCATGCTGTAAGTTATCATGCTGTTTCATCAAAAGTGAGTCATGAAAGCTCTTTTTCATTTGAGATCTCAAATCTCAATTAATTTGAGATGAGGCACTGTGTGACTTGAAAACCTGTTTGTTACAATGATATATTTAGTGATAAAGGTTTTATAATTCTAAGTCTTCTCAAATAGTTTATTCAAATTAATTCCTCAAGATATAATTAACATGGCCATGATGTTAATAAATTAAACTGGCCATGTGTTTATTTCAAACATTAATATCAAAGCAATTTTAACTTTCAGACTAAACTAATTAATTTGGCAAAACACAAGAAAATTCCAGATGCTAGAAATTCAAGCAACACACACAAAATGCTGGTGGAACACAGCAGGCCAGGCAGCATCTATAAGGAGAAGCACTGTGGACGTTTCGGGCCGAGACCCTTCGTCAGGAAAATCCAGCTGTAGGTTTTTGGTAGTGGGTAGAATGGAAGAAACCCTCAGAACCATTTAGCAGATGGAAGAACAAGAAGAAAAGGCTGGTCTTCTAACAGTGTCTTGTAGCAGGAAATATAATGTTAAAATGAGAAAAAAATAATGAAAAAATAAATGTTTAAATAAAGAGAAAGAAATTGAAAGTGATTAAACGTTTACTATAGTCTTCTCAGTTGATGTTATATTTTGTAACTCCAAAACATAAAGTAATTGAAAGGGAAAGAAGAGAGTCAGGAGATAAGTTGTGTACTTCGTTTTTACTTTAGGCAAGGTGTGTACATTCATGTGGTAGTGTCATGACGTACGCAACCCACTTATTTTTACATATAACCCATAATGAAATATTTAAATGAACAAATCTGCTTAATCAAACAATATATATTTACAATATTGGTCAAATATTACTGAAATATTTATTTATAAGAGCCAAGGAGATTGGTTGTTTATTATTTGTACTTTTAATTGTTAAAAAATCTTTAATCGTTAAAACATAAATGATGTCTTTATGTAGAGCATTTATTGTCAAAGTACATCAAGTTACTAAAAAACTGGAAGCTAAGAGGCTTTCACAGCTAACGTGCAAGTGGCATATCTCACCCAGCATTCTTCATAAATCTACCTTTCCTAGTGTTCCTGCACTTCAATTAACATTTGTCTTCCATCTACTGATAGTAATAATGATACCGATATATTGACAGAAAACTCTGGCAATATCTCCAACTGCCTTTCTCCTCACAGTGTAAGGACACAAATTCAGTATCCACAAAAATCTCTTCATACCATGTTTCACTCTCAGGAAGAGGGGCAAAGAAGGAAGGAGAGAGAAGGTGTGGCATTTGCCCATTCCAGCAGCTTTACTCTTTTAGAAATTGTCAGAGTGCTCTTTAGGTTTGAAATGGACTTTTTGCCAAAACAATATGAAATGAGTTGGAGGACTCTTTAGAAAATAATGTCATGATAATTTGAGCACACTGAACAGTGCATTTATTTTCTCTAGTCATTTTCAGAAAGTCTGATAGACCTCCAGACACTTCAGCCTAACTTGGGATAGCATTAGATGTCACACCCAGTTTCGATGATATGGCCAACATAAGAACATCCTTGTAGGTAGAGTTCAGAAACTGCAAGGGTAAAAAGACCCTGATAAAAGTTATATACAAGCCTCTGATGCAGGGAACAAATTTCAATGGGAGATAGAAAAGGCATGTTAAAGGGTCAATGTTACAATGGTCAGGGCAATTTCAATTGCAGGCAGATTGAGAAAATCAGGTTGCTTGATCCCAAGAGGAGTAATGTATGGAATGCCCATGTGAAGTCGTTTGGAGAAATTTGTGGTCAAGCCCAATAGGCAAAAAGCAATTCTGGATTTGGGTCCTGAAGAAGGGTCTCGGCCTAAAACATTGACAGCGCTTCTCCCTATAGATGCTGCCTAGCCTGCTGTGTTCCACCAGCATTTTGTGTGTGTTGCTTGAATTTCCAGCATCTGCAGATTTCCTCGTGTCTGGATTTGGGGACGTGTAATGAACCAAATTTGCTGAGGGAGCTTAAGGTAAACATCTCATAGCAGGCAGTGATCATAGTATGATAAAATTCACCCTGTAGTTTGAGAGGGCAAAATTCTTTTAGAAGTTTGTGAAGATTTGACGTGTCATCTAAAACTTTGACTAACACCTATAGATGTACAGTGGAGATCTACTGATTGGTTGCATCATGGCCAGGCATAGAAACACCAATACCCTTGAGTGGAAAAGCCTAGAAGAAGTAATGGATACAGCCCAGTCCCCCATCAGTTTAGAGTTGAGTGAAGATATCCATGCTGATTCAGAAACCTGATGGTAATAACAGTTCCTAAGCCTGGTGGTGTGGGACCTAATCTCTTCCCCAGAGGCAGCAGTAAGAAGCGAGCATGACCGAAATGACAGAGGTCCTCGATAATGGATGTTGCTTTTCTGTGGCAGCACTCCTTGTAGCTGTACACAATGGTAGAAAGGGTTTCACCTGGATGTCACTGAGCCTCTCCATCTCCAAGTTCTTCTGAGTCAATAATCAGCTCTTTCACTTTGGTTTTACTGGCATTGATTGAGGGGTGGTTATTGTGACACCATTCAACCAGATTTCAATCTTCCTCCTATATGACGATTTGTCATTACTTTTGGTTCCTTAAGGTTGTTACAGCCGGTGGTGGTAATGGGGACAAGCTCCCACTACCTATTAAATGCTCCCAATGGTGTGCACCTCAAATAGCCTCTGACAAGTCTAGCTCCTGGCCTTCACTTAAGGAACCCTTTCTCCTGACAGGAGAGGTGGCAAAGGCAAGTTACTGGCACCTTAAAACCAGTCACTTTGGGTAGATAGGGTCGTGGTTGGCAGCTCATCTAGGAGAAGGAAAACTCTTATCTCTAGCCACTGCTGCCTTGTGGCTGTACCCACTCACAGGGAAGGCGTTGGGAGTAATTCAGACTGGAATACCGAAGGCAGCCCTACATTGCGTTCAATCCTGACTAACAACTCCTGCAATGCTGTTGGTACCAAATTGTATCGGTCTCTGCCATCCCTTTGGGTTCATCATCTGCATGGACAATGTCAATTTACAATAGGACAATTTAATAGTTGGTAGTTTGCTACATGGGCAACAGCTTGCTCTCCATATCATACTCCCAAGCTTGCGTATCTAGGCAGCTAAGACGCAATATCCATGGTCAACCCTGACCGATGGTGGCCTCATTCACTCACCCATGATCTTTGATTCAGCAACAACAATGATTCAAAATAAAATTTATTATCAGAGTACATACATGTCACTTTTTCTGTCTTTTTCTGCAGGCATACTTAGCATATCTATGGAACAGTAACTGTAAACAGGATCAATGGACAACAAAGACTAGAAGAGGTTAGAAAGGAAGTTAAGAAGCAGGACCACAAAGGTAGTAATCTCAGGAATACTGCCTGTGTCAGGTGACAGAAAATATAGGAATAGAATGAAGTGGAGGATAAATGTGTGGCTGAGGGACTGGAGCAGGGGGTAAGGATTCAGATTTTTGGATCATTGGGACCTTTTTTGTGGCAGGTATGACCTGTACAAAAAAGGACAGGTTGCACTTTAATCCCAAGAGGACCAATATCCTGGTGGGGAGGTTTGCAAAGTTTATTGGGGAGAGTTTAAACTAGAATTGCTGGGGGTGGGAATTGAACTGAAGAGACTGGGGAAGAGGTGTTTGGCTCACAAATAGAGAAAGCTTGCAAGGGGGAGGATAGGCAGATGATAGAGAAGGGACGCACTCAGACCGATAGTTTGAGACTTGTCTATTTTAATGCAATGAGTAGTAAAACAAAGCGGATGAGCTTAGAGCATGGGTCAGGACTCGGAGCTATGACGTTGGTCATTACAGAGACTTGGATGGCTCAGGGGCAGGAATGGCTATTTCAAGTACCAGGCTTTAGATCTTTCAGAAAGGACAGGGAGGGAGGCAAAAGAGGTGGGGGTGTGGCACTGTTGATCAGAGATAGGGTCATGGCTGTAGAAAAGGAGGAAGTCATGGAGGGATTGTCTATGGAGTCTGTGTGGGTGGAAGCTAGGAACAGGAAGGGGTCAATATCCCTACTGAGTGTTTTTTATAGACCACCCAATAGTAATAGGGACATTGAGGAGCAGATAGGGAAACAGATTCTGGAATAGTGCAATAATAACAGGGTTGTTGTGGTGGGAGATTGTAATTTCCCAAATGTCCATTGGCATCTCCATTGAGCAAGGGGTTTAGATGGGGTGGAGTTTGTCAGGTGTGTTCAGGAAGGTTTCTTGACACAATATGCAGATAAGCCTGCAAGAGGAGAGACTGTACTTGATCTAGTATTGGGAAATGAACCTGGTCAGGTGTCAGATCTCTCAGAGGGAAAGCATTTAGGAGATAGTGATCTCAATTCTATCTCATTTACCATAGCTTTGGAGAGGGATAGGAACAGATAAGTTAGGAAAGCATTTAATTGGAGTAAGGAGAAATATGAGGCTATCAGGCAGGAACTTGGAATCATAAATTGGAAACAGATGTTCTCAGGGAAACGTACGGAAGAAGTGTGGCAAATGTTCAGGGGATATTTGCGTGGAGTTCTGCATGGGAATGTTTCAATGAGACAGAGAAAGGATGGTAGGGTATAGGAACTGTGGTGTACAAAGGCTGTTGTAAATCTAGTCAAGAAGAAAAGAAGAGCTTACAAAAGGTTCAAAAAACTAGGTAATGAAAGAGATCAAGATTATAAGGCTAGCAGGAAGGAGTTTAAGAATGAAATTAGGAGAGGCAGAAGGGGCCATGAGAAGGCCTTGGCATACAGAAATAATGAAAACCCCAAGGCATTCTACAAGTATGTGAAGAGCAAGAGGATAAGATATGAGAGAATAGGATCAATCAAGTGTGACAGTGGAAAAGTGTGTATAGAACTGGAGGAAATAGTGGAGGTACTTAATGAATAGTTTGCTTCAGTATTCACTACAGAAAAGGATCTTGGTGATTGTAGCGGTGTCTAACAGTGGACCAAAAAGCTTGAGCATGTAGATATTAAGGAAGGAGATGTGCTGGAGCTTTTAGAAAGCATCAAGTTGGATAAGTCAACGGGATCAGATGAGATGTACACCTGGCTACTGTAGGAGGTGAGGGAGGAGATTGCTGAGTCTCTAGTGATGATCTTTGCATCATCAATGAGGACAGGAGAGGTTCCAGAGGATTGGAGGGTTGTGGATGTTGTTCCCTTATTCATGAAATGGAGTAGAGATAGCCCAGGAAATTATAGACCAGTGAGTCTTACTTCAGTGGTTGGTAAGTTGATGGAGAAGATCCTGAGAGGCAGGATTTATAAAAATTTGGAGAGGCATAATATGATTAAGAATAGTCAGAATGGCTTTGTCAAAGGCAGGTCGTGCTTTATGAGCCTGATTGAATTTTTTGAGGATGTGACTAAACACATTGATGAAGGTAGAGCAGTAGATGTAGTGTATATGGATTTCAGCAAGGCATTTGTGAAGGTACCCCGTGCAAGGCTTATTGAGAAAGTAAGGAGCATGGGATCCAAGGGGACATTGCTTAGTGGATCCCGAACTGGCTTGCCCACAGAAGGCAAAGAGTGGTTGTAGACGAGTCATATTCTGCATGGAGGTCAGTAACCAGCGGGGTGCCTCAGGCATCTGTTCTGGGACCCCTACACTTCATGGTTTTTATAAATGACCAGGATGAGGAAGTCATTGGATAGGTTAGTAAGTTAGCTGATGACACAAAGGTTGGGGGTGTTGTGGATAGTGTGGAGGGCTGTCAGAGGTTACAGTGGGACATTGATAGGATGCAAAACTGGGCTGAGAAGTAGCAAACACGAGGAAATCTGCAGATGCTGGAAATTCAAACAACAACACACACAAAATACTGGTGAAACAAAGCAGGCCAGGCAACATCTATAGTGAGAAGCGCTGTCGACATTTCGGGCCGAGACCCTTCGTCAGGACTAACTGAAAGGAAAGATAGTAGGAGATTTGAAAGTAGTGGGGAGAGGGGGAAATGCGAAATGATAGGAGAAGACCGGAGGGGGTGGGATGAAGCTAAGAGCTGGAAAGGTGATTGGCGAAAGTGATACAGAGCTGGAGAAGGGAAAGGATCATGGGACGGGAGGCCTCGGGAGAAAGAAAGGGGGGATGGAGCACCAGAGGGAGATGGAGAACAGGCAAACAACTAAATATGTCAGGGTTGGGGTAAGAAGGGGAGGAGGGACATTAACGGAAGTTAGAGAAGTCAATGTTCATGCTATCAGGTTGGAGGCTACCCAGCCGGTATATAAGGTGTTGTTCCTCCAACCTGAGTTTGAATTCATTTTGACAATAGAGGAGGCCATGGATAGACATATCAGAATGGGAATGGGACGTGGAATTAAAATGCGTGGCCACATTTATTACTATTTGCTGATGGAACATCAACCATCTTGACTTCACCACAGCCTGTTCCAATTCCAACCTCACTCCTTCCAAACGCTCTGCTCTCCGTTCCCTCCACACCAATCCCAACCTCACTATAAAACCTGCTGATAAGGGGGGAGCTGTTGTTGTCTGGCGTACTGACCTCTACCTGGCCGAGGCACAGTGACAACTCTCTGATACCTCCTCTTATCTACCCCTTGAACATGACCCCACTAAGGAGCACCAGGCTATTGTCTCCTATACCATCACCAACCTTACCAGCTCTGGGGATCTCCCATCCACTGCCACCAACCTCATAGTTCCCACACCCCGCACTTCCTGTTTCTACCTCCTACTCAAGATCCACAAACCTGCCTGTCCAGGTAGACCTATTGTCTCAGCTTGCTCCTACCCCACTGAACTAATTTCTGAATACCTTGACACCATCTTATCCCCCCTTGTTCAACCTCTTCCCACCTATGTTCATGACACTTCTCATGCTTGGAATTTTTTCAATGATTTTAAGTTCCCTGGCCCCCACCGTCTTATTTTCACCATGGACGTCCAGTCCCTATATACCTCCATCCCCCACCAAGATGGTCTCGAAGCTCTTCGCTTATTTTTGGATTCCAGACCTAACCAATTCCCCTCTACCTCCACTCTCCTCCATCTAGCGGAATTAGTTCTTACTCTCAATAATTTCTCCTTTGGCTCCTCCCACTTCCTCCAAACCAAGGGTGTAATCATGGACACCCATATGGGTCCCAGCTATGCCTGCCGTTTTGTTGACTTTGTGGAACAGTCCATGTTCCAAGTCTATACGGGTATCCATCACCCTCTTTTCCTTCGCTATATCAACGACTGCATTGGCGCTGCCTCCTGCACGCATGCTGAGCTCGTCGACTTCATTAACTTTGACTCCAACTTTCACCCTGCCCTCAAATTTACCTGGTCCATTTCCGACACCAACCTCCCCTTTCTTGATCTTTCGGTCTCCATCTCTGGAGATGGCCTATCTACTGATATCTACTATAAGCCTACAGACTCTCACAGCTACCTGGACTATTCCTCTTCCCACTCTGCCTCTTGCAAAAATGCTATCCCCTTCTCACAATTCCCCCGTCTCTGCCACATCTGCTCTCAGGATGAGGCTTTTCATTCCAGGACGAAGGAGATGCCTTCCTTTTTTAAACAAAGGGGCTTCCCTTCATCCACCATCAACTCTGCTCTCAAACACATCTCTCCCATTTCCCGCACATCTACCCTCACCCCATCCACCTGCCACCCCACTTTGGATAGGGTTCCCCTTTACGAACCACCCCACCAGCCTCCATGTCCAACGTATAATTCTCCATAACTTCTGCCACCTCCAACGGGATCCCACTAGCAAATACATTTTTCCCTCCCCCCCCCCTTTCTGCTTTTCGCAGGGATCACTCCCTACGTGACTCCCTTGTCCACTTGTCCCCCCATCCCTTCCCACCGATTTCCCTCCTGGCACTTATCCTTGTAAACGGAACAAGTGCTACACCTGCCCTTACAGTTCTTCCCTCACCACCATTCAGGGCCCCAGACAGTCCTTCCAGCTGAGGCGACACTTCACCTGTGAGTCGGCTGGTGTGGTATACTGCGTCCAGTGCTCCCAGTGTGGCCTTTTACATATTGGTGAGACTGGGAGACCGTTTCGCTGAACACCTATGCTCGGTCCGCCGGAGAAAGCAGGATCTCCCAGTGGCCACACATTTTAATTCCACGTCCCATTCCCATTCTGATATGTCTATCCATGGCCTCCTCTACTGTCAAAATGAATCCAAACTCAGGTTGGAGGAACAACACCTTATATACTGGCTGGGTAGCCTCCAACCTGATAGCATGAACATTGACTTCTCTAACTTCCGTTAATGTCCCTCCTCCCCTTCTTACCCCATCCCTGACATATTTAGTTGTTTGCCTGTTCTCCATCTCTCTCTGGTGCTTCCCCCCCCCCCCTTTCTTTCTCCTGAGGCTTCCCGTCCCATGATCCTTTCCCTTCTCCAGCTCTGTATCACTTTCATCAATCACCTTTTCAGCTCTTAGCTTCATCCAACCCCCTCCGGTCTTCTCCTATCATTTCGCATTTCCCCCTCCCCCCACTACTTTAAAATCTCTTACTATCTTTCCTTTTGGTTAGTCCTGACGAAGGGTTTCGGCCAGAAATGTCGACAGTGCTTCTCCTTATAGATGCTGCCTGGCCTGCTGTGTTCCACCAGCATTTTGTGTGTGTTGTTGTTCTGAGAAATAGCATATGGAGTCCAACCCAGATAAGTGTGAGGTGGTTCATTTTGGTAGATCAAATATGATGGCAGAATCTACTATTAATGGTAAGACTCTCGGCAGTGTAGAGAATCAGAGGGAACTTGGGGTCCGAGTCCATAGGACACTCAAAGCTGCTGCATAGGTTGACTCCGTGGCTAAGAAGGCATACAGTGCATTCACCTTCATCAATTGTGGGATTGAGTTTAAGAACCAAGAGATAATGTTGCAGCAATACAGGACCCTGGTCAGACCCTACTTAGAGTACCGTGCTCAGTTCTGTTTACCTGACTAAAAGGATGTGGAAACCATAGAAAGGGTGCAGAGAAGATTTACAAGGCTGAGTGAACTCAGCCTTTTCTCTTTGATGTGACGAAGGATGAGAAGTGACCTGATAGAAGTTTATAAGATGATGAGGGCCATTGATCATGCAGACAATCAGAGGCTTTTTCCTAGGGCTGAAATGGCTAGCATGAGAGGGCACAGTTTTAATGTGCTGGGAAGTAAGTACAGAGGAGATGTCAGGGGTAAGTTTTTTACGGTGGTAAGTGTGTGGATTAGGCTGTCAGAAACAATGGTGGAGGCAGATACAATGGGTTCTTTTAAGAGACCTGGATAGGTCTAATCAGTCAGGGTATCAAGGAGTATGGGAAAAAAGCTGGAACTTTTAACTGGACAGGAGAATAGATTAGCTCATGGTGGAGTGGCAGTGCAGACTCGATGGACCAAATGGCCTACTTCTGCTCCTTTGTCTTGTGAACTTGTGATATAGGTACATGGAATTTAGAAAAATAGAGGGCTATGGGTAACCCTAGATAATTTCTAAGGTAAGGACACGTTCAGCACAGCTTTGCGCTGCGCTGGCTGTGCATGCAGCCTGTTACAGCCGCTCCGACTAGTTTTCTTACTCTTCTAACTTACGTTATTTGTTGTATTTTCTTTCACGGTAACATGTCGAAGCTGCACCCTCTCTAACATGCTGGTGCAGAGAGTTTTATTCTGGTTTTTAGCGCTGGAAATATTTACATTCGGACATTTCTCGTTTGCAGAGCAGTGGCATGGTCGCATGGTATATACCAGGGACCAGCTGATTGCGCTCAAACCATCCGGGATACCCCTGCTGAAATCTGGAGGGAAACACATGGAGGATGCAGAGGGGCATCAAAAAGGCGAGGGAAGAGGACCGGGTCGAGACAACAGAGACTTATGGAGAAGAGGAGTTACAAGCCGTGTCTCCCCTCTCTCATTATGGGCAATGTGAGATCGCTGGGTAATAAAATGGACGAGTTGACGGCGCTAGTCAGGAGTCAGAGGACTTTTCGGGTGAGCAGTGTTATGTGTTTTACCGAAACACGGCTGCACAAGGACATAACCGACCAAAACATTTCCACAGAGGGCTTCCAGACCTTTCGGGCCGATCGGAATTGCACTGAGAGCAGTAAGCAAAGGAGGGGGGCTTGCTGTTCTGGTTAAAAACAGATGGTGCAATCCTGGTCATATTACGATCAAGGAACGTGTTTGTAGCCCGGATATTGAACTTTCTGCTGTTGGACTCTGGCCATATTATTTGCCAAGGGAAATCTCTCATGCAATTGTGGTTGTTGTGTACATCCCTCCCTCTGCCAACCCGACATCGGCGTGTAACATCATTCACACCGTCATAGCCTGACTACAAACCCAGCACCCGAGTGCCCTCATTACCATCTTGGGTGACTTCAACCACGTTAACATGGCTAGGACACTGCCCAACTTCACCCAGTATGTGAGCTGTACAACCAGAGGGGAGAGGACCCTGGACTTGATGTATGCTAACGTTAAGGATGCATACAGCTCCTCTCCCCTCCCCCTCACTGGGAAGGTCAGATCACAACCTGGTGCATCTCAGACCCTGTCATGTGCCTCTGGTGAAGAGTAAACCTGCAACCTCGAGGTCAGTGAGGAAATGGTCGGGGGAGGCTTATGAGGCACTCCAGGATTGTTATGAGGCAACAGACTGGCAGGCCCTCTGTGAGCCACATGGAGAGGACATTGATGGGCTCACAGAGTGCATCACTGGTTACATCAACTTCTGTGTGGATTGCAATGTTCCGGCAAGAACTGTCCTTTGTTATTCCAATAACAAGCCATGGGTAACAAAGGACATTAAGGACATCCTGAATGCTAAAAAGAGGGTGTTTAAAGATGGAAATAGGGAGGAGCTGAGGACAATACAGAGGGACCGGAAAGCCAAGATCAGGGAGGCTAAAGACAGGTATAGGAGGAAACTTGAGTGGAAACTCTAGCAGAACAACATGAGAGAGGTCTGGAGTGGGATGAGGACCACCACTGGGTTCTGGCAAACCAGCAACAGAGGAGCTGAAGGTAGTGTGGACAGGGCCAACAAACTTAACCTGTTCTGCAACAGATTTGACACTGTGGCCCCTGCCCACCCCCCACATGATTCATCTGTTGTCTGCCCCCAATCAACAGATACTCCACTCTCCCTTCCTACCCCTCCTCATAGCCCCCCACCCTGCTCTCATGACTACACCCCTCCCACACCTGAAACCACCACGGTGGGCTTCACAGCTGAACAGGTGAGAAGACAGCTGAAACGTCTCCACCCAAGCAAGGCTGCAGACCCAGATGGTGTCAGCCCCAGGGTGCTCAAAGCCTGTGCCCCCCAGCTATGTGGAGTACTTCACCATGTCTTCAACCTGAGCCTGAGTCTCCAGAGGGTTCCTGTGCTGTGGAAGACGTCCTGCCTCGTTCCTATACTGAAGATGTCGCGCCCCAGTGGCTCCAATGACTACAGACCGGTGGCATTGGCCTCCCACATCATGAAGACCCTGGAGAGACTTGTTCTAGAGCAGTTCCAGCTAATGGTTATGCCACACTTAGACCCCCTCCAGTTTGCCTATCAGCCCAGACTAGGAGTTGAGAATTCCATTGTCTACCTGCTGAACCGTGTCTACGCCCACCTGGACAAGCCAGTGAGCACTGTGAGGGTCATGTTTTTTGACTTCTCCAGTGCGTTCAACACCATCCACCTGGCTCTGCTGGGTGAGAAGCTGACAGTGATGCAGGTGGATGCTTCCCTGGTGTCATGGATTATTGATTACCTGACCGGCAGACCACAGTACGTGCGCTTGCAACACTGTGTGTCAGCAGCACTGGGGCTCCACAGGGGACTGTCCTGTCTCTCTTTCTCTTCACCATCTACACCTCGGACTTCAACTACAACACAGAGTCTTGCCATCTTCAGAAGTTTTCTGATGACTCTGCCATAGTTGGATGCATCAGCAAGGGAGATGAGGCCGAGTACAGGGCTACGGTGGGAAACTTTGTCACATGGTGCGAGCAGAATCATCTGCAGCTTAATGTGAAAAAGACTAAGGAGCTGGTGGTGGACCTGAGGAAGGCTAAGGCACCGGTGACCCCTGTTTCCATCCAAGGGGTCAGTGTGGACATGGTGGAGGATTACAGATACCTGGGGATACGAATTGACAATAAACTGGACTGGTCATTGAGGCTGTCTACAAGAAGGGTCAGAGCCGTCTCTATTTCCTGAGGAGACTGAGGTCCTTTAACATCTGCCGGATGATGCTGAGGATGTTCTACGAGGCTGTGGTGGCCAGTGCTATCATGTTTGCTGTTGTGTGCTGGGGCAGCAGGCTGAGGGTAGCAGACACCAACAAAATCAACAAACTCATTCGTAAGGCAGTGATGTTGTGGGGGTGGAAATGGACTCTCTGATGATGGTGTCTGAAAAGAGGATGCTGTCCAAGTTGCATGCCATCTTGGACAGTGACTCCCATCCACTCCATAATGTTCTGGTTAGGCACAGGAGTACATTCAGCCAGAGACTCATTCCACCGAGATGCAACACTGAGTGTCATAGGAAGTCATTCCTGCCTGTGGGCATCAAATTTTACAACTCCTCCCTCGGAGTGTCAGACACCCTGAGCCAATAGGCTGGTCCTGGACTTATTTCCACTTGGCATGATTAACTTATTATTATTTAATTATTTATGGTTTTATATTGCTATATTTCTTCACTATTCTTGGTTGGTGCGGCTGTAACGAAACCCAATTTCCCTCGGGATCAATAAAGTGTGTCTGTCTGTCTGTCTGATTGTAGTGGGCTGAGGGGCCTGTATTGTGCTGTAGGTTTTCTATGTTTCTATGTTTCTAAACTATGCAAATGCAGATAGAAATAAAAAGAATAAATAATGAGCATGAAATAACGTTAAGAGTCCTTAAAATGAGACCATCGGTTATGGAAACACCAGAAATAAAATGAGTGAAAATTATCCCGTGTTGTTCAGGAGCTTGATGGTTGTGAGGCCTGGCGGGGCAAGTCCTGAGGCACTTGTACCTTCTACCCAATGGCAACCTGGCTGGTGAGGATCTTTGATCATGGATGCTGCTCTTCTATGGCAATGTTTCATGTAGATGTGCTCAATGGTTGAGAGGGTTTTACCTGTGATGTACCGGGCCGGATCCAGTACACTTTGTAGGATTTTCTGCTCAAAGGCAGTGGTATTCCCATACCAGGCTGTAACACAGCTGGTGAGCACACGTCCCACCATACACCTATAGTGGTTTGCCAAGGTTTTTGATGACATGTTGTCGTCAGCAAACTTAAATATGTCATTGGAGCTGTACCTAACCATGCAGTCATAGGAATAAAGTGAGTAGAGCAGGGATCTAACACATATCCCTGTGGTGTACCTGTGCTGATTGTAATTGTGAGGGAGATGTTGTTGCTAATCTGAACAGAATGGTGTCTGCAAGTGAGGAAATGGAGGATGTAGTTACATAGGGAGATATCAAGTCCTAGGAATTGGAGATTAACTTTGCGGGGATGATAGTGTTAAATGCTGAGCTGTAGTCAATGAGGAGCATCTTGATGTATGTAAGGTATCTTCATTGTCCAGGTGTTCCAGAGCCAAGTGAGGAGCCAATGAAACAGCACAGCCTCAAAAGAAGATGTTCCTTTAGGAAAGAGATGATGGATGATTTATTCAGCCAGAGTGTGATGAATCTGTGGAATTCATTGCCACAGAAGGCTGTAGATACCAAGTCATTGGGTATATTGAAAGCAAAAATTGATGGTCTCTATTCCCTGGAGTGCAGGTAAACAAAAGGAGATTTGATAAAGGTACACAAAATTATGAGGTGGTATATTGCAGATACAGTAAATGGAAGTAGGCTTCTTTCACTGAAGCTGGGTAAGACTAGTACTAGAGGTCATAGGTTAAGTGTGAGAGGTGAAATACTTAAAAGGGAACCTGAGGGGAAGCTTTATTCAGAGAGTGGTGCAAAATGGAATGAGCTGCCAGCAGAAGGGATGGATGCAGGTTCAATTTCAACTTTTAAGAGAAATTAGGATAAGTACATGGATAGGAGTAGTATGGGGACTATGGTTCAGGTGCAGGTCAATGGCACTAGACAGAATAACAGCCTAGCATGAACTAGATTTCCCAATGACCCACTTTCTGTGGTGTAGTACTGCATACTCTATGAAATCCATTGCTGTTAACTTGAATAATCTCTGATATTTTCCATTCAGCAGTTCTATTACAAATTGTTTTTCAAATCTGAATCAACGTGCACACATAGCTGTAACCTACTTTTATATTTATTATGAATAGAACCGTTGTACTATTTCGCTAGGTGTAATTAGGTGCTGACTATTCATACCTGGAAGAAAAATATGTACATTGACTTCTTTGCCATTCTATCAAATGAGAGCATTCATTCATTTTTAGGTGCGACTGAGAGTAAGTAGGTTCCATGGTGATGAAGAAGGACTGCTGAAACATGTTAAAATATGTATATCAATTAACAAAACAATAATTGTAAAGTTTCAAGTTTGCATGAATGGGAACAAATGTGATAGTTCTGATGAAGGTCTCAACAACAAACAGCAACTGTTTATTCCTCTCGATAGATTCTGGACAATTTGCCAAGGTCCTGCAAATGTAATAAAAGTTCCTTCATTACTTTCTTCAGTGTAAGGAAAGTAGAGAGTAATTTCTTTCTGGTAAATCCTAGAATAGACTCATTATAAATCTTGGTGTCAGTGACATTTCATCCTAACTTTTGGTAGTCAATAAAAGCCCTTGTATATATCATCCATAACATTTATTCAGAGCTGAGAAGAAAATGGTATTTTGAGAAGTATAAGAGCTGGGATGTCATGTTACAGTTTACAAAATGTTGGTTTAGCTAAACTTGGAGTATTGTATATGATTCTGGTCCTACACTACAGGAAAGATGTGATTTAAACTAGAGAGACTGCTGAAAAGGTTCACAAGTGCACTGCCTGTGTTGAAGAGCTTGAGTTATGGGGAGAGGGTGGATAGGCTAGGTCTGTTTTGCCTGGAGCAAAGGAGAATGAGAGGTAACATGATAGAGTTATGTAAGATTATGGTATACAAAATTATGAGAGGCTTAGAAAGAGCAGAGAGCCAGCATCTAATACTTGTAGTAATGGTGTCTAGAATTAGAAGAACATAAGTTTGAGGAGGTTTAAGAGGTATCTAAGGTGTACGTTTTTCACACAGGGTGTGCAATGAGCTACTGGATAAGTGGTGGAGTCAGGTTCAGCCACAACATTTAATAAGTATCTGGAATAGTATTTGAATGAGTAGGGCATTGAGGGATATGGAATTAATGTGGTCAAGCAGGATTAGTACAGCTAGTCATGATGGTTGGCCTAAATGTGATGGGAAGAAGAGCTTGTTTCTGTGTTGTTTCATGACTCCCTGAGCTTCTGAGAAATCGGTCTTTGTATATCATTATTATGCATATTTGTTGGAATTATATTCATGACAGGGATTGATAGATTTTAGGATGTCAAGAGGAATGTAGCCAAGGTAAGTAAAATAATCTGAAGTGAAGCTGAGTCATGGCTGAACAGGATTGAGGGGCTGAGGGCCTGCTCCTACTGCTAAAATATTCCCTGTTTGTGACCATTGTCTTTATAAATGGGTTCTTCACAATATTCTTCAATTAATTTCCTGATGTCATGTCTATTTCCTGCAGTAATGTCGAGTTATTTACTATCTTGTTTTCCTTTTTATTTACTCTTTTCCTGGATTAGTTGTGTAAGTGAAGAACTCATCTTCATTTGTTCAGGAACAATTTCACATTCCTTTATTTTAACTTCAAATTTTTCTACATTTATTCAATAAATGTAATTTCTAAATATCTCAATAGGTGAACAGTGTATATTTCCAACTATTTGATACTGCATATGTTCAACATTGTTTGCACCACTTTCACATTTTTGAATTATTTTCTGCTTATAAGATCTCATCAGCTATATTAAATAATATGACTGAAAACAAATGTTGGATTTCCTTTCCTCTAGTGCCTTAAATGTGCCAATATTTCTTTTTTTACCTTACCCATGGAAAATGTGCTTTCAGTCACAGTTGAGAGTTAGTTGTTTTCTATGGTTTTCAGTGAATAGGATAAATGTCTAATTACCTGATCCTCTTAGTGTTGGATGCTCCAGAACGCATCTCCAAACTGAATTTTGCCAGACATACTTCCAGTTTTGTTGGCTTATTACAACTTAATGAGGTGATATGCTTCACGCATCATTAAGTTGATGACTGAGTTATTTAACATGAATTTCCTCCAATTGTCTGAAAGGATCCAGAGGGATGAAATTTCATCTGATCATTTTACCAGCCACATGTACAAGTGGAATTGTCTGACTTGACAACATGTCATTTTTTTCCCCTTAATTCAGTCTTAATTCAGATATTTCTGATGTTTCAAACTCACGCTTGATTCAGTCCTGTCGTCATGGAGATGGTGTACCTTCAATGAACTTAATATTGAAGAACAATCAGTGGCTTTTTCTCCATTGGGATGGCATTCAGCTTTACGAAAGATCACAGAAGATGATATAGGGTTGTTACATGTAACTTGCTCAGTAGTGGAGAGAGAAGCCCTGTTAAATTAATCCCTCTTAGTTAAAGACATTAAGTTAAATTGCAGGAGTGCTGATCAGGTTGGCAATATTTTAACACATTACTGACAACAACGTTGTAGTAAGTGGGGAAGCCTGAGAAGGTGCACTTATGGCCCTTAACAAAGCCAGTGACTGTCAAGTTATTAATGGTGGACATTATGAGGCATTAAAGGTGAGAAAGTGAATAGGTCTTATCCTGTTCAAGAAGGTAATTATCAAACAGCAGTGGCATTCACTTTCTGTTGCGATATACTTGTACGTGCACTCATGAGCAGATGATTAAAGTTGGTGCGCATGCACCATTGTTTTTATCTGAAATATCTGTCTGGAAACATGGTGGCAGTGGTGGTGCTTGGAAAATTGCTCTTTTCAACCGCCGTGCCTGATTTTTTAACTTGCAGTTGGCAGCTTTGAAACATCGGAGGGTGAGTGTAACAGTAGAAAAATGTCAACTGAGACAAGCAACCAGCCACGAATAGAGACGGGTGCAATAGTAATGTCTGGAGGTGAGACAGCAGAATCTCAGTGGCACACAGCACCCGCGGGCGACCCCGTGCCGGGAAACTATGGTCAGGCCAGAAGTCCTCCCGCGATCAGCGGCATTTGCCCGCCGCCAGCCGTGACGGTCAACCGCGGACTGATAGACGGATGGAAGACATGGAGGAAGATGTGGACAAACTACAGTGTCATAGCACAAACAAGTTCCAGCATACCAGGTGGTATTATTTTTGCATATAATTGGACTGTCAGGACTTGAGATCTACAACAGTTTTGTGTTTGCACATGAGGCTGAAGGCCAAGACCTCACAAAGATTTTAGCTGCATTTGACAGATATGCTATCGGTGAGAAAAATATGAACTGTACTTGTTCAACAAGAACAAGGTGAGACCTTTGAATTATTTTTTGCCAGCCTTAGATCTCTTGCAAAGACATGTAATTTTTGCTCATGTATGTCAGACAGTCTGCTGAGAGACAAGGTCGTACTGGGCATTAACGAGGATGTCTATTACAAGAGAGAAAGCTAATGATCAATAACTGCATTGACATCTGTATAAGCACAGAAATGGCTGAATCACACCTACAAGCAGTCAGCACAGCTGCAAATAGCAGGTCCGCTACTGTCCATGGGATTAAACCTGGCGCTAACAAGAAAGGTTCACAGCATCCTGGACAGAAGGTGGAGCTAGTGGTGGAGCCAGAGCAAAAGGCACCTTGAACAGCCACAGAAGCAAAGAGAACCCTTGCAAGTGCTGTGGCACGGAAGATGCAAGAGACAAGCAACAATGCCCAGCGTACGGACAGGTGTACAGGGCATGTGGCATTCAAAATCATTTTGCAAAGGTATGCAAGCAGCAGCCCGTGTATGAGGTGGAAGCACAAAGCGATGACCAAACCGACAGTGACAGCAACACCGAGTTTATTGACAATGTCAACAGTTTGAAGACAAAGGATGACGTATTCGCACAGATGCTCATCAATGGAAAGCCAACAGACTTCCAAGTCGACAGCTGGGCGTGCATTAGCATTTTACCCCATAAATACTTGGAGGGACTAGATCACACACTAAGACAATGCACAAAAAAACTGATGATGTGGAACAAGACCACCATGGATGCAGAAGGGGTGTGCAGAGTGAAATTGCGTAACCCCATGATGAACCGCAAGTATTCCGTCGAATTTGTCGTGGTCACTGATGACCTTACACCATTGCTGGGAAGCAGGGCCAGCCAGCAAATGAAGCTGATTACAGTCACCGATGACAAATTTTGCAGGGTGCATGCATCTACGCTCAAAGGAAAAACAATGCACACCAGAATGCTATGCAGAGGTGTTCGATGATGCGCTCCAGGAGCTTCCGGGTGCAGCCCACCTGCAGACTGATGAAGGAATTCAACCCACAGTGTTACCCCCACGACGTCTACCTCACACTATGAAGCAGAAAGTGAAAGCTGAGCTTGATCAACTGGTAGACCACAAGGTGATAGCTCCAGTCCGTGAACCTTCAAGGTGGGTTAGCCAGCTAGTGGTTGCAGAGAAGAAGAACGGCAATCTTCGGATATGCATTGATCCTTGACATTGAACAAAGCGCTGAGGAGAGAACACTACCCCCTTCTGGTGATAGAGGACATTCTGCCAGATCTGGACCAGGCTAAGGTTTTCAGCAAGCTTGACATGAGTTCTGCATTCTGGCAAGTGAAATTGGCCAGTGAATCAAGCGTGCTCACCACCTTTCAGGTGGTATAGATGGCTGAGACTTCCGTTTGGAACAAAAAGGAAATTCCATCAGAGGTCTTCCAGTGCAGACTGCACAGGCGCCGGAAGGACTACCTGGAGTGATCTGTGTTGCAGACAACATTCTGGTGTATGGGAAAGGGGAAACGCAGGGAAAGGCAATTGCCGATCATGATGTGAAACTTGAGCAGCTATTACAGCTATGCAGAGCAGCATATCAGGCTCAACAAGAACAAATCTATCTTCAGAGCGACAGAGATACCTTTTTGGGGCATCTCATCACAAGTGAAGGACTTCAGCCTGATCCTTAAAAGGTCGCTAGCGTTCTCAACATGCCAGCACCCACGGATGTGCAGGGAGTGCAGAGATTGAGCGGATTTGTCAACTACCTGAGCCGTTTTCTACCAAGTCACTCAGATATCCTTGAGCCAATAAGACAGCTGACAAAGCCAGATGTAGCATGGGAGTGGTCAGCTGAGCAGCGAGACGCTCTCTCCAAGATCAAGTACATAGTATCCGCAGCACCGGTGTTAGCATACTACAATTCTAAGGAGGAACTAACCATCCAATGCAACGCCAGCAACAAAGACCTAAGGGCAGCACTCCTCCAGAATGGGTGTCCGATCGCATATGCAAGCAGAGCGCTAATGGACACAGAAACCTGTTACACAGTGATCAAAAAGGAAATGCTCACAATTGTTTTCGCATTTGAGCGTTTTCATCAATACACTTTTGGCCGCTTCACAAGAGTATTCTGCGATCACAAGCTGCTCGAAATGATAGTTAGGAAGCCGCTGGTGAAGGCACTAAAGCACCTACAGGGAATGCTTCTTCACCTGCAGAGCTATGATTTCGACATCACCTGCTGTCAAGGAAAGGTCATACACCTCGCGGATACACTATCGCGAGCAGTCAGCGGGTACTCCAGGAGAACAGCTTCGATGAAGTCAACATGCTATCCCACCTGCCAGTCCGCGATGAGTGTCCAGAGCAGATTCGCATAGAAACAATGAAAGATGACACACTACAGATGTTGAAACGTGTAATCATCAGCCGATGACCGAGCAAGCATGATGCGCTACCAGAGCAATTCACATCTTACAATAGCTATAGGGATGAACTTGCAGTCCAAGACGGCTTAATCTTGAAAGGTGAGCGTGTCATCATACTGCATAGCGAGCAAAAGCAAATGAAGGGAAGAATTCATTCGTCACACTTGGGCATAGAAGGATGCCTCAGGCGTGCACATGAATGTCTTTTTTGGCCAGGCATGAGCAGCAACATCAAGCAATATATTGCCACATGTCATGTTTGTCGCACATACGAAACAAGTCGGCAGAAAGAATTGCTTATGAGCCATGAGGTACCTGCTTGGCCGTGGGAAAAGGTAGGTACCAACCTATTTACATTCAAAGGAAAAGAATATCTCCTCACCGTTGACTACTACAGAAATTTCTTCGAGGTAGATCTTCTTTGAGGTATGACTAGCACAGTCATTATTTGCAAATTGAGGGCTCATTTTGCGAGATATGGTAGCCCAACACAAGTGGTTAGTGATAATGGGCCACAATACAAGTCAGTGGAGTTTCACAGATTTGCACAAGAATGGCATTTTGAGCACTTGTGTAGCAGTCCCGGAAAGAGTAAAGCAAATAGAAAAGCTGAATCAGCAGTTAAAACAGCTAAGCGGATCCTCACAAAGAGCAACAAATCACATGCAGATCCCTACCTCACACTTCTAGACCATCGCAACACACCTTCGCAAGGGCTCAGTACGAGTCCTGCCCAGCGTCTGATGAATCGCCTACAACAGCGAGTTTACTGGAACCCAGAGTCGTACGCAAACGTGAGCGTATGAAACAACGTGTCCAGGACCAGGCCAACAATTACAACAAATCAGCCAAAGATCTTGCCCCACTCGACGAAGGGGATACCGTGCGCATGCAACCCCTGGTGCAAGGTAAAAAGAATTGGGAGAAAGCAATTGTGTGTTGGCGCCTTGATGAGCATTCATATGTAGTTCAAGCCCCTTCTGGGATCTACCGACATAATTGCACACATCTACGAAAGACGGCTGAGAACCGCCTGAAAAGCTAATCACACACGAACAGGCAAAACCAGGTCAAACAACTGAGATCAATGACCACAGTGTACCTATCACATCAAATGCACACAGCCAAACACTAGCAGAGGCTAATGACACAGCACAAACAATAACTCAAACGTCGAAACATGCAAATAACAAACAAAAGGACTCAGACAAAACAGTAAAAACTTGTTCTGGCTGTACAGTGAAAAGGCCACAATATTTAGAAGACTTTGTCCCGCATTGAATAATTGCATGAACAATTGAACAATAAGCCTGTGACACTATTTGGCATTTTAATGTCATGTTTATACTCAAAGAAGGACCATGTCCTATTTGAGGTTGTGTAGTTTGTAGTTTGAAGTTAAAGTCAAATTTTAGTATGTTTTATTTTGTATATATGCTCATACAAATGGAAATAATGAGTGGTATGTATTTGTGACAGACATAAGGCATGATTATTGAATGCTTTAAAAGTTAATTCCATGAAAATATACTGGAAAGCAGACTCCAGAGAAGTTGAATTTAATTGTTAATACAATTGCTCCTTTTCTTTGTTTTAATAAAAAAGGGGGATGTTACAATATACTTGTACATGCACTTGTGAGCAGACAACTAAAGTTAGTGTGCATGTACCGTTGTTTTTATCTGGAATATCTGTCTTGAAACACTTTCTGCTTCACACCCAGTGGGAGAGAAATTTTATTTACCGAGAAACTGAACATTATTGAGTTGAGCATGCTACCCTAAGGAAATAAAACAACAACATATTGCTGCTAAATAACTAGTGTTTCACAAAGAACATCTTCCTGTGAATTTAATAGAATCTTAGCTAGTCACCGATCTCAGTGGACAACAAAGAATTTGCTTCCTGAATAACTCTGGGTATATCTGATGGATTTCAGACTGCTGATTATGAAACTCACCATGAAATTTCCCTATCATGCACCAATTTTTAAAAATTGCCCATATTTGTTATTTCAATTCATAATTCAAGACAGACTAACTGATGCCAAGATTAAGGAAGGCAATTTTGTTGGTTCACAAACCAAACAGATCATCAATGACAGGCCATTTGAAGAATTCTAGTGGGACCAGAGAAAATTGCTGGAAGGCATTCAAGGATGTTGCTAAAAACTTTCTTGGCAACTACAGAGCGCCAAACCGTGCAGCTGGTTGATAACGTGCTTCAAGCATAAAACTTCATGGAGTGCAACATGTCACTAAAGTCTCATTTCCTTCACTCCCATTTAGACTTCATCCCTGGTGCTGTCAGTGTTGAGCATGGTGAAAGGTTTCACCAGCACATTGTGGTCGTGGAGAAACTGTATCAGGGCAGCCCAAATCCATTATTGCTGGCTGATTATTGTTGGACACTTAACCGAGGAGTCTTAGAGACTGAGTACAAACAAGTGTCATCAACAAAACATTTTTAGCTTAGTTACAGTAGTGCCAAGCATTAGAACCATTATGTAATTAAATGTGTTATATTCAATGAAACCTAATTTCTTGTTTCTTCAATGTTCTACATGATACAAGTAGTCTGAAATTATTTGTGTTCAGCTTCAATTGGCCTATCATAAACAAAAACAAAGTTCTGTGGAAACAACACTTTCAAAAAAAAATTGTTGCCCAGTGCATTTCTACTGATCCCATTTTGGCAATGGGCCCTTAGCATCATAGTCACTTCCTTAGTAAAGCACACATGTTACAGACAAAGCTTATCAGACACTCAGTATCTATTCTTTGGTATCTATTTGTTGATTGCAGAAATGCCAGTTTTGAAATGTATGCATTACAAAAAAGCATTCTAGTTAGTGGTACTGTACAATTGCCAGTTAATTAAAACACAACTGCAACAAAGAACCTTGCACGTTGCTTGGGCATTAGAATACCTCCATACTCCTCCCCAAAAATCCGTTAAATATTATTTGTCCTGCTGTGGAACATGATTTGTGTTTGAAGTTCACAATAAATAGGCCAATGTTCAACAAAGAAATGTTGGAATTTACATGCTAGGACAGACCCTTAATTAGAATTACTATTTAAAACAGTCTGCAATGCAATAAGGAAATTGATCCTCATTTGGACTGATATAATATTGGGACAAGGCTGGCACAATTACTGAAAAATCAATTTCAAATCAAAGCTCTGCTAATTTAAATTATTTGGCCTCATTGTAATTTGATCGGAAAGCAGTATCAGCAAGATACCTGTCTACAGGTGTTCAAAGTAAATGTATTGTCAAAGTACATATATGTTACCGTATACAAACTTGAGATTCACTTTCAGTAAATCCAATAACCATAATTGAATGATACTCCACACTAACAGGGTGGACATCCAGTGTGCAAAAGACAACAAACTATGCAAATACAAAATGGAAAAAAGTTTAAAAACAAATACATAAATAAGTAATAAATATTGAGAACATGAGACGAAGAGTCCTTGAAAGTTGAGTCCATAGGTTATAGGAACATTTCAGGTATGGGGCTGGTAAAGTTGAGTGAAGTTATCTCCTCTGGTTCAAGAGCCTGATGGTTGAGGAGTAATAACTGTTCCTGAACCTGGTGGTGTGAGTTGTAAGGCTCCTGTACCTTCTCTCTGGCAGCAGTGAGGAGAGAGCATGACCTGGGTTGTGGATGCTCCACCGCACTGTGTAGATGTGTTTAATGGTGGGATGGCTTCCTCTGTGATGAACTGGGCTGTATCCACTACTTTTTGTGGGATTTTCCATTCAAGGTCATTGATGTCATGGTTGGTTGCTTAAAGAGTGAATCGTTCTCCTGAAGGGAGACATCCATCTCTGAATGTTGGTATTGTTTCTATTTCAGTTCATCTTGTGTGGTGGATGAAAATGATTGAAAGAAAAAGAACTATTGACCGCAGGTTTTCAGATGGCTACCTAGAGGTGCCACTGGCATTGTTCCATGGTGAAATTACTCCATAAGGAAACAAGGAAAAGTGGTAGCAGATTCACAAAGCAAGCCTGCTGAGAGATGACAAAGGAAGTCAATAATTAAAAGATGGGAACAAGATTCATTACTGTGAATACCTCACACAGCAAACCAAATTTGTACTCATCTGCCTGATTGACCTCACTACAATTCATGTGTATGCTTTTTAAACACACAGTATGTTGGGTACTGGCTTCCCAGAGCATCAGTTCCTAAAAGCCCATATTTAAATTACTTAGTGATATTGTTTCTCCTTTATTCTGAATAAACCCTTCCATTCTGCAAGCTAAAGGGCAGCATTATAGTATAGTAGTTAGTTTAACACTGTCACAGTGCCAGCGTCCCAGGTTCAATTTTCTTGCTAATGGTGAGTTTGTATACTCTCTCCATAACCGCACGGCTTTCCTCTGAGTGCTTCGCTTTCCTCCCACTTTCCAAAGAGGCAAGGGTTAGTCGATCACATGGATGTAATTGGGATGTTACTGTGCTGTATCTCTAAGCAAATAAACAAATTGAACATTTTTCCTCCTCCTATGTTCTTCATCACTTCTCTTTTCACCCATCCTCTGCATTCTGCCTTTAGCAGCTGAAGCCAATCATTCTGGCATTCTCCATTCAATTCTTTCCACCTGAAAATCCACCTTAAGATATGAGACTAGATAAATAATTGTCCATTGCTTCAATACCTTTTTTGGCAACAGACTTTTGACATACTGGCTGCATGGGCAAGAAACATTCAAATTACACTAAGGGAAATCAGCAATCCGTTTCAACAAGCCATGTGTTGCCCTTAAGGCATTTGTTCAGCTTTATTACATTTTCACTTTAGTAATTCGTTTGTAATTACTTTCTAGTTAAAGTTAAGGTTGTTGAAAGTAAATCAGTTGTCTGTGATGTATCACGGCATGCGATGACATCACACCCGGTTTCGTCTTGTGGGAAAATATCGGTTTGGAGAAACGGGAAGGAGGGGGCTTGTGTGTGCAGGATCAGCATGAGAAAAGTTCCGTTTCTACGCACTAAGAAACATCATAGAAGCAACGCTGTAAGTTCATAAGATAATTGATAAGTTGAAGTAAAAATGTTAATGCTGATTCTGTAAAAAGTAATGACGGCTGATAAAATTTATTTTCTTGTGCTATTGAAAGCGTTGCTGGATAGTTTATGTTGAAGTGTAGTTAAAGCCAGTTGATGGCGTAGGTAGATTCTGACTGTATGTTGTATGTTAATGAGACTTTAATGTAATATAGTTTGCTGTAGTTTTACTTTCACAAGTACTTATGATGTAAATGTGATGTCAAGAAGGAAACAAATACTGTATATATTTTGTATTGTTTTATCAACAGTTTTCACCATACGTTAATGTGGAAGAGTGAACAATAAATGGGCCTCATTGACTACGGTTTACCTCAGTGTTTAGTTCAGAGTTCCTACACCTGAAGGAGAACACTACAAGCCAGTTTAACTACTCTTCTTTAATGTTCTATGGTGTTACCATCATTGAAATACTGTGAGGAAACTGAAATTGTTTTTGTACTCTAGAAGTAATACGTAACCTGCTTTGTTGATCTGCTCCAAACTTGGCTAAACTTACTTCTAAATGAGCCATGCATATTACTGTTCTTGCTTAAATGCAGTCATGTCAGTCACCACTGTATCACTTTCCACACAAGCATCTGTAAGATGACAAATGGATTTCTCAGGAGTGCTATAAATCAAAAATTACTCCTCAATATTTTCTGCCAAGACTACATTGTTCCAGACCTTATTAATGGACCAGAGCTAAATACTAAAGATGGGATGAGAACAATTGCCCACAACATCATTTGACTAAATCCGACATATTGTACACTAGTCAAGTTGAAGTCAATGACAATTGGGTGGGGGCAAATCTTTGGCTGAATGCTGAGGGTTAATAACCTCAGTCTTATTACATTTATGCAGGAAGTCCTCAGCTCAGTGTAAAATCTTTAACTACCTTGTCAATGGGCTTTCTTTCATCATAAGGTCAGATCTGGGGATAGCACAACCTTCAGATGTATTTACCACGCCTCAGATGATAAGGCAGCCAGTGGAAAAGCATCCATGTTTAGTTTAATTGCTGGAAGTAATGTCCATATGACACAATATTCAGCTAATGATCATTTCCAACAAGTGGCATGGATCATGTGGGAGATAAAATTCCCTTGACATGAAACCCTTTCGAATTCAGAAAAGCTGTCCATTGTGTTTACCCTTTTCTTACTGAGTCTTCTAAATCTGGGTCCTGCAAGATCTTTGACTACCTCTACTGCACTAGAAATGATACGTTTTTGCACCTGGAAAGATGGTACCTGCTGTTTTCTCTCAACACCAAGAGGTTGGTGCCACTAACACATTGTGCATCCCTTTGTGATGATATGTGGGGTCCTAATGTATACCTGGTGGTATTTGTTGTGCTGTGCAACTACATATCAATTAAAATAAAAACACACACTCAGGATGTGGCTTTAACAGGTATATTCACATTGTAGGGAAAGAGGGAGAGGGAATGGGGGAGGATCAATATACATGCATAGTCAACAGATCATTATGCATAGTTAAGTTATAGGTGCATATATAGTGCTAAGGGGAGTAATTGCTCTAAAAGAAATAGATCCATACATTACACTCCCCCCCTTTAGACTAATGTAATATAAACTGTATATCAAACAAAACACTCAAATTCCCTCTAACAGACCATATTCAAATAAACATGCTTTCACAATAACAGTCCAAAACTAATTTCTCTATCTTGAAGATTCAGTATTTTGGGTGGTACTCTGTGTCTTTCAGGATAGCACCTTTGGACCTGTGGTTTGGCAGGTGTGTTGTCGAAGGTAATTTTCTCTGTTGCAGGTGTCCTGTTGATGTCAGTGATATGATCATCACTTAGAAATAAGTCTGGTGGCTGTAATCTGTCTTTCTTGTTGGCTGTAGTCAACTCCGGTGAGTTCTTCAGCTGAGCATCCAGTGCCTGGTCCAGATCATATCTCCATGTCTGATCTTCAACATCCACTATGTACATCAGTGTTCTTGTAGCTATCCTGCTGGGAATCCACTTGTATTCTCGGTAATCACGAGCTGTCCAATCTCGAAGCTCCTTGCAGATTCACTTGGCAACTGGCTGAACAGTTCATTCTGCACTTCCCTCTGTAGATCTGGTTTCAGGAGGTCTATGTGTGATCTTAGATTCCTGTTCATGAACAGCATTTCAGGGGTTTGATTTGCTGAGTGCCAGTGTAATTGGACTTTTCTCAACCATTCATGCGTGAAAAGCGCTGACCCTCCACTTTTCAATACATAAAGCTCTAATTGTTGTGCTTGGCCTCCATACATCACTTTCACTTTCAGTTTGCCATTGGGAGACTCTTTTCACATGTATAAGTCTTTAGCATCACTAATTTCTAATGGTAGCTTAGAAAAAGTGTTTTAGTCAGCCTCTGAAATTATAGACAAAGCTGATCGTGTATGTTCAGTTTTACACCAGACACATCTATTGTGATCCGTATGTTTTTGTGATCTGCTTCAGTAATACTCTACAGTTCCAGGCATGATGGCTCACCTTTGTCAGACTTTCTGTTGTCCCATTCTGTTTCACATTTAGTCACTTCAGGCTTTTGTTTTTTGAAACTTTTCACTCTCTATGGTGGTGATTTTTGTATGATTTGCACACTCTCTCTACGTAACCTGATCAGTGACACTTCTTACGAACTTTTTCTTTGAACCACCAGTATTTGCATCAGGGAGGATTTGCCAATTTCCTTATTACTATTATAAAAGTTGTACCCTCTAGTTTTGGATACCCCCACCAGAGGTAATGTCCTCTCTACACCCACCTTATCTAGTCCTTTCAACATTCGATAGGTTTCAATGAAATCTTCCCCCCCCCCACTGTATTCTTCTAAATTTCAGTGAGTGCAGACCCCAAACTGCCAACCGATTTTTATATGTTAAGCCCTTCATTCCCAAGATAACCCTCGTGAACCTCCTCTCGACTTTCTCCAATGACTTTCTCCATCCTTTCTGAGATATGGGGCCTAAAATGTCAATAGTCCAAGATGGCGTCTTGCAGCGGTCACTCCAGAGATGATGTCTGTAATTTGTTAAGCAGGGTGGCATGCACAATCCAAATCTGATGAAAAACAGATGTAGGAGCACGGAGGAACATCTGGAAATCTCCAGGAAGGCCTTCTTTATTGCTGCTGCTATAGTGAGGTCCAGGTCTCTGCTGAGAAGAACGGGCCCACAGTCCTCGGGGTTGCGTTACCGGTGGTCGTTGGTGGGGGCATCTTAATGCGTTCAGCAGAGGATGGTGCTCGGAGTGGCTGTGTCGGAGGGGATGGTCGGAGGCTCGGAGATTCGACGGACTTGGAGTCCGCTGCGGTCCGGGCGCGTTCACTATGTGCTGCGTCTGCGAGTCTGGGTCTGACAGAGCTTTCATGTGTGCTGAGTCTGCGACACTGAGTCCGGAGGCGCCTTGGAAGTCCATAGCGGGGGTATTCCCATCTGTCGCCGGCGTGGAATAACGAGTCTATCAGGACCCTGAGGACTTGCGGAAACTGTGTGGTGGTTTCTTTCGAACTTAGTCTTTTAACATCTTTGGACTATTTTTACCGTGCCCATGGTCTGTTTTTTTTATCAATTATGCTATTGTCTGCACTGTTGTAACTATATGTTAACTATAACTATATGTAACTATGTGGTTTTGTGTAGGTCTTGTAGCTTCAGTTTTTGGTTTGTTGGGTGAAGAGTTGGTCCCCTGACTTGGTGTGTCTGGGCGGTCTTGTTTTGTCTGGTGGATTTGGAGCTCCTTTCTGGGAAATGCGATAAGATGGTAGCACGATATTAATATGCAGCAGCTTCTCTGGACTCTGGATTGGGGATTGCTAAACGTTATGTCAATTTTCTGGTGTAGTCTGTTTTGTCATGTGCTTTTGTGATATCATTCTGGAGGAACGTTGTCTCATTTTTTAACTGCATTGCATTTGTGGTTTCTAAATGACAATAAACTGAAATTCAATTCAATTAAAAAAAACTGTTGACAGTACTCCAAGTGCAGCCTGACTAGTGTCCTACAAAGGCTCAGCATTATCTCCTTGCTTTTATATTTTATTCCCCTTGAAATAAATGCCAACATTACATTTGCTTTCTTTACCACAGACTCAACCTGTGAATTAACCTCCTGGTAGTCTTGCACGAGGACTTTTGCACTCCTCATGTTTGAATTTTCTCCCATTTATAAAATTCCTCCACTATTGTTTCTTTTACCAAAATGCATTACCAGGGGTGCAGTGCTACCGGAGCTCACCGGAGCACCACTCCAGCACCTCTGTAAATAAAAGTCAATATAAACAAGTGGGGAATTTAACAGCGGCCGCATATTAAATAGAGGGAATTTTATGGAAGCAGGGTTTGAGGAGAGGGGTTGGGGACTGGTGGGGAAAATACCACTAATAACATTAGGATATTTGATCATTTTTGGTGAAATCCTGGAGTTGTGACTGTTTTGTGAATTTCCTTCTTGCTCGACCTGTTGTGCCAGCAGACCCTGCTGTAGCCTCCAGCCATTTCACAGATCCTCAGTCTCCCTCCAGCTCTCGTTGTTGGAGCATTGTTCGCCGAGAAAATGAAAGTCTTAGATCTTTTGAAAAGTGGCCTGTTGCTTGCCAAAGTGGGCCGTAAGGTCGGTAAGAATGAATCGAGCATTCACACAATAAAGCAGAAAGAAGCTGAAATTCGTGGAAGTGGTAGTGTTACCCCTACAATGGCAAAAAATGGTCTCTCTGGTTCATGATAAAGCATTAAGTGTGTGGCTAGAGGACATGTCACAGAAGCATATCCCTGTTGATGGCAAAATTATGTGTGAGAAAGCACTTAGCCTCTATGAGCACTACTGCGAGGCTGTTGAGGACAGCAAGGGGAAGGAGTTTAAGGCTAGTAAGGGATGGCTTGGCTAGCTATGTAAAGCACTACAGCCTCAAGAAAATTTTGTTTAGATACAATAATAATTTATGTATAGCTTCAAGCTTCTTTATCTTTTTGTACATTTAAAGACTAAACAGGATCTGTATTGGTCTAACCACATAATACCCAGCGTGTGAGGATATTTTGAGTATCGACACTCACAGGTACACTTCCTGACCAACCATTTCTGTGAGAGAAATGGTACGAGGCAGAGTTGCCAACCTACTGCTTTTGATACTAAAATTCAGCAATATTAATATTGGGAAAAATGCGGGCTAATTTATCCTTTGACATATGTGCCTGATGCACTACCCTGAACTGTATCAAGGAATGACGGGCACAAATAGGTGAAGTATATGAAAAACATTACTCCATTGGTTATCTGAAAGTAACTCTAAAAATTCCAATTCTCAGGCAGCTTTAATTTTATCGTTAGATATCATTTGTGAATTCAATAACCATTTATATATTGCAGCTATTGATCCTTTTTGGAGTGGTTTAACCTGGAAGAGGATATCTATTATATTAGATGGATAAGCGGAGGGATAATTTGGAAGCAAAGTACGTAAGAAATTCTTAATTTGTAAATATCTAAAAAAGTGTATATTGGATAAATCAAATTTATCCATTAGCTGAGTAAAAGACATTAAACAATCCCTTATCAACAAATCTGAACAAGTTTTTAAATCTTTGGTTTTCTAAACTAAAAAAACCTGATCTAAAATTGCTGGTTTAAAAAAATAGTTACAATATATTTTACCAGAAAGGACAAAATTATTTAATTCAAAAAATCTGCGAAACTGAAACCAAATTCTTAATGTATGTTTAATAATAGGATTAAGGTCTTGTCTACCAAACTTAGAGAGCAGAAAAGGAAGAGGAGCTCCCAGTAAAGAGGCCAAAGAATACCCCTTCACCGAGTTTTTCTCCAATTCTACCCATAAAGGACAGTCATATATGTCTGAACAATGAATCCAACAAGTATTATATCGAATATTAATTGCCCAGTAGTACAGTCTAAGATTTGGCAAAGCCATACCACCATTCTTTTTTTAATTTCTGCAATAAAGGTTTACCCAATCTAGGATTTTCATTATTCCAAATATAGGATAAAATTTTAGAGCTTATTCTGTCAAAAAAATGTTTAGGAACAAATAAAGGAACTGCTTGAAATTTATATAAGTATTTCAGTAGAACTATCATTTTAATAGCATTAATTTGACCAATTAATGATAGCATCATAGGAGACCATTTAGAAAGTGTTTGTTGGGTATAATCAATTAATGGGAGAAAATTATATTTATTCAGAACTTTAAAATTCTTAGTAACTTTAATACCAAAGTAAGTAAATTGATTTTTAGCAATACTAAAAGGTAATTGCTCATACTGATCCAATGATTATAAATAGGAAGTAACTCACTTTTGTATAAATTTAACTTTTATCCAGAAAAACTTCTAAATTCTGAGAATATGGATAACATAGAAGGGATAGATTTCTTAGGATCCAAAATGAAGACTAACAAGTCGTCTCCATACAACGAAACCTTATGCATTTTATCTCCTCTCTCAATACCTTGAATATTATTGGAATTCCGAAGAGCAATAGCAAGAGGTTCTAGAGCCAAGTTAAATAACAAAGAACTAAGAGGACAGCCCTGCCGGTTACCTCTGTATAGTCTAAAATAGGGAGATATTTGATTGTTAGTTATAACCGCGGCCATAGGAGCTTAGTAGATCATTTTGATCCAGGAAATGAAACTCAGACCAAAATTTCAAATAAATAAAACCACTCCACCCTATCAAGGGTTTTCTCTGCATCAAGGGAAACAACACATTGAGGTTCTTTGGATGGAAAGGAATAAATAAAGTTCAGTAGTCTCTGAATGTTAAAGTATGAATATCTATTCTTAGTAAATCCAGTTTGATCGTTAGAGATAACTTTAGGTAAAATATTCTCGATCCTATTAGCCAAAATTGTAGAAAAAATTTTAAAATCCACATTTAGAAAAGAAATTAGTCTATAAGAGGCACATTCAGATAAATCTTTTCCTTTTTTAGGAATTAGTGAAATTAATGGCTCATAAAAAGTTTTCGGGAGAGACCCAAAGGATATAGAATCAGTGAAAACTTGACATAAATGAGCTGTAAGAATCTCAGTAAAAGTCTTTAAAAATTCTACTATATATCCATCTGGTCCCAGAGCCTTACCTGATTGAAGAGAGGATATAGCCCTTGGTATTTCCTCTTGTTCAATATACAATGTCACAAATGCGTGGAATCACACTAGTTACAAGTTTACTTTTGGGTAAATAGCAGTTTTGTCAACACGTTACATTTCTTCATGGCAGTTGTGGCTGATGCAGGTGGCATCTCAAAATGATTGAAATACTGATGCCTTAGGCTGATAAGGCCTCCAGCTAAGAGTCCTTCTCCTTGGTCCTCCTCATCCATCTTTCAGTAACTTACCTCAGACCCTTGCTCCTCTGCTCATTCCTCCAATTTTCTGACAGCTACTAATCACAAAAAGGGTAACATCTGATTTATGCAGAAGTCTCTAACACTTGTCTTGAAGCAACTTGTGCATCCATCTCTGTGAATTTCGTTAATTTTAAACAACAAGCAAAAGTTCAATAAGCAGAATCACAGCAGCAGCCAACAGAAATTTAATTAGCAACTATTAAGTTACAAAAAGAGGACGTTAGGAGAATATAGGGAGACTTGGATAGGCTGGGTGAGTGGGCAGATACCTGGCAGATGTCATTCAATGTGAATAAATGTGAAGTTATCCACTTTGGTAGCAGGAACAAGAGGGCAGAGTATTGTCTGAACGGTGTAGAGTTAGGTAAGGGAGAAATGCAAAGAGACCTAGGAGTCCTAGTTCACCAGTCAATGAAGGTGAAAGAGCAAGTGCAACAGGCAGTGAAGAGGGCAAATGGAATGTTGGCCTTTGTTACAAGGGGAATTGAGTACAAGAGCAAGGATGTCCTTTTGCATTTGTACAGGGCCCTGGTGAGACCACACCTGGAATATTGTGTACAGTTTTGGTCTCCAGGTTTAAGGAAGGACATTCTGGCAATTGAGGAAGTGCAGCGTAGATTCACTAGGTTGATTCCTGGGATGGCAGGGCTGTCTTACGCAGAGAAATTGGAGAGATTGGGCTTGTACACGCTGGAATTGAGGAGATTGAGAGAGGATCTGATTGAAACGTTTAAGATAATTAAAGGATTTGATAGGATTGAGGCAGGAAATATGTTCCAGATGTTGGGAGAGTCCAGTACCAGAGGGCATGGATTGAGAATAAGAGGTCAGTTATTTAAAACAGAGTTGAGGAAGAGCTTCTTCTCCCAGAGAGTTGTGGAGGTGTGGAATGCACTGCCTCAGAAGACGGTGGAGGCCAATTCTCTGGATGCTTTCAAGAAGGAGGTAGATAGATATCTGATGGATAGGGGAATCAAGGGATATGGGGACAAGGCAGGGACTGGGTATTGATAGTGAATGATCAGCCATGATCTCAGAATGGCAGTGCAGACTCGAGGGCCCGAATGGTCTACTTCTGCACCTATTGTCTATTGTCTATTGTCTAAAAAGAGAAAAGCTGGAAGAATTGAAAGCAGCATTTGTGGAAAGCAAAAAACAGAATTAACATTTTGGGTTGGGGCTATCAGCCTGCTATGTTAACACTGCTTCCCTTTGCATAGATGATGCTCATCTACTGAAGATTTCTTGCATTTTCTGTTTTAGCCATAGACTTCTAACATCTACAGTTTCATTCATGGATCTGTAGCGAATAACTCCCTATGCATAACTCTAGTGGGGAGCCCTTCTGGCTAAAGAAGGATCATATATCTATGTGAGTTTTAGAGAAAGCAATAGATAAAGGGTTAAGTATATTTCATGCTACAGTGCTTCCTCCACATACATCAACAGGCATCATCATTGAAGGCCTAACACCCTCACCAATTCTGTATCTGATATATTTTTAGCACAAGCACGTTACCTTGAAGCCAATTTACTAACCATAGGAAAGACTCTCTATATGTAAAACCCCCAACTCAAGTCACAACATACATATTATTTTAAAGTGTTTATGTTTTTTGAAAAAATGTCCCTGATGCAAGGAATAGCTTTTTCTAGATCTTGATTTCGAGGTCATGGCAGGTAATTGTCTTCAAACAGATATCAAGTTGAATATTTTAAACATGAAGCCAAAACGATACAACCTTATTCAAAATTCTGTTGGTCAGACAGTATCTAAGGAAAGGATTAATGAGTCGATGTTTCAGGCCAAGACACTGCTTTCTAGCATCTGCCGAATCTCTTGTGTTCATGACACTCATTTGAGCTATTTATAAGAAACTAGGTTAGGCACACAGTTCGAAGTGATGGAAGACAAATGGATATTGAATTGAATATTTTAAAATGAAGAATTAGTTTGATATGGGGTGACAGGGCAGCCTAGCAGATAATATAATGCTCTACAGTGCCAGATATTCATTGGCAGACAGGTACTCAATTTCCACTGCTGTCTGTAAGAAGTTGGTGTGTTTTCCCAAAAACACGTGGGCCTCCTCCACTTGCTCCAGTTTCAGATTGCAATCCATGCTATTTTGGTGCCGGAAGCACGGTAACACTCGCAAGCTGCCTCAGCACACTGTGTTGGTTGTTGATGCATTTCACTGTGTTTTTTGATATTTTGATGTACATGTGGCAAATAAAGCTTATCTTTAATCTTTACTTTTAGAATATTGTAATACCAAATCATAATTCCACTGTCGGCCACAGAAAAGCTGATGGATTTTAGCATTCTCAGCATAGTAAAAATACAATGCAAATATTATCTCTGTTGAACAATTGATTGATTAAAATAGATCCAAAATTTCCTCTAATGAATTCTCACCCATGGTTCAGTACAACAAATACACTCCAATTAAAGTAAATGGACTATTCTTAGAGTGCCATGATTCATAATAAACAATAAAATGATTGGGGTCAGATTTATTAAATAAAGTTTTCTTCCTTTCAAACATTTAACATCTCTTCAAGACTCAATCCCTTTTTGTTTAGCTTTGTTTTCAAAAAGCTATGCTGTTGGTGATGAAGAACAGAGTGCATACCAAAAAAATGCCTAGTGCCAGTTTCTTGTTTTCATTCAAACAAGATGACCACTGAGACATTTATGATGAGATCTACAGCTGCCTGAAATTACATGCGTTTGATCCAACTATAAAATTGCATTCTTAATTCCAATTTATTTTATTATATTTTACTAATTTGAAAAAGTACTTTGATACCATTATAAAATGCTTTGCTTTGTTTAAAAGGAATATTTAGAGAAAATTTGCATATAATTTTTTCAAGCCAGTTTAATATTTATTCTGTGGGTAAGTACAACAAATTCACATTCTCCAGCAGGGCTGTGTGAGGAAGGAGGAAATAAAAAGGAAAGGGGACAGCTGAAACCCAGAGTTTAAATGCTGAGATGCTGGGACACACCTGTATTTTCACATTGAAAAATGTTCTACTTTATATTTCCTCAAACATGTTCATAGAAATAATGAATTACAAAATTTCTCTTCCATCTTAACTATTGCACCAGGACTGCTTGATATACATAAGGATACTGATTCATTAGCTGCTTGAACAGTTCATCAATAGGAATTAAGGACTTTCTTTGTTGTTATAGTTGTCTTCAGTCACCATCTCAGCATTTCACGAGATAAAGGAAAGCAGTTAGAAATTGCAGGCACAAACCCACTTCAGACCAAAGAACCTGATTATAAAATCTGCTGAACTATGCAGAATTGGAACAAGTAGCACATTAATCTGGGACCTAGCAATGGGTTTTGATTAAACTTGGAAAGATATTTAGGTTGCATAAGCACGTAATATATCACTCAGATTCATCAATATGTGCGGAACAATACACAGATTTTTGATACAGTGGATTCCTGAACACATTGGGACCAGTACATTTTAGCCCAAATAAGTGGCTGCTCCAATTAACCAGTTTCATGAAAACAGTTTAAAAGATATAAAAAGGCATAAACTACCATTTAAGAGAAAAACAAATTATGTATTTAAATGAAATATAGAAAAATATAGAACACTACCAATACTACTCCAGTTCTGTTAAAACTGTATATTAGTTCCTAATAGTTATTGACAGCAGAATTTATCCAGAGTACGCTGCCATGTTCTTTAGATTGACTGTAAACGAACAAAATCAGCAGACAGCTAGTGTGGATAATGGACTGCCTTCATGCAATGCTTTTGATGATAGCTTTGCTTCCAGATGAACTCAATGCCTTCTATGCTCACTTTGACCATCAAAACACAGAGAAACCATCACAAATACCCACAACTTCAGATGATCCTGTGATTTCAGTCTCTATGGGAGGTTGAACCATGAAAAGCATCCAGCCTGGCCAAGTACTAAAGACCTGAGCTGATCATCTTGTTGGAGAGTTTACTGAGATGTTTAACATTTTGTTTCAGCTGTCTGAGGTACCCACCTGATTCAAGCAGACTTCACTTACACCAGTGCCTATAACCCACGTCAATGATTATTGTCCAGTAGCACTCATATCTACAGTGCTTAGGTGTTTCAAGAATCTGCTGGTGAAACATAATCAACATCTGCCTGAGAAGCAATTTGGATCCACTTCAACAAGTCCAAAGCAGCTATCATCTCATTGGCTCTTCACTCAAAGTTAAAACATCTGAACAGCCAAGATGCATACATCAGGATGTTTTTTATCAACTAGATCTCTGCACTCAATCATTCCCTCAAAACTCATCAATAAGCTTCAAGACCTTGGCATCAATACCTCCTTATGCAATTGGATCCTCAGTTTCCTCACTTGCAGACCCCAGTCAGATCAGATTGGTAACAACATCTCCACAGTCTCCATCGGCACAGGTGCAACATAAGGTTGTGTGGTTACCCACCTGCTCTACTCGCTTTACACTTACGACTGTGAGGCTAAACTCTACTCCAATGCCATATTCAAGTTTGCTGATGACACCACTGTAACAGGCTGAATCAAAGGTGGTGACCAGCCAGCATTAGGAGGGAGATTGATAATCTGGCTGAATGGTGCCACAAGAATAACATCTTATTCAATTTCAGAAAGACCAAGAAGCTGACTTTTGACTTCAGGAGGAGGAAACCACAAGTCATCAGAGGATCAGAGGTGGAGAGGGTCAGCAGCTTTAAATTCCTCAGTGGGATTATGCGAAGGATTTGTCCTGGTTCCAGCACATAGGTGCCATTACAAAGGGAGTACAGCAGTGCTTCTACCTCCTTAGATGTTTGTGCAGATTTGGCATGACACCTAAAACTTCAACAAATGTGTCAAAGCCTGGTATGGAAACACCAATGCCCTTCAGTGGAAAATCCTACAAAAGGTAGTGGATTTGGGCCATTCAATCATGGGCAAAGCCCTCCCCACCAACGAGTACATCTACATGAAGCATTGTAGCAAAAAAAGCAACATTCACCATTAGGGACCCCTGCTACACAGTTAATTCTGTCTATTCGCTGCTGATCATCAGGGAGAAGGTACAGAAGCCTCAGGACTCACATCACCAGGTTCAGGAATAGTTAATATACCACAACCATCAAGCTCTTGAACCAAAAAGTATAACTTCACTTGCTCCATCATTGAAATGTTCTCACGACCTATGGACTCACTTTCAATGACTCTTCATCTCATCTTCTTGATACTTATTGTTTGTATCTCTATTTATTTATTTGTTTGTTTGTTTGTTTATTTATTAATTATTTCTTAATTTTTGTATTTGCACACTGGTTGAATGCCCAAACTTGCACAGTCTTTCATTAATTCTATTATTGCTATTGTTTTATTACGGATTTATTGAGTATGCCCACAAGAAAAGGAAACTCATGGTGTTACGGATTCAGTCAACAATAAATATATGAGTTAGGCAGGGGTTTATATAAGAAATAACACGTTTATTAAACACTGAAAGCAAACCCCCCAGAAGAAAACAAACACTAACGTAACCGGAAATCAGCTGCTGTGCTGCAGCTTAAACAGTTCTTAAAGCGATACAGCTCTAACAGTTCTTAAAGCGATGTTGCAAAAACAGTTCTTTAAAGTAGTATTGCCAAAAGTTCAAAAATGCTCACAGTCCATTTAAAAGGAAAGACTTTTTAAGATGATTTAAATTCTCTTTCACGTCGTTTTGCTTCAGTCCCGGAAGTCGTACTTTTTCCCATGAAGAATTTACGAAATGTAACGGCTTAAAGGCACTGACCTTTCCATTATCACTGTCCTCAATCTTTTCTGCTATGTGAGATTAACACGAGAACAGTCAACGAATTCCTTCCGAATAAGGATCAATCAAGGTAGAGCCTGTTTCACCGTCGTAAATCGATTCTCCTCGATCTTTAACTCCCGAACTCCGATCTTCACTCTCCACTGATTCTTAACTAGCAGATTTGTAAAGAAACTGCTGGCAATGACCTTTTAAACTTTAGGCATTAGATAAAAACTTCATCCTTCAACTAAACTGTGTCATCACATTAAATCACGCAGTGGCATGAAGTCAACATGGCAAATCCAGCCACGAACTGCCCCCCCTCACAGGGTGGGGTCTTCCTTTTAATACACTGTAAAAAAACCTGCCACATGATCTCTACTGGTGGGAAAATGATGTCACTCCACCATCACAAGACCATTACCTCAAGTCCAGTATAGCTTCAACCCCAGTCACGTGACAAGGGTACCACTGTCATGTGTCACAAGTACGTAACATCTCCCTCCAAAAAAAGATTTTTGGTCTGACAAGAACAAAAATTTTTAACAATTGCTTACAAGAAAACAAATGTATAAATTTTATAACATACATAATATACAATACCATCATATAATAGCTTATAACTCACAATACAGTAGGAGTGTTACAATTGAAAAAAAACACTCCATAAAAAAATTGCATTGTACATTCAACATCGAGATAGACAATCAGAAACCACATTATTTTTACCCTTAATATGAGTTATCACAATATTGTACTCTTGTAACATCAAACTCCAATTTAATAATCTGTTTTTGTTTCTCATCTTACTCAGAAAAACTAATGGATTATGATCAGTGTAAACAATAAGTGGTTTTTGAGTTGTACCAACATATACCTCAAAATATTCCAAAGCTAAAACAAGAGATAACAATTCTTTCTCTATTGTTGAATAGTTTTTTTGATGCTTATTAAATTTCTTAGAAAAGTAAGCTACTGGATGATCAACCTCATCACCCTCATTCCTTTGCATTAATACTGCTCCTGCAGCCTCATCACTAGCATCCACAGTCAATGAAAAAGGTTTTTCAAAGTCAGGTACCTTAAGCAGAGGCTGTTGACATATCATTATTTTCAATTTTTCAAATGCTTCTTGACAAGGCACTGTTCACACAAACTTCACATTCTTCTGCAGAAGGTTAGTTAATGGAAGGGCAACATTAGCAAAATTCTTACAAAATTTTCGATAAGATCCTACCATTCCCAAAAATCCTCTGAGAGTTTATCCCCCCCGTTGGAGTGGGAATCTCTAAAATTGCCTGAACTTTTGCCTGAACAGGAGCTACCTTACCTTGACCCACAACATAACCAAGGAAAGTCACAGTGGCATGTTCAAATTCACTCTTAGCTAAATTAATAGTTAAGTTAGCTTTTAAAAGCCTTTCAAACAATTTCTCCACTGCAATAATGTGTGCTTCCCAAGTATCATTTCCTGTCACTAAATCATCAATATAAGCATCAGTATCTTTCAATACCTGAATCACAGAGTTAATCATCCTCTGGAAAGTACCTGGGGCATTTTTCATCCCAAATGGAAGAACATTGTACTCATATAACCCAGATGGAGTTACAAATGCAGAAATCTCTCTACCTCTGTCTGTTAATGGAACACACCAATACCCTTTCAATAAATCAATCTTTGTAAGGAACTTTGCTTTTCCAAATTTTTCTGCACAGTCATTTACTCTAGGAATTGGATATGCATCTGTTTTCGTTACAGCATTCACCTTCCTATAATCCGTACAAAACCTAATACTACTGTCTGGTTTTGGCACCATAACACATGGTGAACTCCAATTCGAGTTAGAATGTCTAATAATATTATTCCCTAATATATATTCAATTTCTTTCTCAGCAAGTTCACATTTTTCTATGTTCATCCTATATGGATGTTGCTTAATAGGTTTGGCATCTCCAACATCTACATCATGTGAAGCTATAGTAGTCCTTCTCGAAACATCTGGAAACAACTCCTTATATTTAAAAATTAATTCCTTCATCTGTTGTTTCTGCTCTAGCTGTAAATGTGCTAATTTCTCATCAATATTTTCTAGAATGGTTGAATTTGTTAACCTAACAAAAACAATGTTGGATTTAGAATGAAATTCAGATGAATCATCTATCATGTTCCTTTTTAAATCAAACTCATTCTCACTAACCACAACAGTCACAGTATCAGATTGTTTCTCAAAATATGGTTTTATCATATTTATATGGCAAAGTTGTGTTGCCCTTCTACGATCTGGAGTTTTTATCACGTAATCCACATCATTGATTTTAGACTCAATTTCATAAGGACCATGAAATCTAGCTTGTAAAGGATTTGTCTGCACCGGGAAAAGAACCAACACCTTATCTCTAGGCTTAAACATCCTCATCCTAGCTTCTTAATCATACCAAGTTTTCATTTTCTCCTGAGCCAGCTTTAAATTTTCCTTGGCTAAGCTACAAGCTTTATGTAACCTGTCCTTAAATTTCAAAACATAGTCCAACAAATTAGTGTGTACTTCCTTACTAATCCATTGTTCTTTCAATAACGCTAAAGGTCCTCTAAGTCTATGCCCAAAGACAAGTTCAAATAGACTAAAACCTAAAGATTCCTGTACCGATTCCCTTACTGCAAATAAAAGTAAGTTTATACCCTCATCCCAGTCACTTTCATTTTCCACACAATATGTCCTAATCATATTCTTGAGGGTAGAATGAAACCTCTCCAAGGCACCCTGTGATTCTGGATGGTATGCAGACAAAGTGATTTGCTTAGCTCCCAATTTATAAACTATCTGTTGAAATAATCCAGACATAAGATTACTGCCTTGATTAGTTTGTGTCTCCTTAGGTAATCCAAAATAAGTAAAAAAAATGATAAGAACCTTTGTCACAGTTTTAGCTTTTATATTCCTAAGTGGTAGTGCCTCTGGAAACCTAGACGAAGTACACATGATAGTCAATAAATACTGATAACCTGATAATAAATACTGCCTTTGGTAATGGACCAACTCAATCTACAATAAGTTTAGAAAACAGTTCACCAAATGCTGGAATAGGTTGTAATGGAGCCACTGGTGTAACCTGATTTGGTTTACCCACAATTTGACAAGTATGGCACGTTTTACAAAACATCGCCACATCTTTTCTTAGACCAGGCCAGTAAAAATTTTTTAATATCTTGTCCACAGTTTTCCTTACCCCTTGATGTCCACCTAAAGGCACACTATGAGCTAAAGTCAAAATCTCATTTCGATAAACTTTTGGGACAACTACCTGGTAAACAACATTCCAATCCTCACTTGCAGGAATTGTAGGCGATCTCCACTTCCTCATCAACACTCCTTTTCCCAAGTAATATCCTACTGGCACCTTCTCAATTTCACTACCTAGTAAAGCTTGCTCTCTTAATTTTATAATCTCAGGGTCTCTATTCTGCTCTGCTATCATCTCCTTCCGAGACAGAGATAAATCTTCATAGTCAGACTTACTCAGAGAATCTTGTTCAAACAACGAAGATAAGAAAGTCTCTGACACATCCTCAAAACTCGAATCCTGAGTTGAACAGTCCTGAGTAACAACCTCATTCTGCGCATCAATCTTTTTAGCCAAACCTCTAGTCACAGCACAGGAAGAATCTGTGTTAGAATTCAACTCTGGTTCCTCTGCCTCCATTGTCAAATGCACTTCAGGAAAAACTTGTCCACCTGCCAAGTCATTACCTAACAATAAAGAAATACCCTTCACAGGTAAGCTATGCTGTAATCCTACTTTAACAAATCCTGTAACTAACCCTGAATTTAAATTTACTTTATGTAAATGTACAGGCATAAAATCACTCCCAACACCTCTTATGTAATTTACCTCACCAGTATCAGACTCTCCATTAAACTTCAACACACTGTCTAACATCAGTGATTGAGAAGCTCCAGTATCCCTAAGGATTTTTATTGGCACCAGAGTAGATCCTTCTTCCAAGGATACAAACCCTTCAGTTATAAAATGATCATATCCCTTTTTAACTTGGTCAGACTCTAACAAAGCCTCATCTGTGTTTATCAAATCCTGTAACTTTACAGGTGCTTCACTATGTTGCACACAAGCATCTGGAACTGCTTCCTTCTCCAGTTACAGTTAGCTATTACATGGCCAGGCTTCTTACAATAGTTACAAATAAGACCAAACTGTCTTTCCTTCACAGGCTTTCCTTCCTCCTTACCTTTCTCATTAACTTCTGATTTACCTTGAGTCTCCATGTTATTTTTCCTCTTAAAAATTCTGCCCTGAGGAAATTTATTCTTACGGATTAAAACATACTCATCAGCTAATCTAGCACAGTCCTGCAATTTATCAGTATCCCTCTCATTTAAGTAGGTCCTTACTTCAACAGGAATGCTTCTTTTAAATTCTTCCATTAAAATCAGATCTCTCAATGTATCATAGTCCCCACTTACATTTTTAGAAGAAACCCATCTCTCAAAACACACAGCTTTATCATAGGCAAATTCCACATAAGATTTTCCACAAACTTTTTCAAACTTCTGAATCTTTCCCTATAAGCTTCTGGGACTAACTTGTATGCTTTCAGAATATGCATTTTCACAATATCATAATCAAGTGCTTGCACAGCATAAAGCTGTGTAAACTTGTTGTGCTTTACCTTTAATTACACTCTGTAACAACACTGACCATTTATCTCTTGGCCACTCTAACATCTGAGCAATAGTTTCAAAATGTTGAAAATACCTTTCCACTTCTGTTTCACTAAATGGAGGGACCAACTTAATTTCTTGACTAGCAACAAACGGTTTTCTAGAACCAGAAGACTGATTCCCAGAACTTAATTCCTCCATTGCATATTCAAAGTCCATTTTCTTTTGATCAACCTCCAGTTTACAGTGCTCCAACATCATGTGTTCGATTTGCAACTGCATCTCCAGATTACTTATTGGAAACGACCCTAAAATCGATTCATCAAAAACACCCGAACCCGCATACTGTGACGTGATTTTTCTCTGTATGACAGCCTTAGATGTAGTCATCAAAATACCTTTAAGTTGCAATCTACGAGCTATCTCAGATACCTCAGTCTTTTTCGCCCTCGCTAACAACTCCACGACTGGCGAAGCCAGAAACTCATCAATATCCATTGTTGCTGAATACCACTCACAAGCCAATCAAACAAAAGAATCGAGTATTCCCCTCTTCCAAAACACCGATTCAAAAGTTAGCAAGCATCTAAACTCAAACGATCCGATCCCGGACGAGCCCCCATATTTTTGTTACAGATTCAGGCAACAATAAATATATAAGTTAGGCAAGGGTTTATATAAGAAATAACACGTTTATTAAACACTGAAAGCAAACCCCCCCAGAAGTAAACAAACACTAACGTAACTGGAAATCAGCTGCTGTGCGGCAGCTTAAACAGTTCTTAAAGCGATGCAGCTCAAACAGTTCTTAAAGCGATGTTGCAAAAACAGTTCTTTAAAGTAGTATTGCCAAAAGTTCAAAAATGCTCACAGTCCATTTAAAAGGAAAGACTTTTTAAGATGATTTAAATTCTCTTTCACGTCGTTTTGCTTCAGTCCCGGAAGTCGTACTTTTTCCCATGAAGAATTTACGAAATGTAACGGCTTAAAGGCACTGACCTTTCCATTATCACTGTCCTCAATCTTTTCTGCTATGTGAGATTAACACGAGAACAGTCAACGAATTCCTTCCGAATAAGGATCAATCAAGGTAGAGCCTGTTTCACCGTCGTAAATCGATTCTCCTCGATCTTTAACTCCCGAACTCCGATCTTCACTCTCCACTGATTCTTAACTAGCAGATTTGTAAAGAAACTGCTGGCAATGACCTTTTAAACTTTAGGCATTAGATAAAAACTTCATCCTTCAACTAAACTGCATCATCACATTAAATCATGCAGTGGCATGAAGTCAACATGGCAAATCCAGCCACAAACTGCCCCTCCTCACAGGGTGGGGTCTTCCTTTTAATAACCTGTAAAAAAAACCTGTCACATGATCTCTACTGGCGGGAGAATGACGTCATTCCACCATCACAAGACCATTACCTCAAGTCCAGTATAGCTTCAACCCCGGTCACGTGTCAAGGGTACCACTGTCATGTGTCACGAGTACGTAACAATGGTTTCATTTAGTGATATATATATATATAATGATATACTTGCATTTTGATAATAAATACACTTTGAACTTTGAATTCCAAATCTTCATTCTCATTGTTACTGTCATGGTCTGCTCCGAGAAGCCTGTGTTCTGGTTCACGGTCCGGTCCGTGGACTCCGGACTCCGGGTCTTCTGGCTGTCCATAGTTTCAGTTGGGCTTAATCACAGGCACCTAATTCTCATGTTGGGGCTGGAATATAAGTAGCCCTGGGTTCAAGTGTGTTTGCTGGGTTGTCTTGTTGGTATCCTATCCTTGCCTCTGTGGGGGAAGTCAGGCCGTTCTTGCCATTACCCTATGGTGGGATCTGTCCCTTCCTGTTCTTGCCTCCATTGGGTAAGTCAGGCTGCCATCACCATTCCCCTGAGGCTGGACTGTTCCCTTCCTTTCCTCTGAAGCCCTGCCGGCAACCTTGCCTGTGTCCTCGCCTGTATCGTCGTCAAGTTCAGCTGCTGGAGCAAGACTGGAGCTTTGCCACGCCAACAGAAGGAACTATCTATTGTTGAGCTTGGAACTGTCTCTTTGTGTCCCTGTGTTTAGTGTCTGTGCATGAATCCTGGCCCTCTGTCCTGTTCCCAAGGAGGGGTCCTGGTTCTGTGTTCTGTGTTCCTGTGCTCAAGTCCAAGGCTCCGAGGAGGTTCCATTCCATGTCCAAGCCCAAGTTGTAGTCTAGGTTTGAGTCCTGGTCTCATCCAGGGCTAGTGTCCATGTCCAGCTATGCCTCTCTCCGCTTCTGTGTTCCTGCTCTCCGTTGACCTAGGCTCTGCCTTCCTTCTCTCCCTCAATCAAGACCAAGTCTGAGCTTCATGTCCTCGTCCAGCCCTGGCGTCCCGCATCCTGCCCCCATGTCCAATCCTGTTGCCTTGCCACGTCCAGTCCTCCCCTGGATCCGGAGTCCAAGCCCGTCAAGACCCAGGTTCCGGGTCCCTGTCCAGTCTCTGGCTCAGAGTCCTTGTCCAGGTTCCTAGTTCCTAGTTCCTCATCCAGGTCCCACTTTCCTGCTCTTGTCTTAGCCCATGCCGAGTCTCCTAGTCTTGTCCAGTGCCGTTTCGTCCCCACTTCCCTTGCTTTCTTGATACACCTAGCCCTCTCCCTAGTCTCTTGCATATGGGTCCATTCCCAATGCCCACCCTATGACAGTTACATTCAAGATGATTGTTGATTGTTTCAAGTTCTTTGTAGTACCTAACTTGTTGAAGTAGTGAAGACATTTACTTTTCACTTCCAGCTGCTTTTGGCATCTCCAAGCATGAATGCTTGAAACCACAGTGAGCAAAACAGTTCTGAATTGTCCTTATTGCTAATTTCTTGCCAACTATCACTGACAAAAATCACTGCTTTTTGATCACAAACATATGCAACCGGATCTAAGCATGGTGCAATGTCTAACAGCCACAACAACTCAATGTGACTGAGACTTGTTTGAAACCATTCAGCTCCAGTCTCCTGCCCCAATTAAGCAGCATGGTGTCCCAAATAAATGAAAGAAATCCAACTATTTTCTCAATTAGTACTTGTTCTTTAAGAGTTGCCCTGATTAACCAATGGTCCAATTAACTGGAATCCAGTGTATATCCAGATGTTAAAATTCAGATAAGAATGATAATCTAAAAACTCAACTGCTGCTGCATCATTTCTTCCCATGAAGGATGTGAATGATGTATAACAGCCATGATCAAGCAATCAAAGGAATTGGTTCCAATCTGAATATTGATTTATTGATGAAGAAACACAAAACACTAGTTGGCAAGGCCTACAACACTGGGAATACCATGAGCATCAAGATGATGATTGGTAATTGGTTTATTATAGTCACATGTACTAAACCATAAAGGAAAAACTTGGTTTTGCATGCCAATCATGCAGATCATTTCACAACATCAGTCCATTGAGGTAGTACAAAGGAAAAGCAATAACAGAATGCAGAATATGGTGTTGCAATTACAGAGAAAGTACAGTACAGGCAGACAGTACAGTGCAAGGCTATGATGAGGTAGATTGCAGGGTAGACAATACAGGCAGACAATGCAGTGCAAGACCATAATGAGGTAATCTGCAAGGTCAAGAGTCTATCTTATTGCATCGTTCATCTATTCAGTAACATTGGTACAGCTGTCTTTGAGCCTGCTGATAAGGCTTTTGATAAGGAGAAGAGAGAATATCCAGAGTGTGTGGATGTTTGATTATGTTGGCATCTTTTCTGAGGCAGTGAGAAGTGTAGACAAAGTCAATGGAGGAAAGGTTGATTTCTAGGATGGACAGAGCTCTGTTCACAACTCTTACGTTTCTGAAGGTCTTGGACAAAGCAGTTGCTATACCAGATTGGGAGATCCAGTTCTGTTGTTATATATCATACTCCAGAGTGTAAGCATCATAATATCATAACACTCTACAGAGGAGCAAGAGGAAGAAGATATGGAAAAAGAGAATTAGAAGGAAGAGTAAGAAAGGAAAGACGTGACAAAAGGAAAGAGAAGAATATGATGAAGAGAGGATTCTGAGTATCAGTCTTTATTTATAGCTTGCCTTCCTCTTCTGAGTTCTCAAGGAGAGAAACGGACTGTAACTGCATTTTCTGTCAAACTGGTAGAGAAAGCTTTGCTTGTCCCCTGCCAGAACTCTAGATCATTTATGGCCCAGTGACTTATCACAATCAGAACTGATTTCTCATGACTGAATATCTGCAGTGGCAAGATCTGAACTGGGGAATGCAACTACCTGACAGTATCTTCTTCTTTAGCCTTTAATGACTTATTAACCAGGACATGAGCTTCAGATATCATTTATGGAATAAGTAAATAAATATATAAATATAGCAAAGTGGTGGGAATCAGGTGAAGGGAGAACATTTAAACAATCAAGGCTTTGACATATCAACAATTTCAGTAATACCTTAACCTTGGCTCCACTTCTCAATTCAAACTAAGCCTGGGAGCCTTCCTCCTGTTTGCTGCCATTTCCTCCTGAAGGAGAGAAGGATGTTGGTGAATGCATTGCAGTATGTAACTTGTCCATGCCTAGTTGACTAGCTGGAGAAGTATGTAGTTATATACTATTGTGCAAGTAGTGTAATGGTGCTAAGTGTGTGGTTGTACAATGGAGAATTTAGCCATTAGTTAAGGCTGCTGATGAATGATGGTGATGGAGCATAGTTGTCTTTGTTTGTTGGCAGAATGACAATGATTCACATGTGAAGTTAATACTTATCTGGCGCTGGTATGGAATTCTTAGAGAATCATTTCGGATTTGAATTCCTTGATTACCACATCCAGTTGATACCATTGTGAGACTAGAGGTCTTCTAACGGTTCACAACAGAGAGTAAAATGCTAAGGGCAGCAGTGATACAATCAGTTGCCTGCTTTGGGAATGTAATGATATGCTTTTTCTACATACTCCTTAAGACAGCAATGGTTAGAGTCAGCAATGTTTCTCCCTTTAAAGATATACAGGAACAATGAGAAATAATGCTTCTGAGTTTGAGCAATACACAGAACTTCTAAAGTTGTGCACAATTTACATGCAATAATACAGATAAGCAATTGACAGTCCGAGGTGGTTAAATCTAGGTGCAAAGGCAAAAATCATGTCAGCAATACCTACTCTCCACTGAAATCAGAACACAATAACTAAATGGGATACTATTGGATTCTACAAATAATATTGTTACATTTTAGACAATGACACAGATGTTTAATGACCATAACATGACTAGAAATGTAATCAGTAAAGTCAATGCTAAAGGAAAATGTAATCTGCCTGTTCCAGCTTAGTTAGAATGGATATCATTTATTTTATTTTCTCCTTTTACAAGACTGACTCTAATTCCCTTTCTTCATGATCAATTTACTTACCTTTCCATCTGCTATTATACCTAGTTGTCTTCTATGTTTATCTACTATTTGGTGCTGTAATGCAGTTTGTAAAGTGCTATTGCTAGACAGAGCCTGTAATTGTTTAAACTTCTATTGAAATCTTTCGATTAACTAGAGAAATCCTAAGCTAACTTTCTGAACGAATTCTTTACTTTATTATTTTAAAAAAGGCAAGAAGATGTTTATTGAGGGAAAGAAATTGGGGACAAGGGAAACTGAAAGAATAAGGAAAGTGAGAAAATCTCATTATTTGGGTGGAAGGCATGTAAAAATATGACAGAGCAATAAGGGAAATTTAACATAAACGATAAAGGAGGAAACATTCAATAGCAGCAATGATGAAAATTGTTGGAATAAAATGAAAAATGAAAAATAGTGAGGCAAGAGTTTAAACCAGATATTTCAATAGCATTTCTGGCACATACCAGGACCAAATAATAAGACCATGTGCGCTCTAGTCAATGACTTTCCATCAAGATTAATTGATATGTACCATTGGTATTCATAAAGATGAGATAGAAAATCATAATTTTAAAGGGAATATAAAAGAGCATTTAGAGAAATATTAGGGGAAAATAGTTTGCAAAGACTTAAGTAACTCAGAAGAATGACAACAAAGAGAATAAATTAGAAATGCTTTAAGGCAACATATATTTAAGAAGCCGGTGGTCTAAATGTTCTATTACACTGGGAAACAATTTTGTGTATTTTACATGACCCTATTCATGCAAGATGAGACTGGTAAACATCAAATCAAGGTCACTGGAGGAAGTTTGGTGCAGAAAAGACCTTTAATTGGCAGTGTGCTGATGGGGTATTTAAAGGTTGATGGGGTATCAAGCTTGGAGTTGAGTGGAACAGGACCATTAGGAAGTGGGACATCAGCGGATGGGATATTGGGAACGGGGGATCAAGGATCAGCATGCTCACATATGAAGTCTAGTCAGTGTCTGAGAGAAGTACAGAGATGTAAGCTCAATGCCTTGAGGAGGCAAGAGAGTTATGAGTGAACTCCATGAAATGAAAAGAGAAAAAAAATTCTTTTCTTCCCTTTTTGTCAAGCTTTACTACTATTGTAGTCAAACTGAATGTAGCAATTATGATTTTGCAATGCTTATAATTCTTGGTCAAATAAAATTTTCAAAAGCACAATTATCTATTACTTCTTGAAGGTGTTATTTCTCTGCCATGCTGGTATTTCTAAACATTGATGATTTCTTCAGAATATTGAAGAGACCACTTTGCAAAACTGTTTGTCATCTCATATCCTGTTTTGACCCAAATTGTCAGCAATTCTTTTTCCCTTATAGATGCTGATCCACCTGCTGAGTTCTTCCCGTAGATTGCTTGTTGCTCCAATTACAGCATCTGAAATCACTTGTGTTTTCATACCCTGTGCTGTTGACCGAGACCTCACCAATCTATTGCTCAGACTAATCAGGGTATGTTATGCTTGTCTGTGATATATTCAACAGGCAATTTAGTTGCTGTCTGTGTGGGGGTTTCATGTTCTCTCCTTAACTGCATGGGTTTCCACTGGTTACTCTGATTTCCTTTCAAAGATGTGCAAAAGCTTGACTACTGTAAGCTACTGCTTAGGATAAGCCATAACTAAAGCGTCAAGTGGGACCTGATGGGCATATGTGAGGAAAACACTTTACAGGGTTTAGGGAAATAAGGAAAGGAAGAATGGGACTGATGGAATTGCTGTGGTGGGAGGCAGCATCAACCCATGGTGTGGAAGGCCTCCTTCAGTGTAAAGTAAATAGGTAGTAATGACTCAACTCTGCTACAGAATGTATTAGTGGGGCATGGGTACCACCATATGGTTACCATTTATAATAGCTTGGGCCCTGAGGAATTCAGACTCCTAAATAAAAGTTCAGTGTTGTCTTGTTGCTACTGGCTATTCACAGGGAATCTGATAAAACAACTAACACAGGGAGAAAATAAATGTGGCTTTACCTGATGTGTTTCTGAATAACTGATTAGCTCTGGTTTTGGATTCTTACAACTATCACAAAGAATTCATGAGTCAAATAACATAGGTGCATCTTAGTGAAAGATGATTAAACACATGAAGATGAAGGAGGAACAAATAATTTATGCAGGTATAAGGACGGAACAGGTTTGTGTAGAGCAAAAACACCATTGGTTGCTTCTTTGCTTTATATTCTATGAATTACATGTATAAAGGGGAACCCTGAATGGAGAAACTCAGTATAGCCTCATCTCTTAATATTATATGATAGATAATTTTGAATGTTTGAGGCTGAAAGCAGTGAAGTAAAGGCAAAAACACCTGTGCAATGGAAGGGAATAACTGCCTGAAATATCAAGTGGTGTTATTTTATCAACATCCTGCAAATATTGCTACTTGATAACCAATAAGCTACAAACTGCTTAAATACAGAATGAAAGACCAGACGTAAATTAATGGTATCCTCTGACAGAAAACACAAAGTTTAAAAGTCTAGCGGCTTCCTTTCTTTATTTTTTATTCTATTGTCCTTAACTTCTTGGGAGGTGCAGGAGACTTGAGACCCATGCAGCAGGTTCAGGAGTATCACAAACAAGAGAAAATCTGCAATTGCTGGAAATCCAAAGCAACACACACAAAATGCTGGAGGAACTCCGCAGGGCAGGCAGCATCTATGGAAAAGAGTAAACAGTCGATGTTTCAGGCTGAAGCCCTTCAACAGGAAGGCTCCTGGACTGGCTTCACTAGTCTCTGTACTGAACCGACTCTGAAGCTCTGGAATCATCTTTTCGGACTCTGCACTTCTTGTCCTATGTGTTATTTGGTTCCCTTTTTTAACTCTTTGCACAATTTGTTCTCTTTTGCATATTGGATATGCGGTGGTCTTTGTTGTGTGTGGCTTTTCTTGGGTTCTATTCTGTTTCTTTGTTTTGTGGGAGCCTGCAAGAAGATGAACTTCAAGGTTATATATAATATACATGCTTTGATCATAACTTTGAACTTCATCAATTAGGAATGGCCAGTTGTCTGACATGAATCACACATGCCTTTCCTGTTCCTTGAAGTGTGTTTTTAAACACTTTGTTCAGCTGCTGCCAACACTCAAAAGACACAAAAATAGCAAAAGTATGTACACAATTACAAAGAATAATCACTCACTCCACTTTCATTGGCACGTTGTAATATATATTCTTTCAATTTATTGCAATATACATGCAAAGGGAGCAATAAATTACTTCACTCCTGCCTTCACAGTTGCAGTTACACAGCATTATGAAGAAATCACAGCAGTTCTTCTCCCAGTCACTGGACCGTTAGTCTTTCATCTGAACTGTCAGTAGGTTGCAATAAAGAAAACCTTCCACTGAGCACCTGTGCACCATCTGACACAAGTGGGACTTCCCTGTGGCCAAACATTTTAATTTTGTTTCCCATTCCCATTCCGATGCATCGGTCCATGGCTTCCTCGTGCCAAGATGAGGCCACCCTCTAGGTGTCATGGTCCGGTTCATGGATTCCGTATTCTGGCTATTCCTTTTTTCCCTTGTTCCATTGGACACCGTAATTGAGGTCCCTGATTCTTGTTTTGGGCTGGCAACACAAATAGCTCTGAGGTCCAGTGATTCCTTGCTGGACTGTCCTCATCAGTAACCTTGTCAGAACCCACAACCAGAAACTCGGCTCTGTGTCCCGTGTCCAAGAAGAATCCTGGATCTGTGTCCTATCTTCAAGAAGTGTCCTGGCTCTGTGTCCTGTGTCCAAGCTGAGCCTGAGTCAAGTCCAAGCCAGGTCCGAGTTCTAGTCAAGAGCCAAGCCTAGACACAGGTACTGAGTCCCTGCCAAGTTCCGAGTTCCGAGACATGAACTGAGTTCCCTGTCCAGTTCAAGTCCCAAGTCCAAGTCCAGGCTTTCCATTTAGTCACTCTAAGTCTACGTTCTTGTTATCTTTTTGTCCTCACTCCTTGGCTTCCCTAGCATTCTTAATAAACATAATCCAGTTCCTAGTACTTCAGCATCTGTATCTTGCATTTGGGTCTGCTACCAACACCACCTTATGACACTGGGTGGAGAAGCAACATCTTATATTCCATCTAGGTTCCCTCCAATCTGCATTTTGGAAGGACAAGCCAGAAGGCTGAATACAGTTAATGGTTGGTTACTTAAGGATATGGATGAACAGAGGGACCTTGGGGTTCAAATCCATACATCCCTCAAGGTCACTGCACAGGTTGATAGGATAGTTAAAAAGGCCTAGGGGATGCTAGGCTTCATTAACAGGGGGATTGAGTTCAAGAGTAAAGAGGTCATGTTGCAACTCTACAAATCTCTGGTGAGACCACACTTAGAGTATTGTGTCCAGTTCTGGTCATTTCATTATAGGAAGGATGTAGAAGCTATGGAGAGGGTGCAGAGGAGATTTACCAGGATGTTGCCTGGATTGGAAAACTAGTCTTATGAGGCAAGGTTAGCAGAGCTGGGACTTTTCTCTTTGGAACATAGAAGAATGAGAGGAGACTGGATAGAGGTCTACGATTATGAGAGGCATAGATAGGGAGGATAGTCAGTACCTGTTTCCCAGGGCACCAATAGCAAACACCAGAGGGCATATGCACAAAGTTAAGGGAGGGAAGTTTAGGGGAGACATCAGGGGTAAGTTTTTTACACAGAGGGTTCTGGGTGCCTGGAATGACTTGCCAGGGATAATGGTGGAGGGTAAAACATTAGGAGTATTTAAAAGAGCCTCTTGGACAGGCACATGGATGAAAGAAAAATAGAGGGTTACAGGGTAGTGTGGGTTTCGTTCTTTTATTTAAGGAATATGGGTTGGCACAACATTGAGGGTTGAAGGGCCTGTACTGTGCTGTAGCATTCTAGTGTTCTATTGTTCTAATCTGATGGCATGAATTTTGATTTTTCCTTCCAGTAAACAAATCCCCCCCTCTTTCCTCTATTCCCCACTCCAACCTTTTACTTCTTCTCACTTGCCTTTCATTTCCGCCTGGGTCCCCTCCCTCCTCCTATGCTCCACTCTCCTCTCCTATCAGATTCCTCCTTCTCCAACCCTTGATCTTCCCCAGCCACCTGGCTTCACCAATCAGCTTCCATATATCCTTCTTCCCCTTCCCCCCACCTTTTTATTCTGTTGTCTTCCCCCTTCCTTCTGAAGAGGCATCTCAGCCTGAAACATTGACAGTCCATTTATTTCCATAGATGTTGCCTGACTTACTGAGTTCCTCCAGCATTTTGTGTGTGTTGCTCATGTCCTAATCTAGTGGTTCTCGAAAAAGTTTATGATGAATAATGTAGATAATAAACACAAAAAAAATCTGCAAATGCTGGAAATCCAAAGCAACACACACAAAATACTGGAGGAACTCAGCAGGTCAGGCAGCATCTTTGGAAAAGAGTAAACAGTTGACGTTTCAGGGCGTGACCCCTTTTTAGGACTGGGAAGGAAGGGGAGAAGGCGGAGCCAGAACGTGGAGGGAGGGAGGAACTAGTACAAGGTAGCAGGTGATCGTTGAAACATAGAGGGGGAGGGTGAAGTAAAGAACTGGGAAACTGATTGGCGAAAGGGCTGGAGATGTGGGTATCTGATAAGGGAGGACCAAAGACCATGGAAGAAAGGGTACGTGAGGAGACCATCCGGGAAATGATGGGCAGGTAAGAAGATAAGGTGAAAGAAGGAAGTAGGAATGGGAGTGGTGAAGGAGCGGTCGCCGTAACTTCCAGAAATCGATGTTTGTGTCATCAGGGTTGGCGGCTACCTAGACGGACAATAAGGAGTTGCTCCTCCAACCTGAGTGTGGCCTCATCCTGGCAATAGAGGAGTCCATGGACTGACGTGTCGGAATGGGAACGGGAATTAGAATTGGAATTGGGGGCTAGCGGGACATCCCGCTTTTTGAGTAGGATGGCGCGAAAGTGCTGGGCGAAGTGGTCCCCACCCCACACCGGGTCTCGCCGATATACGGGAGGCCACACCAGGTACAGTAGATGGTCCCGACAAACCATTGGGTGAAGTGTCGCCTCAGCTGGAAGGACTTTTTGGAACCCTGAATGGTAGTGAGAAAGGAAGTGTTGGGGCTGGTGTAGCACTTGTTCCGCTTGCAAGGTTTAAGTGGGAGGAGGGAGATCAGCAGTGGGGAGGGTCGAATGGACAAGGGATTCGCGTAGGGAGCGATCCCTGCGGAGAGAAGAAAGTGGGTGGTGGGGGGGGGGCGGAGGGCAGATATGCGCGAAATGAAAGAGATGCGGGTGAGGGCAGCGTTGATGGTGGAGGAAGAGAGGTCCTTTCTTTGAAGAAGGGGGACATCAGGAATGAAAAGCCTCATCCTGATAGCAAATGCGGCGGAAACGAAAGAACTGAGAGAAGGGGATGGGATTTTTACAAGGGCGAGAAGGGGTATAGTCCAGATAGCTGTTGGTCAGTGGGTTTATAAAATATATCAATAGATAAACTGATGATATAATGGATGAAATCTTCCATCATTTCCTCAAACGTCTTCCAAACAATAGAATGGTTAAAGCATTCTGGATGATTTTATCTTCCGCAGTTACCCCCCCCCCCCCCCACACACACACACACACAGACCTCTACCTTCGGTTTTGTGTCACCTCGTCCTGCAAAAGAATGTGTCATAAAGTGGCAGTGGTCTGCTGTTAATACGTGACTGAGTGCTGTCTGTCACACCTGTTTGTTGTCATTGCTATTTGGCTTTCATAGTCTCACGAGGGAAAAAATGTTCTCCCAACACCACCACCCCCCTCTTGCAATAAAACTTCAGTGCAATATTGTTAAACCACTCTCAGCAGTGCCATTACTATATCATTTTACGTACAATACACATTTTTTAATAAAAGCACTTTGGTGTTTAAGTAATCCAGGCTAGCTTTCCTGGTTGCGGCTATTCAGTGGCAGGGTCGGTACTCGCTGCCTGCCGCAGTCACACTAATTAGCAGGCGACATCGTAAATAACGAGCGCAGATTGATCCCCCGTCGATATCTGTATGCCACTTTCCGAGGCCGGGGGATTTAGGTTCTTTATCTCTTTCTCTTGGCTGGAACATTTTATTTGTCCATTGGGCTTTGAATGTCGCAGCATAACAGATGTTAAGTAGGTCGGCGGGGAAGAATTGCTAAGTTTGATAAGGTTTTAGCAATATATAATCGCCGAAAACGACATTTGCACATTGTACTATTGTGTACAAAAAAAATTGGCCTATTTGTGAATGCAGTCAAACGTATTGGAAATAATGATTTCAAAGTAAATATCATTGGAGTAAGTTATTTTTTACAAAACTAACGATCAAAAATACTTTATTAAAATGGCCGCTGTTTAGACAAATGTGTAAGAAAATGCATTAAAATGAAAAGTTGGGAACTGACTGCCTGATATAATTGCAAAGATGTAACACATGTTTGAAATAAGCGATGACGACACAGCAGAAGAAATTGTTTTGTGTGGAGGTGAGGTGGTGAGTGGGACGGCAGTGGTGGGGAATCCCGAGGAGTGTCTTGGGGCAGCTCTCCGCTCTCAGGACTCCTCTGCAGCACGGGGAATCGTCGGGCAGTGGGCGGGAGAGCCCGGCTCCGGCATCAGTGAAGCGGGCGGCGGCGGTGACAGGGGCCGGACTCGGGCCAAGGTAACCGGAGCAACCGGGAGCGCCGCCCTCGCACGATCAGCGTGTGCCGCTCCGGCCGGGGACTGGCAGTCAGGGGTCGGGAGGATGCCCCGGCAGTCTTGAAGAGAAAGCAATGTAGCTACAAGACCGACCCCGGGCAGCACCGACGAGGTGAGCAATACGTGTGGGAGGGGCGCTGGAGGAGCCCGGCAGGGCTGAACTGATAAGCAACCTGGACCATGGCGACTTACAACCTCACCGACTACGAGCGTACGGAAGCTTGGCTCGATGACAATTCAGACTTTGCACATTCATACTTCGTTCGGAAGGCCACCAGGTAAGAAGACTAAAACGAAAGACCGGCAAGCCTGTTCTGCAGAGATCAAACGCATGCGGTCGGACAGGGGCGCGTGGTTCTCGACCTTTATATGTAGTAGGGCAGCATTGAAATGAATTACATTTGCTGGCCCCTTTGGGGGTTGTTGACAACAACGCGGCGCGGTAAAATAACTTATTTAAGTTTGATCGGCGTTTAGGCGATCAGATATGACTAGACTGAAAGTGTTCGAACTCTACGAATCGCTAGAATCGGCGTGAAAGGAAAGCCAGGATTCGCAAACCCTCGACAAACATCCTATTATTTCTAGGATTTTTTGGATAGGTTTTGGCAGATGCTAACAACGCTTTCCTAGATTGCGCTTTCTACTTCCTTGTTGTGTGGTGGAAATTTCGAATTGCGGAGTATTACTGAACGCGGATTATAATGATAAGTGTATGTAACATCAAGGAGTAATTCTTGTACTATTTTATAGAAATCAGTTGCCACGAAAGACCTAATAATATTTCAGGGCGAGATTGAGGAATGCATAAACCAGAAGTTGACAGACCAGTATATAAGAAGTATATTTGTATTGGGCACAACACAAGTCAAATCAGATATTAAATGCCTATTGGATTTTAAAGAAACTGTAAGTTGCAAATCTGAAGCTGTAGGAGAAAATACTCAGCAGGTCAGATAGCATCTGTGGGCAAGAAACAGAGTTAAAGTTTCAGATGGGAGATGGGAGGTTACAGCAGAAACAAAGTTAATACTCCAGGTCACTGATGGCAGAGGTAGGCAACCAAAACCATTAACTACCTTTCTGTTTCTGCTGGTGCTGCTAGTCCACTGTATGAAATCACCCTGATATGAGTTTTATAAATAAAAATATGTTGCAGTTCCATATTAAAATTATATTTCAGTAGGAAAGAATAAAAACATTAATCGTTTTTTTAATGAAAGAGCATTGATGTTTCTTACAGTTTAAAGCACATTCCTCAAATTTTAAATAACATGCTTATGGCTATCGTTTGTGAAATAACTTCTGTAAATCTTATAATATTAGAACATTTTCAAAGACCAAAAATATTAGTTCTAGCACACAGAATGCTGAAGGAACTCAGCAGGCCAGGCAGATCCTGTGGAAAAGAGAAAACGGTTGAAGTTTCAAGCCCAGAGCCTTCATCAGGACAGATGCTTCGCTGAGCATCTACGCTATGTCTGCCAAAACAAGTGGGATCTCCCAGTGGCCATCCGTTTAATTCCACTTCCCATTCCCATTCCTACATGTTCACCCAAGGCCTCCTTCACTGTCGGGATAAGTCCACAATTAGACTGGAGGAACAACACCTTATATTCCATTTGGGTAGCCTCCAACCTGATGGCACAAACATCGATTTCTTAATCTTCCAGTAATGCTCCCCCCCCCCCCCCGATTCATTTCCTATCCCCTTGTCTGTCTCTCATGTTGTCTCCTTGCCCACCCGTCACCTCCCTCTGGGGCCCAATTCATTTCCTATCCCCTTGTCTGTTTCTCATGTTGTCTCCTTGCCCACCCGTCACCTCCCTCTGGGGCTCGATTCATTTCCTATCCCCTTGTCTGTCTCTCATGTTGTCTCCTTGCCCACCCGTCACCTCCCTCTGGGGCCCGATTCATTTCCTATCCCCTTGTCTGTCTCTCATGTTGTCCCCTTGCCCACCCGTCACCTCCCTCTGGGGCTCCTCTACCCCCCCCCCCACACACTTTTCTTCTTTCCTCCGTGGCCTTCTGTATCTCATCAATCAACTTCCTAACTCTTTGCTTCATCTTTTCTGCTCCAAGTTTCACTAATCATTTGGCGTTTCTCTCTGTCCTCCCCCCACCTTTTATAACTACTGCTCAACTTTTTTTCTCCAGTCCTGCCGAATGATTTCGGCCTGAAACATCGACTGTACTTTTTTCCATAGACGCTGCTGGCCTGCTGAGTTTCTCCAGCATTTTGTGTGTATTTTTTTACAGCATCTGCAGATTTTCTCTTGTACGTGAAAAATATTTAGTGCAGTATTTCTATATGGAATAGAAGTTTGTTCTCTGATAATTGATTTATATAAATTTGTTTGAACATCAATCTCTCGAACGTCCAGTAATTCCCCCCATCCCCGTTCACCGGTCCCATCCCCTTTTCCCTCTCTCACCCTATATTACCTCCCTCTGGACATCCTCCCCCTTTCTTCCGTGGCCTTTGGTCCTCTGCTGTCAATTTCTTTCTTCTCCAGCCCTGTATCTCTTTCACCAATCAACTTCCCAGCTCTTCACTTCACCCCTCCCCCTCCTGGTTTCACCCTCCCTTCCCCCCACCTTATAACTCCACTCATCTTATTTTCTCCAGTCTGCTGAAGGGACTCGGACTGAAACGTCGACTGTACTCTTTTCCGTAGATGTTGCCTGGCCTGCTGAGTTCCTTCAGCATTTTGTGATTTGCTGCTAAAAAAAAATGTAATCTAATTTGAAATTATTTTGCTAGAACAGCAAAAATATTATGGTTTTAGATACCATATTGAATATTAAAAGTATCGATACTGATACCAACTATAGAATAAATAGAGCAGGTTTTCATTGGTGCAGAAAACATATGTAAATATATTACAACTATTTTCATTATGCAAATGTAATGATTTGGGTTTGTTAAAACAAACTAAAACATAGTGGCAAAGCTTCATGTAGCTGCTGCAATATATTGATTCACCTTTGTGATTTTCTTACTAACAATATACCATTTGAGTGTACTTTTTAATTAAAGAAAATTTCACAGTAATGGAATGGAATAGAATGAAAGGGGCAGTGATAGCCTGTATAACAAATTTGCTTTGGGACAGGAAGGGGAGAAATGTAGTGAATGGTGTGGGAAAAGGATCACACTGGTGTTTCTCAAGGGCACTAGCGTTTGGAAGTATAATGAGTATTGATGAAAAAGAGTATTTTGACAGGCTGGAGGAATAGGCAGCTGTATGATGGATGAAGTTTAATATAAAGTACAATGTAATATATATTCATTAGGAGAATCTAGAATATGTTCTGAAGGGACAATAGGTTGAAAATACTTGAAAATAATATTTGTCAATAAACCTTTGAATTTGGAAGGACAGATTCAGAAAACTGTTTAAACATGGAGTCCTGAGCTTTATAAAGAATCCCACAGAGTTAAAAAATAGAGTAATGTGTTGTACCTCTGTAGAACATTAGTTTGACTGCAGTTGTCTGCACCATTCAACGGTGTGAGGCAACACCAGAGAGGGTTCAGTAGAACACTCTCAGTGATTTCGAGTTTCACATACACAGGTGGACTGGAAAATTTGAAAATGTTTTCCTTGAAGAAGAGGAATTTGTGAGGTGATTTTATAGCTGCATTCAAGATTAAGTGAATAAATGGGGGTGGATTCTGTTGACGGAAGCCAGAGCTCATGGCTTAAACTGATTGGCAAAAGCATAAGGTTCAACATTAGGAATCTTGTTTTTCAGGCAGTGTCTCAGTTGGAAGTTACTGCCTGAAAGGTTGGAGAAAATTTGATCTTGAATTCCAAAAGAAATTAGTTGACTGTTTGAGGGAGAGAAGAAAAAAATGAGCTCAGGGAATGGACCTGACTATACTCTATTTATTACAGAAGCATTATCTGAAGCTTGTTTTGAGGCCCAAGCAGGACAAAGAGAAGTGAACAGACTGGTTCAGTGTTGATTCTCATTAACACATGGATGAATTCAGAAGAAACAGAAAGAAGTTTCTACTCTCCTTGCAGTGCATGTGCATACAAAGCTAAGCAGGGAGTTAAACCCCACTCAAAAGTTACCTGAGCCAGAAACTGTCTTCAGGGTTTTTAAAGAGAAAAACCGGTGCAACTACAGAAAGTTTAAGTAAAATACGTACTAAATTCAATACAGAATCTTTATTCATGTGAATATACTAATACTATCAATTCTTCTCATGATCAGCGTTAACCAAGGAAATTATGTTTAAGGCATCCGTACAGGAAGTGGCATTCATGCAAAATGAACAGCACCTCTAGCAGCCAGAACACTCCCCACTTGACATCCATAAGATGTCAAACTTAACTATTTAAACTAAAGGTCAAATTATTATTTCAATATGTCTTTGGCAAAAGACAGTCTCAAAGACTAGTCTTGAAATTGCCTTACTGCATAATCTTTAACCGTTTTTGCTTTGAAAATGTCGGCCTTGATGACATATAAGGGGTGATTGATAAGTTCATGGCCTAAGGTAGAGGGAGTCAATTTTAGAAAACCTAGCACATTTATTTTTTAACATAGTCCCCTCCTACATTTACACACTTAGTCCGGTGGTCGTGGAGCATATGGATCTTGGACCTCTGGAAAGTGTCCACAGCAGGGGTAATTGATATGTTTGTGGCCTAAGGTAGAAGGAGATGAGTTATACAGCTCTTGTTACATGCACATGCAGTTCAAATCTTTGAATGACTATGCAGAAAGTTTGAAGTTAATAACTCAACAATTAATAACTCATCGGGGTGATTGATAAGTTTGTGGCCTAAGGTAGAAAGAGGTGAGTTATTAACTTCAAACTTTCTGCATAGTCACTCAAGTAGTTGAACTGCATGTGCATGTAACAAGAGCTGTATAACTCATCTCCTTCTACCTTAGGCCTTGAACTTATCAATCACTCCTCGTACTTGCTCCTGGTTATGTCAGATGAGCAGACTGGTGACACAGTGCTAACCCAGAATGAGGATTGGATGAGGTACCTCTGAAGTGACTGGTGTACTCTTAATTTGTCCTCCAATTCACTGTAGCCCCTCAAAGTCAAAAGAGGGACAGAGACAGATTTTCTTTGGATTCAGAAATTGCAATTTCTCTGCATACACCTGTCACTGACCAACAAGAAGGGTTCTTACGTTTGCCCAATTCAGTTGCTCTGCACTGAGAAGTTGCTTACAACTGTGCCAAACACTGCGAAGGCTTTCTTTGACTAATGCTACAATCTTCTCTTTCATATACTGTACTTCTCTGTCAGGGTCTGAAATGACTTGTGCGCCCATTCTCCAGGACATTAGTCTTAAGTGGACTGACAGTTGGCTGATGAGCACCATCGAGGAGGACTTCACTCACTATGATCCCACCCATATACAGTTGTTGGATATAAAGTTCATCGTGTTGACCATTGCTGTGTTCCTGTCATTTTGTGCACAGATGGTGCCTCTGCCTAGCAACAGGAGAATCTCAGCAAAAGAGTCAAATCAAATCAAGTTTAATTATCATTCAAACATACATGGATATAGCCGAACAAAACAGCATTCCTCAGGGGCCAAGGCACAAAGCATACACAGCACATTCAAAATAGCGAGAAAAAGAAACATAGTCACTAAAGAAAACACATAAACAGTCCAAGACCATGAGCAGTGTGTCCCGCAAATTGATGGTACAATTACTGGCAATCCACCAATTGAATACGGGAGGGCAGCAGTGATGGGCGAGGCCAGCCCCGACTGAGCATGGATGCCATGCTATGCCGTCTCCAGTGTCTCCTCACCTGGACTGCAGCAGAAGACAAGCCTGCGGCTTGAGGCCTAGTCCTTGCTGCAACTAATGCCACACTGTTGCCTCGCTGTCTGTTGCTCCACCAAACAAGGGAAGCAGGGTTGTGGCACCTTACATTATCAATGCACAACAAGATCTTGCGATTGCAAGACAGGTGTCCAAGGTTGTGGGGGAATCTTGTCGACTATGTCTAAGGTGTGAATGACCACATGCAGCTTCACGAGCTGGGGTTCAAACCTGTTTTTGGGAATATAGACGCACTCAGTGAGGGTTAGCAAGTGTAGGTAGATCTTCCCTCCTGTTGACTCCATGACAAATCCACGGGCTTTGCTTCCAACAACTGCTGATGTTCCAAGGCATGTCTATAGAGTATACGTATAAGGAAGTAGCTACATCTGATAGATGCTACTGCTGCACGTTGTTATCATCAAGGGAGTGTCCGTTATCCTTTAGGTGTAGATAATCAGCCTACACCTAAACATAAACAACAATATTGTAGATGCTACCCAATGCAATGAGAACTGCACAGATCTGTATATCAGCGGGTCAGAACAACCACTTTACAAACCAGTGGTCCAACATAGGAGAACTAACACCTCAGATCAAGACTCGGCTGTATGTCTACACCTAAAGGACAAGGGAAACTCCTTTGATAACAATGTGCACGTTTTGGACAGGGAGGACAGGTGTTTGAAAGAGGGGTTAAAAAACCATATTTGTCAAACTGGAAAACCCATCCCTGAACAGAGGGGGTGGGATATGATACCACCTATCAGCTACTTACAGTGCTGTCCTAACATCTCTACCCCAGTGTCTCTACAACAGTTCACACCTCCATTCCTGCAAAGATAAGACTAGTGATCTTCTCAATACCTTTACGACTCTTAACAACTCTCACGTGATTACTATATATTTAAACAACTCACAGAGTTTATAAACCTGAAAACTACCCACCGTGGATCAGAACTGAAGAAGCTTCTTGGATGAGTGGCAAAACGTCATTTAGACAACACAGCAAGTCCATTTGCCTTGATTTGCTACTGTTCTTGAATTGAAGACTCAATTAATGAATGATGTTGTCTTAATGGCTGTTGTCAGCACCAGCATAACCCTAAATCAGCTTGCAATGTGAGATAGAATATAGAAATCTACAGCACATTACAGGCCCTTCGGCCCACAATTTGTGTGGATCATGTAACCTACTCTAGAAACTGCCTAGAATTTCCCTCAACACATAGCCCTCAATTTTTCCAAGCTCCATGTACTTATCTAAGAGTCTCTTAAAAACTCTATCGTATCTGCCTCCACCACCGTCGCTGCCAGTGTTTTCCACACACCCACCACTCTCTGCATGAAAAGCTTACCTCTGACCTCCCCCTTGTACCTACTTCCAAGCACCTTGAAACTGTGCCCTCTCGTATTAGCCATTTTAGACCTGGGAAAAAGCCTCTGACTATCCACACAATCAATGCCTCTCATCATCTTATACACCTCTATCAGGTCACCTCTCATCTTCCATCGTTCCAAGGAGAAAAGGCCGAGTTCACGCAACCTACTCTAATAAGGCATGCTCTCCAATCCAGGCAACATCCTTGTACATCTCCTTTGCACCCTGTCTATAGCTTTCACAACCCTCCTGTAGTGAGGTGACCAGAAATGAACACAGTACTCCAAGTGGGGTCTGACCAGGATCTTATATATACCTGTAACATTACCTCATGGCTCACATGGTTGATGAAGGTGTCGTTAATGTTATTGTATGTAGACTGAATAGAAATCACAATCAGTTGTGCTAACCATCATGCCAAACCCACTGTAATGAAGAGTCATAAAGGCAAATTTATTCTGCGTGAATTTCTTGCAAAATTTCCATATTCTCTCTGGAGACATTAACTTCAATTTTCTGTCCATTTTCACTCTCCTTCCTCGGTGAAAGCTTTACATGGTCTTAAATTACAGCTGAAAAAGGAGTTAAAATGCAGAAAACACTTGTCTGCATTTCATTTATTTCCACTTTCTTACTTCTTTGTTCGCTTTCTCATCTGTATGAGCAATTAAAATTACCGCCTCACAGATACAAACAATTATCTTTTACTTTCTATGGCAGCAAACACCGATAGAAATAATTGGATTGTCCCAAAATTATTTTTCTGCTTCTCTTGAATAGTAAGAGATGTAGCATTAACAAAAGTAACAGGAAGTGTAGGCCAAATGGCCACACAAACTTTGTTAACTGTTAAGTGACATCATAGCTAATCTTACCCAATCTGATCCATTTTCCCATCTGATTCATATATTCTGTGATTTCCAAAAAAAAATCCCAAAATATATAGGCAAGGGGAATGTATATATAACACAGAATTTGAAACTTATACATTGTCTTAGCTTTTTTATATATGTAAATTTCACATCAACAATGTTATAGAGACATACAAAAGTACAGAACAGAAACAGACCCTTTGGTCCATCTAGTCCATGCTGAACATTTAAAATGCCTAGACCCATCGACCTGCTCACAGACCACAGCCCTTCATACCCCTACCATCCATGTACTTGTCAACATTTCTCTTAAACTTTGAAACTGAGCTCACGTGCACCACTTGCACTGGCAGCTCATTCCACACTTTCACAACCCTCTGAGTGAAGAAGTTCCCCCTCATGTTCCCCTTAAACTTTTCACCTATCACCCTTTACACATGAGCTCTACTTGTAGTCCCACCCAACCTCAGTGGAAAAAGCTTGCTTGCATTTACCCTATCTATACCCCCTCATAGTTTTGCATACATCTATCAAATATCCTCTCAGTCTTCTATGTTCCAAGGAATAAGGTCCTAACCAGTTCAATTTTTCCTTATAACTCAGGTCCTCTAGACCTGTCAATGTCATTGTAAAATTTCTCTGCACTTTTTTAACCTTATTTACATCTTTCTTATAGGCAGGTGACCAAAACTGCACACAATATTTGAAATCAGGCCTAAACAATGTTTTATACAACTTCAAAATAACATCCAATCTCCTGTATTCATTGTCTTTATTTATGAAGGCCACTGTGCCAAAAGGTTTCTTTGTGATCCTGTCTACCTGTGCCACCACTTTCAATGAGTAATGGATATGTATTCCCAGATCCCTTTGTTCTACTGCATTCACTGTGTAAGACCTACCCTGGTTGGTCCTCCCAAAGTTCAATACCTCACATTTGTCTGCATTACATTCCATCTGCCATTTTTCAGTCCATTTTTCCAGCTGGTCCTGATCCCACTGCAAGCTCTGATCATCATCTTCGCTGTCCATTACACCCTCACTCACGGTGTCATCCGCAAATTTGCTGATCCAATAAACCACATTATTATTAAGATTGTTGACATAGATGACAAACAATGGACCCAGCACCGGTCCCTGCGGCACTCCACTAGTCACAGATCTCCATTCAGAGAGATAACCATCTACTGTCACTCTCTGGCTTCTCCCACAAAGCCAACGTCTGATCCAAGTTATCACATCTTGAATGCCAAGTGACTGAACCTTCCTGACCAGCCTCCTATGCGGGACATTATCAAATACCTTGCTCAAAATCCATGTAGACAACATCCACTGCCTTGCCTTCATCAACTTTCCTGGTAACTTCCTCAAAATACTCCAAGATTTAGACATGACCAACCAGACAATGGCATTTTACCTATCCCTATTAAGTCCCTGTTAATCCAAATACTTGTATATCCAGTCCCATAGAACACCTTTCAATAACATTACAATTTCTGATGTCAGGCTCAATGGCCTATAATTTCCTGGTTTATTTTTAGAGTCTTAAACAAAAGAACAACAATGGCTATTCTTCAGTCCTCCTGAATCTCACCTTTCACTACAGGTGTTTTAAATATCTCTGCTAGAGCCCCAGTAATTTCTGTACTTGCCTCCCACAGGATTTGGGTGAACACCCTGTCAGGACCTTGGGATTTATCCCCTCAATTGCCTCAAGATAGCAGACACCTTCCCCTCTGTAATCAATATAGGGTTCATGACCTCTCTGGTGCTTTGCCTCACTTCTATAGATTCTGTGTCCATCTCCTGAGTAAATACAGATACAAAAAAATTCATTTAAGATCTTACCCATCTCTTCTGGCTGCATACATGGATTACCGTTCAGATCTTACAGAGCACCAATTTTGTTCCTTGCAATCCTTGCATTTTTTTTTTGAAGTTGTTTATTTTTTGGGTTGACATGTCACTAGGACAAAAACAATATTCTGAAAATAAGGTGCTAAAATCTGAAGCCCAAATTCCCACCAAACAATCAAGATACATTCTGGTAAATAAGGCTCCTTGCAGGTCTTTTAATTGACCAACAGAATTACACTCTGTTTTCCCAATGCAGCTCCGAGGATTTTAGATGAAAAAATATTGAATTAAAATTCAATAATGTTTTCAAGTATTTTGCTGATATATCAATCCTGTTATTACAAAATTTGTAATGAAAATATATTTATTTCAAATATCTATTTAAATGTAATCATTCTAAAACATCAGCTTTTTGTTTGAAGTGTATTGGGATCAATTATAAAAATCATTTGATATTTCCTGTCACTTTCAAGGCAAAAAAAGCTATGTAGATTACATTGAGCTTTGAAAATATTCACCAAAACAGATATTGCAGTTATTTATAGTTTGCTCTGAATATTTGGTGACATATTCACCAAATATAATTAATATATCACTGGGTGGACATTAGGAACAGGAAGGGGTCAATAACTCTACTGGGTGTTTTTTATAGATCACCCAATAGAATCAGGGACATTGAGGAGCAGATAGGGAGACAGATTCTGGAAAGCTGTGATAATAACAGGGTTGTTGTGATGGGAGATTTTAATTTCCCAAATATTGATTGGCATCTCCCTAGAGCAAGGGGTTTAGACGGGGTGGAGTTTGTTAGGTGTATTCAGAAAAGTTTCTTGACAAAATATGTAGATAAGCCCTCAAGAGGAGAGACTGTACTTGATCTGGTATTGGGAAATTAATCTGGTCAGGTGTCAGATCTCTCAGTGGGAGGGTATTTTGGAGATAGTGATCACAATTCTATCTCCTTTACCACAGCATTGGAGAGGGATGGGAACAGACAAGTTAGGAAAGCGTTTAATTGGAGTAAGGGGAAATATGAGGCTATCAGGCAGGAACTTGGAAGCATAAATTGGAAACAGATGTTCTCAGCGAAACGTACGAAAGAAATGTGGCAAATATTCAGGGAATAGTTACATAGAATTCTGCATAGGTATGTTCTAGTAAGACAGGGAAAGGATAGTAGGGTACAGGAACCATGGTGTACAAAGGCTGTTGTAAATCTAGTCAAAAAGAAAAGAAGAGCTTACGAAATGTTCAAAAAACTAGCTAATGATAGAGATCGAGAAGATTACAAGGCTAGCAGGAAGGAGCTTAAGAAAGAAATTAGGAGAGCCAGAAGGAGCCATGAGAAGGCCTTGGCAGGCAGAATTAAGGAAAACCCCAGGCATTCTATATGTATGTGAAGAGCAAGAGGATAAGACATGAGAGAATAGGACCTATCAAGTGTGACAATGGAAAAGTGTGCATGGAACCGGAGGAGATAGCAAAGGTACTTAATGAGTGCTTTGCTTCAGTATTTACTGCAGAAAAGGATATTGGCTATTGTAGGAATGACTTACAGTTGACTGAAAAGCTTGAGCATGTAGATATTAAGGAAGAGGATGTGCTGCAAATTTTGGAAAGCATCGGATAAGTCATCGGAATTGGATGAGGTGTACCCCAGTGTCAGGAACGGGGGCCGGATGGACCCAAATTCAGAAACTGAAGTACAAGGGGGAAGACAGGATGGGGATGCCATGGCATGTAAGGCTTAATGCAGGCAGGGCTGGATCCAAGAGTTCTTATGAGGCAGGCAGGCAGGGGGATCCCATGGTTTGGGACAGGCAGGCAGATTCCTCATGGCGGGCCACATGGATCCCAGGCAGGGCCGCCTCCCTGGCAGAAAACACAGAGGCCTGGGCCTGTCGCAGACACCTGGGCAGGTGTAGGGCACAACCCTTAGGGAGCAATAGGTGGAAGGGGCAGAACCCCCACCGGGCAGCAGCAGTCCGGCCGGATCCGCCCGACAGAGGCAACGAGTAGGAAGCTGGGTCCAGGGTGAGCAGCAGAACTACAGTGATCCACCAGGTACTTTGGTAAATTGGGGAAGGCAACCGACAGTGTGGCAGCACAAGCAAGGAGAATAAGGCAGAACAGTGGGACCAGCACACAGGAGAGAAGCAGGGGAACAAGAACAACCAGATAGAGCATATACAGAACAGGGCAGCTGCCAAGGTAGGACAGGATTCCAAACAGGGCAGAACAGAATACAAACAACTACCTACCCAGTCTCTGTCCCACGGCCCCTTATAAACACCTGCAGCCGAATTGGCCACAGGTGTGCCTCCTTGATCCAGGCTGATCTTAACAGGCTCAAAGGGGCCTGGAGGGACAGCTGCAAGACCCGGAGTCTGGAGCACTCGGACCAGATTGAGACCCGGAATGCAGATTTCGGACCGGACTGGACCCTGACACCTAGGCTACTGTGAGAGGTGAGGGAGGAGATTGCTGAACCTCTGGCAATGATCTTTGCATCATCAGTGGACATGGGAGAGGTTCTGGAAGATTGGAGGGTTGTGGATGTTTTTCCTTTATTCAAGAAAGGGAGTAAAGTTAGCCCAGGAAATTATAGACCAGTGAGTCTTACTTCAGTGGTTGATAAGTTGATGGAGAAGATCCTGAGAGTCAAGATTTATGAACATTTAGAGAGGCATAATATGATTAGGAATAGTCAGAATGGCTTCTTCAAGGGCAGGCCGTGCCTTACAAGCCTGATTGAATCTTTTGAGGATGTGACTAAACACATTGATGAAGGTAGAGCAGTAGATGTGGTATGATTGGATTTCAGCAAGGCATTTGATAAAGTATCCCATTCAGGGCTTATTGAAAAAGTGAGGAGGCATGGGATCCAAGGGGACATTGCTTTGTGGATCCAGAACTGGCTTGCTCTCAGAAGGCAAAGAGTGGTTGTAGACTGGTCATATTCTGCATGGAGGTCGGTCACCAGTGGTGTGCCTCAGGGATCTGTTCTGGGACCCCTACTCTTCGTGATTTTTATAAATGACCTGGATGAGGAAGTAGAGGGGTGGATTAGTAAATTTGCTGATGACACACAGGGTGGAGGTGTTGTGGATAGCGTGGAGGGCTGTCAGAGGTTACAGCGGGACATTGATAGGATACAAAACTGGGCTGAGAAGTGGCAGATGGCGTACAATCCGATTAAGTGTGAGGTGATTCATTTTGGTAGGTCAAATATGATGGCAGAATATAATATTAATGGTAAGATTCTTGGCAGTGTGGAGGATCAGAGGAATCTATGGGTCCGAGTTCAAGCTACGCAGCTTGACTCTGTGGTTAAGAAAGCATACAGTACATTGGCCTTCATCAATCCTGGGATTGAGTTTAAGAGCCGAGCGTTAATGTTGCAGCTATATATGACCCTGGTCAGACCCAACTTGAAGTACTGTGCTCAGTTCAGGTCACCTGACTACAGGAAGGATGTAGAAGCCATAGAAAGGGTGCAGAGGATATTTGCAAGGATGTTGCCTTTTTTGGGGAGCATGCTTTATGAGAATAGGTTGAGTGAACTTGGCCTTTTCTCTTTGGAGCAACGGAGGATGAGAGGTGACCTGATAGAGGTCTACAAGATGATGAGAGGCATTGATCGTGTGGATAGTCAGAGGCTTTTTCCCAGGGCTGAAATGCACTTTAAAGTGCTTGGAAGTAGGTACAGAGGAGATGTCAGGAGTAAGTTTATTACGCAGAGAGTGGTGAGTGTGTCGAATGGGCTGCTGGCGATGGTGGTGGAGACGGATACGATAGGGTCTTTTAAGAGATACATGGAGCTTAGAAAAATAGAGGGCAATGGGTAACACTAGGTAATTTCTAAGGTAAGGACATGTTTGGCACAGCTTTGTGGGCCGAAGAGCCTGTATTGTGCTGTAGGTTTACTATGTTTCTATGTTTCTAATCAATCACACTTGCACCATTTGTAAATTTTTAAATTATCAGCCAGAACTGTTACCCAGCCTCCTTATTAACTCATAACAGTTGATTGTCATAACCATTAGACCGTAAGGCATAATAGCAGAATTAGGCCATTTGTTTCATCAGATTTGCTATGCCATTCCATCACGGCTGATTTATTATCGCTCTCAACTTCATTCTCCTGACCTCTCCCCGTAATCTTTGACACCCTTACTAATCAAGAATCTTTCCGCCTCTGCTTTAAACCTACCCAATGACTTCATGAAAAGTGTCCTCATAGGACATGGACGCATTTCTGATTATCATGCTAATTTGATCTTGAAAGTTTCGGACAGATCTTAATTCCATGTCCTTAATAAGAAAAAAAATCAGTTGTTAATTTCCTACTCAGTTATTTGCTGTATTTACATATCGTTCTTCTACTTGAAGCAACTCAATGGTAGTTCACTTTATTCATTTCATCAAGTCAGCCTCCTTGGGCCTATGTGTTTACTTCTTGTAACATATAACCATATAACAATTACAGCACGGAAACAAGACTTCTTGGCGCTTCTTGTCCATGCCGAACGCTTACTCTCACCTAGTCCCACCTACCCGCACTCAGCCCATAACCCTCCACTCCTTTCCTGTCCATATACCTATCCAGTTTTTTTTTTAAATGACAAAACTGATCCTGCCTCTACCACTTCTACTGGAAGCTCGTTCCACACAGCTACCATTCTCTGAGTAAAGAAGTTCCCCCTCGTGTTACCCCTGAACTTTTACCCCTTAACTCTCAACTCATGTCCTCGTGTTTGAATCTCCCCTACTCTCAATGGAAAAAGCCTATAATTGTCAACTCTATCTATCTCCCTCATAATTTTAAATACCTCTATCAAGTCCCCCCTCAACCTTCTATGCTCCAAAGAATAAAGACCTAACTTGTTCAACCTTTCTCTGTAACTTAGGTGCTGAAACCCAGGTAACATTCTAGTAAATCTCCTGTGTACTCTCTCTAATTTGTTGACATCTTTCCTATGATTCAGTGACCAGAACTGTACACAGTACTCCAAGTTTGGCCTCACCAATGCCTTGTACAATTTTAACATTACATCCCAATTCCTATACTCAATGCTCCGATTTATAAAGGCCAGCATACCAAAAGCTTTCTTCACCACCCTATCCACATGAGATTCCACCTTCAGGGAACTATGCACCATTATTCCTAGATCACTCTGTTCTACTGCATTCCTCAATGCCCTACCATTTACCATGTATGTCCTATTTGGATTATTCCTACCAAAATGTAGCACCCTCAGCATTAAACTCCATCTGCCATTGTTCAGCCCACTCTTCTAACTGGCCTAAATCTCTCTGCAAGCTTTGAAAACCTACTTCATTATCCACAATGCCACCTATCTTAGTATCACCTACATACTTACTAATGCAATTTACCACCCCATCATCCAGATCATTAACGTATATGACAAACAACATTGGACCCAGTACAGATCCCTGAGGCACACCACTAGTCACCGGCCTGCAACCTGACAAACAGTTATCCACCACTACTCTCTGGCATCACCCATCCATTTTACTACCTCAATATTAATACCTAACATCACCTACTGGTCCTGCCAACTATCACACTCTCTATCACCTTGCTTCTGCTACTGTCCCTTTCTAGCCAGAGACCCAAGCTGCTACCGCCTTATTCATGAAACCCGTGTGGGAGACACTGCCTTCCACTGAACTAGTTCAGGTATTATCCTGTGCGAGGAAAAATGTTTCAGTGATGGACAGTCCTCATTTGCTTCATTCTGCGCTTCAAAACCTGCTATATTTTTGCTGAGTCCCTCCTTTTCCAATTTGATCATACTTTGCCTAAAGAAGAATTTCAGTGTGATGTAAAATAGGTAAAATGTTGCGTTCTGAGATCTCTTTCATAATAACCCCGCAATTTTCAATCAATTCATTTTAAAGTAGTGTAGATTTGATTTCCTAAAATGCACTGTATTTATAGGAGATTGCCTTTGTAGCATCAGCTCAGATTTTATATCATCTCCACCAAGTACGTCTCTGAAGCATCTTTCCAGGACTGAACCGGCAGCTATTGAATATTCATCATCTCTCAGTGCTTGACTCGTAGAGACCACCCTCTCACCATTATTTTGTACCCAAATGTGAGCATGGCAGTTTTAGCATCACTTCTCTTTTTATTCACTGATTTTCCAAAGAGCTTTATTGTTATTATGGACTTGGATAGTGTGATTATAATAGCAATGAAGCATTTGGTGCAGTAACATTCTGAAATTTGCAGCAATATTGTGATTACATTTCCATCTCTATTTCATGCACTGCAAAGGGAGAATGGATAGACCAGGGTTGTTTCCCTTCAGTGAATGAGGCTGGTGGGTAACTTGAAAGAGGTTTATATGATGATGGGGGCATAGATAGAGTGGATGGCCATACTCATTTTCCCAGGGTCAGAGAGCAGCTCTTTCACACAGAGGTGGCAATATAGGGAATGAACCATCAGAGGAAATTGAAGGCATATGTACAATTGCAACATTTCAAAGATGTCTGGACAGGTACGTACAGATGATAGGAAAGATTTGAAGGAACATAAGCAAAAGAAAGGCGGATGAGATTAGTTCAGGAAGGCATGGGCAAGTCGATCGAAATGTGTTTCCTCGTGTTTGATCGAAAGGAGCTCTGTGCTGCATAACTCCATGACTCTACATGTTAGAAATATTTCTGAAAAAGTGTGCTTATTTCTTTATATTTAATTGAGGGAATTTTTAGCCTAACTGATCAACCCATTGTTGCTGAATTCCGGGGCCTGTTTTTAATTCATGTCTGATAGCAACTGGCGTCAAAAACAAGAAAGTGCACACTGGAGAAGTCAATACTTCAGGCTAGTTTTGTATAATGATGAACACCATCACTTTGGCACTAACTGCAAAATCCAAGACATGGCGTTATTGATTCATTGATGCAGTGACTTGTCATGTTGCTTGTCAAAGTTGTTAACCGTTCCTGAACTCTCAGCTAAATTGGCATGATTATTCTACAATTCTTCTTACTTGTATATCTGCACTGTATGTTATCTAGCACTGATCAAGTTGCTAATATATTTTAGATAATTTATTTGTATATTATTAATTTCACAGATTCAGTCCTCTATCTGGTCAGTTAAATTAGTACACATGGGCTCCCTTATCTTTATGTTACTAAAATTAGGTAAGGCACCCCAGGTAGACCTTGTAATCATTCTCTTGGTATTCTCCAAGAATTTCTGCAGTGAATTATTCTCTTTCTTTTACAATCGCTGTCAGTTGACACCATTTTCACTCTTCTCTATGAGAAGACTATAGCTTTGTGGTCCATTTCAGAAAACCTAGATCGACACTCTATTGCAGGGAACGTTGTGTGTTCCAAAAGAGATGTCATCCTTTGGAAGATACTTTAGATCTAGGTCTCCCAAATGGATGTATATTAAATATTTTGGAAAAAAGTACATCTATTTTTAAAGTATACCCCTGCTCCCTACTGAATCAATCGAGAAGGGTCGGTGGCATTTTCTATCTGTGCCCTTGGGTTGGTAGAACTGAGTGAGAGAGAGAGAGAGTATGAAGGATTGAGGTCATGTCCCCATTCCCAGAATGGATGCAACTAAGAGACATCTTGAAGTGTTGTCTGGTCCAGTCAATGGCAGGAGTGAGCATCACTGATTGTCGGTAGGTGTGGGGCTGTCACATTCCCACCCAATATCAACATGTGGCGCAGAATTTTCCAGAATTTGGCAGGCCTTAAGATAAACAGAGCTACCCATATCATGGCCACATATTCCCAACGAGGGAAAGAGGGATATTCAGTCGATTGAATCCTCCCAAGAGCGCTGTGTCATATAAAGACCAGTAATGAATCACTAACCTTCACTTATTCATAGAGTCGAAGTCAGCGACCCCATTCATGTCATGATCATGTTACATTGTCAGCCATCTGGCCCTTATGCTCAGGGTATTTGTGTTCTGCACTGAGTCCAGCAGCTTCTGCATTGTAATGCACCAATGCAGAAGCTGGACATGGCTGAACTGCCAAGCAACACTGGCTACATGAGAAACAATGGTGACATTTTCCATCTGTGCTCTTGGGTCGGTAGAAGTGTAATATTCCACCTAGTTTCTTACCACAATCTTTGAGGAGTCATTAGAGTTGGAACTACATAGCAGTTTCATTTTCATAAGCTCGTGTGCTTACATTTCACAGGGAAATGGTCAATGCATGGTTCGCAGAGAGAGTACACACTTCGAATGAAACTGCGAGGGATTTGAACTTAGTGCATAATTTGGCCCGATCGGAGATTGCAATCCCAGGAACTCCTACCAGAAAAATCTCAGCTTCCGAATTTGACAGACCCCTCAGACCCATTCTTGTTAAAGACTCTGAAGGGTCTTTAACGTTTGTCTTTGATTCAGACAGGAAAGATCAGATGCCGTTGAAAGTCCGTAAACCTGCGTGTGAGGCCCCACCAGTCGATGACCAGTGCTCCAGACTTTTAGAGCTCGTCAGAGACATTTCCAGCCATTTGGATGTCACAACACTCTGTCACAAAATCTTTCTGCACATTAATGAAGTGATCTCTGCAGACAGATATTCACTTTTCCTGGTGCACGAGGACAGCTCAAACGAAAAGTTTCTTGTGAGTAGGCTCTTTGATGTTGCAGAAGGTTCCACTCCTGAAGAAGCTTCAACTAACTGCATTCGCATAGAATGGAACAAAGGGATTGTAGGATATGTAGCAGCTACAGGAGAACCACTGAATATTAAAGATGCATATAAGGTTTGTACATCCCTTTATTTACAATGCAGAAATAATAGGGTTAATTACTCTCGATATCATTGATGTTACATTTCATTTTTTACATCAAATTGGATTTTTATTTTGCACAATCAAGGACATTTTTTGTGTGGGAAATAATCTATGATAGTATTTATTTTATTTAGAGATATGTTATAGGGTAGGCCCTTCCCACAATTTGAGCCGTCCTACCCCAGCAACCCCGACGGCCCTGATTTAACTCTAGTCTAATCCCGGGACAATTTACAATGGCCAGTTAACCTACGTCTTTGGATTATGGGAGAAAGTGGAGCATCCAAGGAAACCATGCATTCCACAGGGAGGATATACAAAGAACTCTGGAATTGCACTCCAAACTCCAACATTCTGAACTGTGATAGCACTAATGCTACCGTGGTGCCCATGATGCTGGTACGATAAAACAGAATGGAAAATTTGACCACAAGCCCAAAGGACATAGGACAGAATTAGGCTGTTTGGCGCATCAGGTCTGCTCTGCCATTTCATCATGGCTGAGTTATTCTCTAAATCCATTCTCCCGCCTTCTACCTGCACCCTTTGGTGTTCTTACCGATCAACCCTGCTTTTAAGTGGACCCGGTGACTTCACATCCTCTCACCATGCTCTGGCTAAAGAAATTCTTCTTCATCTCTGCTCTTAAGGGGTGTCCCATTCTGAGGCTGTGCTTTCTGGCCCTAGCCTCCCCCACTATAGGAAACATCCTCTCCATGTCCACTCTGTCTAGTTCTATCAATATTTGATGAATCTCAATGTGATCCTCCCTCATTCCAGTGACTACAGGCCCAGAGGCAGATGCAGCTCCCTAGAGACCGTGTTAGGGAACTGGAGCTGCAGCTCAATGACCTTTGGCTGGTTAGGGTAAGCGAGGAGGTGATAGACAGTGAAGTGACTGTGATAGACAGTGACTACAGTGAAGTAGTCACCCTAAGGCTACAGGAGACAGATAAATGTGTGCCTGTCAGGAGAGGAAAGGGGGAATGTCAGATAGTGAAGAGCATCCCCTGTGGCTGTCCCTCTCAACAATAAGTAATCCATTTTGAGTACTGTAGGGGGGAATGAGTAACCTGGGGGAAGTAACAGTGGCTGTGGCTCTGGCACAGAGTCTGGCCCTGTGACTCAAAAGGGTAGGGAATGAAGAGGATGGCAGCAGTGATGGGGGCTCTAGAGTTAGGGGGACAGATAGGTAATTTGTGGACTTGAAAAAGAGACACAGATAGTACTTTGCCTCCCAGGTGCCAGGGCCCGCGATGTTTCTGAGCACGTCCACAATATCCCGAAAAGGGAGAGTGAATAGCCAGAAGTCTGGTATACTGGTACCAATGACATAGGTAGAAAAGGGAGAAGATCCTAAAAACAGAATACAGGGAGTCGGGAAGGAAGCTGAGAAGCAGGACCCCAAGGGTAGTAATCTCTAGATTGCTGCCTGTGCCACGTGACAGTGAGGATAGTAATTGAATGAGGTGGCAGATAAATGCATGACTGAAGAATTGGAGTGGGGCAGGCATTCAGATTTCTGGATAACTGGGACCTCTTCTGGGGCAGGTGGCATCTGTACAAAAGGGATGGGTTGCACTTGAATCCGTGGGGGACCAATATCCTTGTGGGCAGGTTTACTGAAGCTTTTGGGAGTGGTTTAAACTAATATGGCGGGGGGATGGGATCCAGTATGATAGAGCTGAGGATGAGCCAGCAGGTTTACAAGTAGATGATGGATGCAACACAAATGTAAGGATTTGTACTCAATGATTGGGTACAAATGCAGACAGAGCAAAGAGTTTAATTGAACCACAAATGCAAAATTCTAAAGAGCAAAGAATGTAGGACTGAAGGTGCTGTATTTAAATGCTTGTAGCATTCAAAATAAGGTGGACGAACTCGTGGCACAATTAGAGATCGGTTGGCAGGATGTTGTGGGCATCGCTGAGCCGTGGCTGGAAGAAGGTCATAGCTGGGAGATTAACATCAAAGGATGTACTTTCTATCAAAAGGACAGGTAGGAAAGCAAGGCAGTGGTGTGACTCTGTTGGTAAGAGATGGAATTACATCTTTAGAAAGAGGTGACATAGGGTCAGAGATTGTCGAATCTTCGTGGGTGGAGTTAAGAAAATGCAAGGTAAAAAAACCATGATGGGTGATGCACCATCAATAACTCTCTCCAAGACGTATAGGTGAGATATCGGCTTTTATTGACTGGAAGAAGGAACAAGCAGTGGTTGACCACCATACTACATCCTGGAGACTGAGAGGCAGGGCTCAGGCCTCAATCGTCTTTATACAGGGGTCTGTTGGAGGAGCCACAGGAGCAGTCAGCAGGGGGCGTGTCCAGACAGGTATATGTAGTTCACCACAATGGGGATCATATATTGGCCTGCAAATAGTACCCAAGATGTGGGGTTGAGATTGCAAAGGGAGCTGGAAAAGGCACATTATAGGGTAATGACACAATAGTAATGAGGTACTTCGATATGCAAGGGGATTGGGAAAATCAGGTTGGTGTTGGATCACAAAAGAGAGCATGTGTTGAATGCCTACAGGATGGCTTTATAGAGCAGCTTATACTTGAGCCTACTCAGGGAAAGGCTAGGTTGGCTATTGTGTAATAACCCAGATCTTATGAGGGAGCTTAATGTAAAGGAACCCTTAGGAGACAAAGATCATAATATGATTGAATTCATATTGTAATTTGAGAGGCAGAAGCATAAGTCACATGTACCAGTATCACAATGGAATAAAGGGAATTACAGAGGCATGAGTGAAGAGCTTGCCCAAGCGGATTGGAGGGGGATACTGGTGCGGATGACGGCAGAGCAGAGGTATCTGAGGTTTCTGGGAGTAGTTCACGAGGTGCAGGATAGAAATGTCCCACAGAAAAAGTTAATCATAGAACACTACAGCACAGTACAGGCCCTTCAGCCCTCCATGTTGTGCCGACCCATATAATCCTTAAAAAAAAGTACTAAACCCACACTACCCCGTAACCTTCCATTTTTCTTTTATCCATGTGCCTGTCCAAGAGGCTCTTAAATACCCCTAATGTTTTAGTCTCCACCACTATCCCTGGCAAGTCATTCCAGGCACTCACAACCCTCTGTGTAAAAAACTTACCCTTGATGTCTCCCCTAAACTTCCTTCCCTTAATTTTGTATATTTGCCCTCTGGTGTTTGCTATTGGTGCCCTGAGAAACAGGTACTGACCATCCACCCTATCTATGCCTCTCATAATCTTGTAGACCTCTATCAAGTCCCCTCTCATTCTTCTACGCTCCAAAGAGAAAATTCCCAGTTCTGCTAACCTTGCTTCATATGACTTGTTCTCCAATCCAGGCAACATCCTGGTAAATCTCCTCTGCACCCTCTCCATAGCTTCCACATCCTTCCTATAATGAGGTGACCAGAATTGAACACAATACTCTAAGTGTGGTCTCACCAGAGATTTGTAGAGTTGCAACGTGACCTCTCTACTCTTGAACTCAATCCCCCTGTTAATGAAGCCTAGCATCCCATAGGCCTTCTTAACTACCCTATCAACCTGTGCAGCGACCTTGAGGGATGTATGGATTTGAACCCCAAGGTCCCTTTGTTCATCCACACTCTTAAGTAACTGACCATTAATCTTGTACTCAGTCTTCTGGTTTGTCCTTCCAAAATGTATCGTCTCACACTTGGCTGGATTGAACTCCATCTGCCATTTTTCTGCCCAACTCTGCAGCCAGTCTATATCCTCTTGTAACCTTCGACCACCTACAGCTCCATCCACAACTCCTCCAATCTTTGTGTCATCTGCAAACTTACTCACCTATCCTTCCGCCTCTATATCCAGGTCATTTATAAAAATCACAAATAGCAGGGGTCCCAAGACAGATCCCGCGGCACTCCACTAGTCACCGTCCTCCAGGCAGAATACTTTCCTTCCACAACTACCTTCTGCTTTCTTCCTTTAAGCCAATTTTTTATCCAAACAGCCAAGGTTCCACTTATCCCGTGCCTCATGACTTTCTGGATGAGTCTCTCATGAGGGACCTTGTCAAGTGCTTGGCTAAAGTCCATGTAGACCACATCCACTGTCCTACCTTCATCAATTTCTTTTGTTACCTCTTCAAAAAACTCAATCAGGTTTGTGAGGCACGATCTTCTCTTCACAAAGCCATGTTGACTATCCATGAGTAGACTGTACTTCTCCAAATGCTCATAGATCCTATCCTTAAGAATCCTTTCCAGTAGTTTGCAAACCACTGACGTAAGACTCACCGGTCTATTGTTCCCAGGTTTCTCCCTATTCCCTGCAGCCAAAGAGGATTCAAAGATCATAGCCAATGCTCCTGTGATCTCAGAATTCTCTCAATTCCCACAACAACCTGGGGTGTATCATATCTGGCCCTGGGGATTTGTCAATCTTAATGTTTTTAAGAAGATCCAGCACTTCTTCCACATTGTCCAGCACACAGGCCTGCTCTACTCCGACCTCATCCTGATCAAGATCCTTTTTACTTGTGAATACTGAAGTAAAGTATTCATTTAGGACCTCCCAACCTCCTCTGCTTCCAGGCACATGTTGCCCTCTTTATCCTTTAGCGGTCCCACCTTTGTTCTCGTCATCCTCCTATTCTTCACATACGCATAGAACGCCTTGGGGTTCTCCTTAATCCTACAAGCCAAGGCCTTCTCATGCCCCCTTCGAGCTCTCCCAAGTCCTTTCTTTAGCTCCTTCCTGGCTACCCTATATTTCCCATAAGCCCCTCCAGTTCCTGCTTCTGATATCTAACATGTGTTTCCTTTTTCCTCTTGACGAGATGCCTCATGTGTTTCGTCAGCCACTGCTCCCTTTTCCTACCATTTTTTTCCTTGCCACAGTGGGACAAACCTATCCTGAACCCAGCTCAAGTGTCTCTAAACTTCTCCCACATTACTTCTGTGCTTTCTCCTTTGAACATCTGTTTCCAATTTACTCTTGCTAGTTCCTGTCTCATCCCTTCAAAGTTAGCCCTTCTCCAGTTAAGCACTTTACCATTTCATCTGATTTTATCCCTTTCTGTAGCTATGCTGAAGCTAAGGGAGTTGTGGTCACTCTTACCAAAATGCTCCCCCACCAAGAGGTCTGTCACCTGACCAGGTTCATTACCCAGAACAAGATCCAGTATAGCCTCTCCTCTCATCGGCCGATCCACATTCTGTGTCAGGAATCCTTCTTGAACACACCTGACAAATTCAGCCCCATCTATCCCCCTTGCATTCAGGAGGTGCCATTCAATATGAGGGAAGTTGAAATCACTCATAACTACTACCCTGTATTTCCTGCTCCATTCTAAAATCTGCCTGCTTATCTGCTCCTCGGTGTCCCGAGGGATATTTGGGGGCTTATAGACTACTCCAAGCACAGTGATTGATCCCTTCCTATTTCTGACTTCCACCCAGACTGACTCCGTGGACACTCCTTTTGTAGCATCCTCCCTTTCTATAGCCGTGATACTATCCCTGACCAGCAATGCCACTCACCCCCTTTTCTACCTCCCATCCTATTCCTTTTAAAACACCTGAACCCTGGGACCTGCATCATCCAATCCTGCCCTTCCTCCAACCAAGTTTCAGTAATGACCACAACATCGTAGTTCCACGTACTAATCCATGCTCTAAGTTCATCCTCCTTGTTCCTAATACTTGTAGCATTGAAATAGACACATTTCAACCCCTTTAACTGTCTATTATCATGTTCTGTCCCCTGCCTGTCCTTCCTCATCAAATCAGAACTCAGCATTAATTAATTAGCATCAATTAATCCTTCTACCTTAATCCCTGCACTCACATTCTGCTTCCCAACCCCCTGCCAAACTAGTTTAAACCCTCCCCAACAATCCTGCCCGCCAGGATATTGGTCCCCCTGGGATTCAAGTGCAACCCGTCCTTTTTGTACAGGTCACACCCACCCCAAAAGAGGTCCCAATGATCCAGAAATCTGAATCCCTGCCCCCTGCTCCAATCCCTCAGCCACGCATTTATCCTCCACCTCATTCTATTCCTATTCTCACTGTCGCGTGGCACAGGCAGTGATCCTGAGATTTCTACCTTTGAGGTCCTGCTTTTCAACTTCTTTCCTAACTCCCTGTAGTCTTCTTTCAGAACCTCTTCCCTTTTCCTACCTATGTCATTGGTACCAATATGTACCACGACCTCTGGCTGTTCTCCCTCCCACCGCAGGATAGCTTGGATGCGATCAGAAACATCCCAGACCCTGGCACCTGGGAAGCAAACTACCATCCGAGTTTCTTTCCTGCATCCACAGAATCGTCTGTCTAAACCCGTGACTATAGAGTCCCCTATCACTACTGCCTTCCTCTTCCATTCCTTATCCTTCTGAGCCACAGGGCCAGACTCTGTGTCAGAGGCACAGTCGCTTCCCCCAGGTAGGCTGTCCCCCACAACAGTACTCAAACAGGAGTACTTATTGTCAAGGGGTGAGCCACAGGGGTACTCTCTAGTACCTGACTCTTCCCCTTCCCTCTCCTGACTGGGACCCATTTCTTTGTCCCCGGAGTGACCAACTGTCTGTAACTCCTCTCTACCACTTCCTCACTCTCCCTGACCTGACGAAGGTCATTGAGCTGCAGCTCCAGTTCCCTAACACGGTCCTTTAGAAGTTGCATCTTGATGCACCGGGTGCAGATGTGGCCGTCCGGGACGCCGGGAGACTCCAGGACCACCCACATCTGACACCAACCACAGAAAACTGGCCTCACACACATACTACCTCCTTTTGCAATCAACAACTGCCTCACCTTGTCCTGTTACCACTGAAGCCAGTGGAGCCAAAGCCCTTTCACTCCGTTGCCATTCACTCTGCTGCCCGCTCCCAACGCTGCCCGCTGGATACGGCTGCCTTCTTTCTGTTTGCGCTCAACTGGCTGCCTGCACAGTCTGGCCTCTCTCTTCACCCGAGAACTCAAAATGTCTTCCCACTGGAAATCCTTAGGTGCTCTCCTGCTTCCTTCTTGTTCCGAATCTCTCAAATGGCAGATTTGAATCTCTCAGTTCTGAATCAATGAGATCCAAATCTCTCAATTCCAAAGTTCTCAAATGGCAGGGGTAGGCAACTGCGTCTGACAAGGGAAATTAAGGACTGCATAAAAGTCAAGGAAAGGGAATATAATGTAGCAAAAGTGAGTGGAAAAAGTGAGCAAAAGTTGGATGATTGGGAAGATTTTAAAATTTAATAAAAGGCAACTAAAAAATCTATAGGAAGGGAAAAGATGAAATATGAGGGCAGACTAGCCAACAATATAAAGCAGGATACCAAAAGTTTTTTCAAATTAAAGGGGAGGTGAGAGTTGATATTGGACCACTGGACAATGATGCTGGTGAGGGAGTAATGGGGGACAAAGAAATGGCAGATGAACTTAATGGATACTTTGTATCTGTCTTCACTGTGGAAGACACTAGTGGTGTGTCAGAGGTTTGTGAGAGTCAGGGAACAGGAAAGAATGCCATTGCTATTACAAATGAAAAAGTGTTAGGCAAACTCAAAGGTCTTAAGGTGCATAAGTCACCTGGACCAGATGGACTACATCCCAGAGTCCTGCGAGAGGTTGCTGAAGAAATAATGGATCCATTGGTCATGATCTTTCTAGAATCAGTTGATTCTGGCATGGCCCCCGAAGACTCGAATATTGCAAATGTCACTCCACTCTTTAAAAAAAGAGGAAGGGAAAAGAAAGGAAATTACAGGCCAGTTAGCTTCACCTCAGTGGGTGGGAAAGTGTTAGAGTCTATTATTAAGGATGTGGTTTCGGGCTACTTGGAAACCAAAGATAACGTAAATCAAGGTCAGCATGGTTTCTGTAAAGCAAACTCTTGCCTGACTAATCTGTTAGAGTTCTTCGAGAAATAACAATAGGATGACAAAGGAGAGGCAGTGGATATCATTTACTTGGATTTTCCGAAGACGTTTGATAAGGTGCCACACATGAGACTGCTTAATAAGGTAAAATCCAATGGCATTACAGGAAAGGTACTGGCATGGATAGAGGAATGGCTGACAGGCAGGAGGCAATGAGTGCAAATAAATGGAGCCTTTTCTGGTTGGCTGCCAGTAACTAGTGAGGTTCCTCATGTCAGTATTGGGACCACTACTTTTCACATTGTTTGTCAGTGATTTAGATAATGGAATGGATGGCTTTGTGGCAAAGTTTGCAGATGATGTGAAGCTAGGTGGAGGGGTTGATTGTGTTGAGGAAGTGATGTGATTGCAACAGGACTTAGGCAAATTGGAAGAATGAGCAAAAAGGTGGCAGAGAGAATAGTGTTGGGAAATGTACGATAATGCATTTGAGTAAAAGGAACAATAGTGTGGACTATTGTCTAAATGGGGAGAAAATTCAAACATCAGAACTTTGGAGTCCTCGTTGAACACTCCCAGTTGAACCTGTGGTAAAAAAGGGAAATGTAATATTGGTATTTATTTCAAGGAGAATAGAATATTAAAGCAAGAAGATGATGCTGAGGCTTTATAAGGCACTAGTCAAGCCGCACTTGGAGTATTGCCAACAGTGTTGGGTCCTACATCTCAGAAAGGATGTGTTGTCATTGGAGAGAGTCCAGAGGAGGTTCACCAGGATGATTCTGGGAATGAATGGGTTAACATATAAGGAGCATTTGGCAACTTTGGGCCTGTACTCACTGGAATTTAGAAGAATGCAGGAGGATCTCACTAAAACCTATCGAACGTTGAAAGGAAAAGATAACGTAGAGGTAGAGAGGATGTTTCCTCTGACGAGGGTACCCAGAACTAAAGGGCACAGCCTCAAAATTGAGGGGCGTCCTTTTAGAACAGAGGTAAGGAGGAATTTCTTTTAATGAGAACGTAGTGAATTTGTGCCACAGACATCTGTGGAAGCCAAATCTGTGGGTATAGAAGTTGATCGTTTCCTGATTGTCCAGGGCGTCAAGTGATATGGTGAAAAGGCAGGAGTATGGGATTGAGTGGGATCCGTGACCAGCCATGATGGAATGGTAGAGCAGACTCGATAGGCTGAGTGACCTAATTCTGCTCCTCTAATTCTCAGGAGCAGATTAAGACATTTGACCCATCAACTCTGCTGCACCATATCATCATGACTGATCCATTTCTCTCTCAGTCCCAATCTCCTGCTCGCATCCCGTATCCTCTCATGCCCTGACTGATCAAGAATCCATCAGCCTCTGCCTTAAATACACTCAGTGACTTGGCCTCCACAGCCGCCAGTGGCAACAAATTCCACAGATTCACCTCTCTCTCTAAAAAATCTCAACTCATCCCCATCCTTAAAGGATTCTATTCTGAGGCTGTGTCCTCTGGTCAATGAAGATTTGCTTAATATTTGCACACAAATATTAAGGAAATCTTGGTGATTAAAACATGCTTAGGATTTAAGTTGGAAAATCAATAATACTTAGTTTTGATTTAGTTTTTAGGGAGACTGGTCCTTGAACAACCACAGCATGGTAAACACAGCAAATTAAAATAAGTGATTCAGGGTTGAAATGATTTCTGAAATATATGAACACCAGTCCAAAATATTACCATATACACCCAAAACATTATCTTTAAACAATAACAATCCTAATAGAGCCTTTTTTATTGCATCATAGAAACACTTCCCTGCAACAGTCAAACTCTTCCAGGAACCTCAATAAAATGTTACTTATTAATTTTCACTGTCATGTTTTAACTAGTGTGCCTGACCATGTTTCATAGTTCTTTTCTGACTTTTATACTTTATAAACAAGAAAATAATATGATTAGCAGGCTATTGAAATGTAAGCTTTTCATCTGCTCATTCTGAATTGCAGCCAGGAATGTGAGATTATCATATAAAGAAGCATTTGCACGATTCACGGTTAATCAATTTTCAGTCTGGAATTGTTCAATAATTGCAATAAATATGAGTTAAATTTTAATTAAGAAAACAACTAATTGTGCCCTACATCTGTGGAATTGCCTTTTAATTTGTAATGTTCTGCTTCTTATAAAGATGCTGTCCCAATATCAGTACCAGAGAACCGTCAAGAACAATAGAACCAGTACAAACAACCAGGGCTTGAACTCCAGCAATACTTTCCCTTTAGGAACAGCAGATAGTGATTTCTGATAGAATTTCCTCCCAAAATTTAACATGCTTCCCAGGAACAAATAGTGAAAACAGAATGACCCATTCTTCAGTCAGAGAATAAAAGTGAAGAAAAAAACAACAAGGTTAAAAATCCACAATCAGATGTTTGTTAATGTTGCATATTGCTATATTTGGGGTTCTGTGTGCAAGCGCTGATAGTATCTCACAAAACATTCTCTAACCCTTGCAGGACCCTAGATTCAATGCAGAAGTTGACCAGATCACAGGGTACAAGACACAGAGTATTCTCTCCATGCCAATAAAGAACCATAAAGGAGAGGTAGCTATACTTTACTGACACATTATGCTTTCAAATTGATCTAAACCATTGTATAAGCTTTAACATAATTAATGTTACTATATTCTACACTTTCTTCGTAGCATGATGATTTCTTAGTAGTGTCTTTCTGGAGCAGTGCCCAGCATTCTGTGTAATGTAACTAGATACACAACTCCAATGAGACTTCATGGGATTAAAACAGCAAGCCCTGCAAAAACGAAGCAGGACCATTTAGAAATTAAATTTGCTTTTGTGACCTTGCATCCTGCTTTTCTTCATTATGCATGTTGGCAGTATAGTAATATGACAAACAGGAAATCTTTCAAAGCAACTCACACAGAATGCTGGGGGATCTCAGCAGGCCAGGCAGCACCGATGGAAAAGAGTGAACCGTTGGCGTTTTGGGCTGAGTCCCTTCATCAGGACTGGAAAGAAAGAGAAGTCAGCAGCAGAATGGGGAGGGGGGGGGAGAGAGAAAGAAGTACAAGGTGGTCTCTGATAGCTGAAAACAGCAGTTTTTACCCTACTTATAGAAAAAATGTGCTATGTTTCTTTATAAAATTTCAATGTAACTGCAACCTTAACCCTAACCCTGATGAGAGGAACTTCCTGTAGCAGTTTACCACCAACTCTCAAGGGCAGTTAGGGATTGAAAATAGATCAGCTTTGCTAAGTACACTGTGACGCATGAATACATTTAAAATATTACAAGGGAAAAGAGGATGATTATAGGATAAATAAAGATCAAACAAAGTGTTTATGAATGCCAGTGGTTGTAGAAAATAGTAATCAGAAATGATTGAACTCAGTGTTGTGCTTGTGTCTGTAACTTGCTTGGTTGAAAGAATAGGCGCAGTTCTTTAAAGTCATGCTGCACTCAAACGATACAGGGGTCAAGGCCAGAGAAAACTTAATAGGAATGAGGTAAATGATGGTTGCCACCTCTCCAACTTTCATAATGAAGTATTATCAAACATATAATATTTCTGCAAATGAGAATGAAAGAAAGGGTCTTTCGTTAAAAAGTCTTTGTGTCTCCTTTAGCGGTACTATAAGGTTAGTACAAAGCTAAATGGTTTTGCTACAATTATCAATAAATTGAAAAATTCTTAATAAGGACTACATAATAACATATTTCTGATATCATGTGGTGTGATTTCTTGATATTGATTAATATTGTTCAGTCTACCATAAAGTTTCATAAAGGAGACAATAGAATATTTTTTTTATCTATTAAGGGCTAAAGGCAATTTGCAGCTCTAACATACAGTAAAGGAAATGACCTCCTTCATGAAATAAGAACTGTATTGATTTTTGTTTGTGTTTGGTTTTGCGAGAGTTATAATTTATATAAGAGATTCTGTAAATGCTGGAAATCCAGAGCAACATACACACAAAATGGTGGAGGAACTCAGCAGGTCAGGCTACATCTGTGGAAAGGAATAAAGAGTTGATGTTTCTGGCTGAGAGCCTTCATCAGGACTGGAAAGGAAGTGGGAAGAAGCCAGAAGAAGAAGGTGGGGGAGGGAATGAAGCATAGGTGAGGGAGCAGGTAGGTGGCTGGGAGAAGGGGAGATAAAGTGAGGAGCTGGCAGGTGATGGTTAGAGAAAGTAATGGGCTGAAGAAGGGAGAGGAGAGTGGACCCAGGAGGGTGCCAGACGGAGGTGAAAAAGCAGGTAAGGAGCAGAGAAATGTTAAGTGAGGAACCAGAATGGGGAATGGAAGAAGGGAGAGGAAAGGGGCGACAAATTACCAGAAGTTAGAGAAATTAATGTTTTTGCCGCCAGATTGGAGGCTACCCAGACAGGTTATGAGGTGTAGCTCCTCCAAACTGAGAGGCTGCGGCAGAGGAGCCCATGGACAAACATGTCCGAATGGGAATGGGGATTGGAATTGAAAGGGGAAATCCTACTTGTTGCAGATGGAGTGAAGGCGCTTAACAGAGCAGTCCCCTGATCTGTATCGGGTCTCACCAATGTAGATGAGACTGCACCTAAATGACCCAAACAATCTCACAGTTGAAGTGTTGCCTCATCTGGAAGGACTGTTTGGGGCCCTGAATAGGGGGGAAGGAGGAGGTGAATGGGTAGGTGTAGCACTTTTTCCGTTTGGAGCATTATCAGTTGATTGGATTCCAGCCTCATGCTAAAATGTAAACAATATTAGGGCAATTTTTATCAATTAATTTTAACATTGTGCTTTAATAAGAAAATAACCATGATTTGGCCAATAATTATTGCTGAAACTACAGCATGAATTTATTTTTAATTGTGGGATCCATTTATTGGCTATAAAATATTTTAAGGCATCCCAGGAGACATGAGTGACACTAACAATTTCCATAATCTCTTCATCTTTCTTCTGGAATAACATATTGTGATGTGAACTATTAATAGGATAGTAATTGTTCTGATTAGTTATACCCAGTTAAAGGAGGTCACTGAAGAAATGATGGAGTTTACTGGTCAGATGGTTGCTGTGGAAGAGACTTGGGAAGGTGATGGAGAGAGAACCAAAGAGGTAAAATGAGGAGGGGAGTGGCCAGGATAATTGCAAGGATGCAAGATGTAACACATTTATCTTGAGGAGGTTGATGCCTTGGGCTTCACAACAGTGGCCCAGGTAGGTACGGTCTGATTATAAGACAGAAATAAACCTCAACTCTCTGGCTGTTACCACTGTTCAAGGGTCATATTGTGTGCACATCTCATATGTGAAGCAAATTTGTGTGTCGCACCACAGTGCATGCCCAGTGGTTTCCATGCTTAGTCACTTTTAAACCACTATCATAATCAGATTAGATATCTGGAAATGTCCTTTATTCGTAAAAGTTGAACCTGATTGTGTTTAATGTCAGGATTTTAAATAAAATTAGATAATAAAGCATAGCAAGATGTTACCTTACGATAGGGTATTCCTAGGTTAGTGTATCCTTTGTTCACTTAGAACCTTCTGGAGATCTAGCAATTACTTTAAGCGGTATCTGATTTCTATTTAACCATTTCTGTTTACCAGGTAGTTGGAGTTGCTCAGGCAATCAACAAGAAATGTGCAACTCATGGAACATTTACCAAAAATGATGAAAAGGTAGGATGGTATAATTAAAGACTAAATTCTTCATCTACCAATTCTGATTATTGTGATTAAAGGACATGAGAACACCACCACCCACAGGTTTTCCTCCCGGCTACACAATTCTCTGACTTTGAAATACTGTGCATCACTGTTCATAATTATGAACCTTCCTAGCTTACTGCACTCATCAGAACATGTGCAGTGGTCAGGAAGACAGCTTACCAATGCTTTGGCCATGGAGAATAGTTTGAAATCTGTCTCTAGTATTTAAGTATCAAACACTAAATCTGATCATTTGAACTTGTTGTTCCATCATGGTGTGTGCTTTTAAATTTACTAATCAAGTTTTCTGAAGAACAATTACATTCAAACAGAACTGTAACAGTTTGGTATTTTACTTCTTAGTTCAGTGTGATTTGAGGGTAAGATGATATCAACCTGGTATATTCCTGAATTCCTCTTCTTGGAGTTCTTTGGGCTGTTGTGATTAGTTCTTCCTTTTCTGTTTTCTACTCCTCCACATCATTGTTTGAAAACATTGAACCTTACTGAGGGAGAGCTCCATAATATTGATGGACATGTAGCAATTTTCTCAAACGCGTCACTAAAGTTGTTGAGATATTTACCCCTGGAGGCCTACCGCTCACCTGGATATGATGGTCACTATCATTAAATGGCAAACAGACAAATGCTTAAAACAAGAGATTCTACCGATGCTGGAAATCCAGAGCAATATACACAAAATGTTGGAGGAACTCAAATGCTCCAGCAGTATCTATGGTGTCTTCATCAGAGTCTCTGCCTAAAATATTGACTGTTTACTCCTCTTCATAGGAGCTACCTGGCCAGTGGAGTTCTCCAGCATTTGCTCTAGCTAATGCTTTATATTAACATCAATGTGATTCAAATATATTGGCGTCTGAGTCAGAGATTACAGTACAAGTTTCAGCTCAAATCTGAATGTAGAATGTAGGGTAATGATTTTAAGAAATGCATCATCTTAAGTGGTATTGAAATCATTGATTCGCACACCAGAACAGTGAACAACTTGGCGCTGTGTGCCTTTGCAGGTGGTTGAAAAATTTGTCCAGTTTGTGTGCATTGTACTCACCTGTTATTTCCTTATGAAATGGTGGTTATTTGTCTTATTATTCAATTAATTATTTAAGGCAGCTTAGCAATATTTAAAGAAAAAAAATAATTATTATTTTACCATGGTACTTCAGAGTACTGGTTGTCTCAGAGCACATGACACATGTAGTACATTGAAGTGTACTCCTGCTTGCCTGACTGCAGCTGACTGTGAATTTTATTATTTTCTTCCACTTATAACACAAGATTAGATTCATCCTCTTGACCAATATTCTCCCCTTAAACAAGATTATGAAAAATAGATTTCTGCTTTTAGTCTGTTGTGTGTAAATCTGTTATGCACTGCGCTTGAACTGTGAATATCAGGAATTTTTTTAGGATATAAGTGCTATAAAACTGCAACTTTGTGTTTAACACAGGGACTAGCTTTCAAGTGTGTAGAAACATTTCCCCTGAGAGGGAAAGAATTCACATATTCAGTAACAAACATCACTGTTAGAGTGCCATGATTTCTTCTCACTACACCAAACTAAAAATTTGCCCTTTTATATTATGACAAAAGCTTAAGTGTTTAAAAATACCACAGACTTTAGATACTTTAGATTTTCAAGCTAAAATTCATACCTGATTGAATTCGATTTGGTTTGTCTGCTGATGGTGAAGTAGTACAATGAATTAAACTGCAGACATAAGTGAATTAACTGAATTAATTGTAAATTGAATAACTGAATCTGTTAACATTTCTGCTAGAAATCTTAATTGTTGCAATTGTGGCTGTATGGCAATTCAAATTTACTTTTAGTTGTTGAGAAAAATGGTATAATTGAAGAGGAATGTGATTTGATTTCTACAGTCATACTCTCATATCCCCATTATCACCCGACTTACCTATCATTGTGGTCCATCCTGTCACTGAAACTGGCCAAATTTGCATGGACCCAAAAACAGGCTGGAGAGTCAATGGTAAACATAATGTACTTGAGTTTCTCCAATCTTAAATGTTGTCAATCACTTAGAATATAGAGGAGTATTAATCTAGCTACTGTCGGGTCTGTACAGGCAGGCACCTCCTAATCTCCACTTAGCTAACAAGACTCACCTACCACTTGTTTCCAGTTCATCACCTGCAGACTATTTAAACCCAACATTTATCCACAGTCCTTGGTCACCCGTGGAACCAGCCAGCCTCAACCAGTTGCTCCTAGCCTTAAATGATCTTGTTTTCTGCGAGTTCAGAATCTGTTCTCTCTTGTTTTGTGGCCCGCTATGGCTTGTTAGTTTGCAGTTGATCATTAAAGTTCTCACTCACTGCTAAATCATCTGCACTGCTCTGCTTTTGGGTCAGACCTCTACATTGCCTGACAGGATGGGTGAACCATCAATGGACCTAGCAGAGTTTGCTTGTCTAAGGGAAATTGTTGGTCGTCAAGAGCACAAGATCCAGAAACAGTAGGAAACTATTGACCAAACAAGAGAAAATCTGCAGATGCTGGAAATCTGAGCAACGCACACAAAATGCTGGAGCAACTCAGCAGGCCTGGTTGCACGTATGGAAAAAAGCACAGTCGACATCTCGACCTGAAACATCAGCTGTACTTTTTTCCATAGATGCTGCCTAGGAAACTATTAACCATCTGCTTGCCACTCTCTTCCCACTCTACATCTCAATACAGCAACCCCATGACAGTCCCCCTCCTCACTCTGAGCCCCAGATTCCAATGCCCAAACACTTCAATGGATCCTCAACCTGCTGCCGCAACTTCCTGTCCCAGTGTGCCTTACACTTTCAGCTCCAGCCGGCTCTGTGATTTATGGACCAAGCCAAGATTGCCTTCATCATCTCTGTTTTGACTGTATGAGCTCTTACCTGGGTAGCCACCAACGGGGACAATAAAACCCCCATTTGCAATAAATTCACCGCTGAGGTGCACTGAGTTTTTGACCATCCGCGAAGTGGCAGTGGATCGGATATTTTGCCTGTATCAAGGCTCATGCTCAGTATTGGATTACACTATGGATCTTAGGACCCTCATGGCGGAACGTGGTTGGAATGCGGAAGCATTGCTGGCCTATTACCGGCGCGGCCTTCTGGAGTGGTTGAAAGTTGAGCTGTCAACCTGGGAGAAGCCTAATGACCTCACATGTCTCATCACTCTGGTCCTTCAAACTGACAAGTGTCCAATGGAATGACCCTGCATGTAGTTAGCCAGAACCCCAGTTCCATTCCCAGCACCACTTCAGACTGCAGGACTCTCATCGCAATATCTTCAGAACTCAGACAGCTCCCTCAACCCCGCCTTCTGCTCCCTCCCAAAGAGCATGAGCATTGGTGAAGAAACAGCTTGTGCACTTGCTGTGGAGCCGCTGTTTGCCCATCAATCAAATGCTCAGTGCACCCAAGAAGCAGCATCAATGGGTAGAGATGAGGGGCTTTCTATTTGTTAAGCTCCACCTGCCCCTGGTCCCTTGTCCCAACACATAGCCTGAAGCACTCTCTCTGTCCTCCACCACACCCTGATAGGTCTACACACACAGGAGCCTCTGGTGGATTCCATCACAGCAGGCAACTTTCTGGACTGGACTCTTGTGTGCAGCTTGGACTCCCTACTGAACCTATCTCTTACGCATCACGGCCACTGACAGACATCCCTTGGGGTCTGGGATAGTCAGAACGTGCACACAGTCTTTGCACATTAGCATTGGAGAGCACTGTGAGTTCATCCAATTCCTCCTTATCAACTCACCCAACACTCTAATCTTGGGTTACTCCTGGTTCTCCACCCATGACCCTCACTTTACCAGGTCAATCCAGTTCACTGCTGATTTGGGGTTTCACCTGCTGGACCACCTGCCTGCAACCTCAGTTGAATTCACCCCATAAATGCATAGAGATGGAGGAGACCCTCAAACCCACCAAACTCCCACAGGAATACCACGAACTTGCCATCGCCTTCAGTAATAGGGAAGCCAGCACCTTGCAGCTGCACAGGCCTATGCGACTGTGCAGTTGTCCTCTTCCCAGACACCACCCCTCACCAAGGTTGGTTCTTCTTTTGCTCCCCTCCTAAGACCCAAGCCATGAATGATTACATTATTGAGGTTCTTCGTCAAAAAGAAAAATGTGTGTTCTCTGTCCCTACATCAACTACCATGGGTTCAACAAGTCACCGCTAAGAACCACTATCCACTCCCCTTGATGGAGAGCACATTGAAAACACTCCATGGGGCCTAGATTTTTCAGCAAATTGGATCTAGGGAGTGCAGACAACCACATCTGCCAGGGGGATGAATGTAAGACAGCGTTTATAACATCCACTGGCTACTATGTATACTCAGTGATGCCCTTTGGACTTTCCAACAGTCAACTGCTTTCCAAGCCTTCATTAACAAAATCCTCCAAGACATGCCACATGGATATGTGTTCATCTACTCGACAACGTCTTTGCCTTCTCCAGGGACCCCCAAGACCACATCTGTCACATCCGTTCAGACATTCAGTGTCGCCTTGAAAACCAATGGTACTGCAAGTTAGGAAAGTGCCAGTTTCACACACAAGATATTTCCTTCCTGGGTAATGTCCTTCCACCCAAGGAATAACTGTGGACCCAGAGAATGTGTGCATCATCATTAAATCGGCCCCAACCTCACACCCTCAAACAGCTCCAGTACTTTTTTGTCATCTCCAACATCTCTCAGCATTTATCAAAATGACAGCCAAATTGTTGCTCTTCTCAAATCACCTACCTCACTGATAATCTGGTCTACTGCTGTGGACCACTCTTTCCAAGGCATTCAAGAGATGCCTCAGCACAGCACTCCACTATTTGAACCCCTCTGGACCTTTTGTGTTAGTGGTGAATGTATCTGACATGGGCATCAAGGCCATCATCTCCCAGTGAGCATCGGATGGGAAGACACACCCTTGTGTCTTTTTACACATTCAACTTTACACAGTGTCATTATGATGTAGGAGACAGGGAGTACTCGCCATTAAATGGGCCTTGGAGGAATGGACACAACGGCTAATGGGAAATGCTGAGCCCTTCCTGAGCACTACTGACTACCAGAACCTCATATCCAAACAACAGGCCTGCCAGCTCAACCCATCTCAGGCTCACTGGGCTCTCTTCTTTGAGCAATTCAACTTCACTAATCTCCTACCAACTCAGCTTCAAGAACACTAAGGCGGATGCCCTGTCACAACAGTTTGAACCAGTTGAAATGGAGATCAACCCAGGTCCTCACCCTGATATTCTGGGACCCTGAGAACCAGATCTGTACACCTTACGCTGTGAGGTACACCAGTGGGCCCACTCCTTACAACTCTCCAGTCATAAAGGTGCGCAATGGACTCTGGAATTTCTGCAGTGTTAGTTCTGGTGGCCCACTATGATCGCAGGTGTAAGTCCGTTCATTGCTGCCTGTCCTCAATGTGCCCAGTCTTATTCCTCCAACCAACTAGAGGAACTAACTACCTGCCCCTCAGCACATTGTGTCAGACTGGGGTCCACAACTTGTCTCCTGCTTCTGACATGCCTTCTGCTCTCTCCTTGACGCCTCAGTGAGTTTGAGCTCTGGCTATTATCCCAGACCAAGTCAGTCAGAACGAGCCAATCAACAAGTGGAGAGGTTTCTGTGATGCTTTGCCAGCTCTAACCCATCCACATGCAAGAGGTATCTGCTCTGAGCTGAGTTGTCCCACAATCCACATACGTCCTCTGCCACAGGTATGCCACCCTTTGAAGTGCCTCGTGGCTACAAGCCCCCTTTGTTTCCCATGGTTTGCTGCTGCCAGATTCCGTGGGACAGGGTACAATGTGCCATTCTAACAGCCAACAGCACCTGCTGCTGTCAAGCCAGCCAATGGCAGTGCCCAGCTAGACTACCCAAGATCTGCCCCAGCAGACCAATTGCAGCAAGTTCTCACCCCTGTTCATTGATCCCTCTAAGATTACACATCACATCAATCCTGTCACTCCCCATCTCCAGCTCTCACTGTTGCTAGGATCACACCTACCTTCCACGTGTCCTGCCTCAAGTCTGTTGGCCATGGACCACTCAGCCTACCTGAGTTTCCACCTCAAGAACCTAGAATGGTGGAAGCTGGTCTGGTGTACACAGTCTGCCGGTTCATGAATTCACGATGTTGTCAACAGGGTGTTCAGTACTGTACCTAGTTGATTGGAAAAGGTATGTCTCAAAGGAGAGGTCTAGGCTGCTGTCCAGTTTCACTGAGGAGTTCTATCTTGTGTCGGAGTGAGACAGCGGTAGGAGAGAGGGGTCCCATCAAGCTTGCACAGGCAGGCACCTTCTAGCCTCCACCCAGCCAACAAGAGTCACCTACCACTCATTTCCAACTCATCACCTGCAGCCTATTTAATCCCGGCTCTCATCCACAATCCTTGTTCACTCATCGAACCAGCCTGCCTCAACCAGTTGCTCCTAGCCATCAGTTACCCTGTTGTCTGTAAGTTTAGTTTCTGTTCCCTCTTGTTTAGTGGCCTCTCATGGCTTGTTACTTTGCAGTTGATTATTAAAGTTATTGCTCAGAGCTAAATTGTCTGCACTGCTTTGTTTTTGAGTCAAGCCTACTCCATTCCCTGACAGCTACATGCTTTACTCCTCTGCCTAAATTCCTAAATGAATTGTTTCTTTCTCTGTATTCCAAGAGTTAACTTGAACTTATCTAAATAATGCGACAAGAAGAGGTAAGATGTTGTTTATAATATCAGTATTTTCCTGATGACAATTTCCATCGTGTGACGTTAATATTGTAAATATTTTAGGATTTTGCTGCCTATTTGACGTTTTGTGGGATTGTCCTCCACAATGCCAAAGTGTATGAGACTTCACGGCTTGAAAACAGACGCAATCAGGTATTACCGAGACCAAGAATATAGCTACACATCTCAATGTTAACATAAATACTGGGCAGCAGAAATTGCTTGGCACGTTCACGTGGGGGAGCTGAGGTGACTGTAGGAGAAGGGAGTTGGGGGGAGGATTTCAGGTGAATTCTTGGAGTTGATTCTGTAAGGTTCAAAATACTGGAAAAACAATGTGTTTTTCCAAGATATCAAGCTTTTTCTCAGAAATTACCTAGAACTCCCATGAAAGGTTTGTAACAGATGCTGCCTGGTCTGCTGAGTATTTCAGGCACAAAAATGGCTGAGAGGTGTCTCCCAAAATTTCCCATGTGCTTCTTACTTTCCAGCATCTTACATGGGTTTTATTGCCAGAGGTGGTGGTGTATAGAGGGGCAGGTTGGTTGACAAGAGGATGTGAGGTAAAACAATCATCCACTTGTATGCTTCAGTGTATGAATTGACAATGGTCTGGAGCTGAGCATCTGAATAGATGCACCATCATCAGCTCACCCTTTTACAAACTCATGAAACTAAACTTGAGATGAAAAATGCAGGATAAATTCCAAAGAGCAAGGCACAGCTGATTGAGCAAATGCTGGGCAAAGTGCACTTAAGTTCAAAAACTGAAAAAAAATTCTGGAAATACTCAGGCAAGATACATGTGATGAAGGAAACAGAGTTAATGTTTCAGATGAAAGTCCCTTCATCAGAACCTGAAATGGTAACTTGATTTCCTTTCAAAGATTCTGGCCTCTGTTATCAGTATTTTAACTGTATTAATGAAGCTTAATTCACTTTGATTCCAAAATCATAAATCTTTTAATTCAAAGAAAGACATGGGAGTCCAGGGACATGGTCTACTTTGTCTTTACGTTAAGTGAGGTGCGTAGATGCATTGTGGCAGTGTAATGATGTATGCTTTTAATGTATTTATACATAAAACGTGATTAATTATTTAAACGAACAAGAATGCTTAATCAACCAATATCTACAAGATCACTAAAATATTACTGAAATATTGAATACACAACAATTACCTTCTCCAAATTCTTGTTGGAAGAGTTGTTCAATTTAGGTTATTGATACAATCAAAGGAAATAGCATCCATTATCTAAGTATCATGTTTTTTTTCAAAAGGTTCTACTTGATCTCGCAACTCTGATATTTGAAGAGCAACATTCCTTGGAAGTAATTTTGAAGAAGATTGCAGCAACTATCCTTTCATTCATACAGGCTCAGAGCTGTACCATATTCATTGTGGATGACAATTCTTCTGTAAGTGTTGTAGTATAGATGATTTAAAATTTGTCTATATTGTATGGTCCTTGCTAATATATGGGATAGGAATATAGGGAAGTACAAAATACTTCATCTGTTGAATTTCCATAAATGTTCTCTCGAATCACCCTCAAGATAACCAGGACATAGTTACTTTCTCCTAATGTTGTATGATGATTTCTGCAGGACACTTTTAGAAGCAGATTATTTCAGGTTGAATTTGTATTCCATATGTTATTTGTGTCAGACTCAGGAGTTTTCATCATTAGGTTGGAGGAAAGTATGCAGACTGAGACGAGTAACATATCCTTCATTCCTTGCAAATGGAAATAGGTTGAAATTTGTGGATTGGAGATGAAAGATGGCTGGTATCATTGCTTAAACCCCAAACAACGAATTACAGTCCCCTCATAAAATAAATTAATTTCCTTGCTTCTGGGGCAGCTGGAATCAGTCTCCATTTGTCCCCACCTATTTTCTCCCTGATCCGGTAGTAGTAATAGTTTTCACATTGTTTTGAACAGGCACACCCCATAAAGCGCCCTGGAGTGTCTGGTGCCTACCACCTTGGTTCAAATGAGGAACCCATACCTTATTACTGCACATTCTTCCAGCTCAGTCTGAAAGATACCAGTGAATATGATGGCTGTGTGGGTACTAGGAATCATAATCCATAAATAATGGCCAAAATTGATTGGAAAAGAACACCGGCAGCAGATCAGCAATGGCTGGAATTTCTGAAAGCAATTCAGAAGGCACATACATCCCAAAGAGGAAGTATTCTGAAGGCAGGATGATACAACAGTGGCAGACAACATGAAAATCAAGGAGAGAACAAAAGCTAGATGATTGGGGGCTTTTAAAAATCAAGAGAAGGCAACTAAAATTGTCATACAGAAGGAAAAGATGGAATGCAAATGTAAGATAGCCGATAATGAGGATACAAAAAGTTTCTTCAAATATATAAAATGTAAGGAAGAGGTGAGAGTAGATATGGGATAACTGGAAAATAATGCCGGAGAGGAAGTAATGGGGGACAAGGAAATGGCAGACAAACTAAATAGGTATTTTGCCTCAGTCTTCACTGAGGAAGACACAAGCAATATGCTAGAAGTTCAAGAGTGTCAGGGGGCAGAAGTGTGTGAAGTTTTTCATTACTTGAGAGAAGATTCTTGGAAAACTGCAAAGTCTGAAGGTAGATAGGTCACCGGGACCATATGGTGTACACCCCAGGGTTCTGAAGGAGGTGCCTAAAGAAATTGTGGAGGAATTAATAATGATCTTTCAAGAATCAATGGATTCTGGCATGGTTCCTTAGGACTGGAAAATTGCAAATGTCACTCCACTTCAAGAAGGGAGGAAAGAAATGATAGGCCAGTTAGTGTCACATCAGTGGTCGGGAAGATGTTGGAGTCGATTGTTAAGGATGTGGATTTCGGAGTACTTGGAGGCACGTGATAAAATAGGCCATATTTAACATGGTTGCCTGAAGAGAAAATCTTGTCTGACAAATCTGTTGGAATTCTTTGAAGAAATAACATGTAAGAAAGACAAAGGAGAATTATAAAATGTTGTGTACTTGGATTTTCAGAAAGATTTTGAGAAGATGACACACATGTGGCTACTTAACCAGTTCAGAGCCTATGGTATTACAGGAAAGACACTAGCATGGATACAGGAGGCAAAGAGTGGAAATAAGAGGAGCTTTTTCTGATTGACTGTCAGTGACTAGTGGTGTTTCACAGGATCTTTGTTGGGACCAATTCTTTTTAAGTTATATGTCAATGATTTGGTTGATAGGGTTGATGGCTTTAAGGCCAGGTTGACTGATGATACAAAGATAGGTGAAGGGGCAGGTGGATTTGAGGAAGTAGAGAGGCTACAGAAGGACTTTGACAGATTAGGAAAATGGGCAAAGAAGAGGCAGATGGAGTGCATTGTTGGGTAGTGTGTGGTCATGCACTTTGTTCGAAGAAATAAAAGCGCAGACTATTTTCTAAATGGAGAAAAAATTAAAAAATTTGAGATGCAAGGAGACTTACTACAGTGTCCTCTGCAGGATTCCCTAAAGGTTAAATGGCAGGTTGAGTTGGAGGTTCAGTAGGTACATTTAATGTCAAAGAAACGTATACAATATACATCCTGAAATTCTTCTTCTTCGCAAACATCCTCAAAAACAGAGTAAAATGAATGACAGTTAAACATCAGAACTCCAATGAACCCCCCCCCCAGTTCCCCCCCACGCACAAGCAGCAACAAGGCAACAACCTCCTCCCCCCCACCCACCAGCAAAAAATGTTTGTTCAGGGTCCGCTTAGACACGGTGGAAGCTACATGGCAGAACAGGTTTTAGAAAAGATATTCATTTCTGTGAAGGATTTTGATATTTGAGACAGATGTTTTCCAGAATAACTGATGCCAAGATTAAAGAGGACATTTTTGTTGGTCCACAAACCGAACAGGTAATCATTGACAAGCAATTTGAATAATTTCTAGTGGGACTGGAGAAAATCATATGGAAGCTATTCAAGGATGTTGTCGAAATTTGTCTTGGCAACTACAGAGCACCATTCTACATGCAACTGGTTGACAACATGCTTCAAGAATGCAAAACTGTGAAATGCAACATGTCACGAAAGATTCATTTTCCCATTTAGATTTCTTCCCTGCAAATCTTGGTGCTGTAAATGACGAGCATGGGGAAAGGTTCTACCAGGATCAGGGCAACTGGAATCCATCAATGCTGGCTGATTATTGTTGGACACTTAAGTGAGAAGCCTCAGACACTGAGTACAAACAAAAACCATCAACAAAATATCTTTAGCTGAGTTGAACTATTGGAAAGCATCAGCACTATAATGCAATTAAACACATTATATTCAATAAAAGTTAATATCTTATTTCTCTGAATTCCTGCATGATACAAGTAGTCTGAAATTATATTTGTGTTTAGCTTCAAATGGTCTATTATAAACAAAAAAAAATTGAGGAAGCAGCACTTTAGAAAAAAGTTGTTATCCAGTGTTAACTGCTTTCAAATCACCTTGGTAAATAAATACTTAGGTTTATTGCTGTTTTTTCAGCACATTGTACAAGAAAAATGATATTTTGTTCCAGACTGGAATGCCATAACAGTCATATCCTTGGCAAGTCATAATAGTTTTGGATCTTGATGTAAGTAGTAAGTATACCACTATATGAACAGTGAATTTGATCTAATGTTTGAAAACATATTGTTTCAAAATTAAATCAGCTCAATTCTTTGTCTTCCATTTTCTTGATCCTGGCACAAACAAAAAAATAGGCTCTAAATCCAAAATGTCTTAATTAACATAACATATAAAAAAATTAATGCAGATACCCAAGAAGGTTTGCATCTTTTGTTTCAATTTTGTAATTTAACTTTTGATAAAGCGTAAGGAAATTATACGTACCTGTAAGATAGATCTCTATTCTGCAAGAATTTAATTTCTTCCGTGGGGTAGGTATTATGAACAAGATGGAATTGTGTGTCTCAGGCTGGACCTAGTAAAATCATTGGAAAACACCTTGGGTCTAATTTCCCCAACTCTTTGCAGAATGTTGCACGAAGGAAATAGTAAGATTCCCTGCATGACTCAGGCAAAAATCATTTGAAGTTTTCAGAGATTTCAAAGGTACATTTAATGTCAGAGAAATGTATACAATATGTTTGTATTGTCCTTAAATTCATTTTCTTTGCAACCATCCACAAAAACAGAGGAGTGCCCCAAAGAATGAACAATAGTTAAACAATAAAACCCCAAAGCCCCCCCAGCTCCACGTATAAGCAGCAGCAAAGCAACAATCCCCCTTCCCCACCAGCAAAAAAAGCATCGGTGCCCCCACTGAGCACTCAACCATGCAGCTAAGTATCAGTAAACACACAGACTTGTACTCGTAGTACTCGTTCACCCGGTAATTCAACATACCACAGGCTCTCTCTCTCCCTCATCGGGGAAAAAGAGGTGTCTCGGTTTCACAGCGAAGGGGTAGACATAACAGGCAACTCGCTGATTTATGATGTTGAAAGTCTGTTGCGTCGCTTTTTCCGAGCTCTGTGCCCAAAGAACTCGGGTCTCTGGGAACACAGCCAGCAGCCAGCTTGCTGCTTTCAACCTTCCATCACCCATGACACACCGATTTCTTGCCTCCAGAGCCATGAAATCCTGGAACCCTGGATGCACGCTAGTCTTCTAGGCCACGTCCTTAATATATCGAATAACTGCCAGTTGTGAGACCCCAAGAGCGGGTCCCATTCCCACAAAGAACCGACGTCAGCATGTAACTCCAGGTCAGGGTCTTCAAAAGAAGCTTGAAAGGGAAAAATAGAGATATTAAAGATAGAAATGGAGCTGTTTCAGAATATACAAGCAAAGGAGCCACTGTTAGGCGCCATCATCCTCTTAAACTCCACCTCACCTTCAGGAAAGAACCAGTGAAGAGATCTAAAATTTTTTAGGCTGATAATAGTTTTGAAAGGGGAAATGATAGGCCTGAGGGTAAAAAATAGGAAGTCAAGTTAATCAAGTGGCTTTACTAAAAACCAGCACAGCAAGGTCAAGTGCATCATCTCCTCGTGTCCTTTACTGTATGATATATGTTCTACAATGTAAATGTTGAAAGTATGTCATATCTAGCATTGATTTTTTTCAGACTTTGCCCATTTTTAAGGTTATCAAATTGAGGGATGACAGTCTGAGAGAATAGAAGATTCTCAATTAGGCATCCAATGACAATTTCTGAGGGTAAAAATGGCAGAGAAGTGTTGTAATTTTGGCCACTTCCTACATTTCCTTGACTGCATCTCAGTTTACTCCTAATTCCATAATCCCTTGTCAATCAACAAAAGAAATATCTTGCAGTCTCGCTGTTCTATACAGTATAAGGGTGGCATTTCTCTGCTGTGAATTCATAGATCTATTAAAAGAAAAGTGAATATTCAAATATAACGACATTCATAAATTAGTCACACTGTCAGTGCAAGAAGCTGTTCAATCTTCTGCTTAGACTGACCAATATAAGCATACTCAATAGAACTATTCTTAAACAAAGAATTGGAATAGAATGGGAATTGGATGCCAGTGGTTACATATTGTCAACTTCTTCTTTTGGACATTTGTTTCAGTTCATGCTATCAAAAAAGGATTTGAAAGAACAGCTCAATGAATAATAAATTTGAAAAGGAAAAACCTAGATTTAACAAACTATTACACAATTGCTAACATTTTGGTATGTTGCATAAAGCAAACTTGCTATTTAGGAGAGTATTTTAAAACCATAACTTGAATAAAATTTAGACAACAGATAATTGGAATAATTTGTTGGAATGAAAGATCTATATCTTTAATGATGCTGTTGTGTACCATAGAGATTTATAATTGCATTGTTTAGTAGCTAATGTAAGTGAACAGAAAACATAGGTGAAACTGAAGGAGTGAAAAACAGAAAAATTATCAGCTATCCCAAACAATTGTGAGATGGCTTAATAAACTTAAATGTAGATCTAGTATATATACTGTAGGTGGTAAAGTTCTTAACAGGTAAGTTTTGAAAATAAATTAAGATTATGTTGTTCTATTTTAACAAACATTAGCATGTTTCTTAGAATTTTTATGCTATTATTAGGAAAGACATAAAAGTATTTTGACAGCTATTAATTTATGATTTGGACAGTAATATTAGCTCTATCCATATCACAGCATTATTATAGCTTTATTCATGTGAATTTGTTTAATTATTTGAATGATCTGATGGATTAATTGATCATTGAATGTCTTTTAAAAATAATCAGATTACTGCCATGGCAACAATATTATTTAGCTTTAACAAAGAAGCATGAATATCAAATATGCGTTAACACATATGAAGTGTAGGGCTGTGCCAAATGCTCGTGGCGTATTTAGACTGCAGTGGAATATTTGGCAGAACATTATTACTTTTGTTTTTCCTCTCTGACAGTGTTTGAAATTTCCCTTAAATTTAGACTGTGCTGCTAGAGATATCAGCTCTTAGTGACTAGAGCTCAGTTAGATTTTGAAACATTTGGTGACTGAAATCTTGCTAGATTAATCCCTTTGCTACATTGCAATAAATTGTATGGTTTAATTGCATTTTCAGGACTCATTTTCCAATGTCTTTCACATGAATTCAATGGAGCTAGATGATCCAGCAGAGTTCCAGAGGAGGTAAGGCATTGTCTCATGAATCATCATTCCATGAAGCACAAAAACTGGGTTAGAAATGATGAACTTTGCTTTCACAATAAAAACAGTGCAGCTTTTATCCAATCATGCATGCTGCAGTTAAACCATAAATCTGAATTCTTTTTTACTCTGTAAATATCCTGGGGAAATTCATTAAAGGAAGCAATAAGTGTACTTTGTTATTTGACTAGATAAATCCCAGTACTTGACATAGACTCTTTCAAATTTTAAACAAGTGAGAGAAACAATAATCAACTCTCAAATTAGTCTTTACAAAACATATGTGTGTACAGTACCTTGAAGTAGTATTCAGCTCCTATTCCTTTGTTCACATAAAAGAGTATTACGACCTGCATTTCGATCAATTTAACTGAGAATTTTCATTTGTGGATCACATGCTCCTTTTTCTCAACAGAGCCCCAAAACGGGGAAATTGTAAGCATTAACAACTAAAAATTCAAAAATTGTAATGTCAGCAGTTCAAAAGTATTCAACCCCCTTTACTCATAACTTAGTTAAACAACCTCTCGCAGCTATTACAGCTAGAAGTTTTTTGGATAAGTTTCTAATCGCTTTGTACAATATGATGAAGCAAAATTTGCCCATTCATCCTTGCAAAATTGCTTAAGTTGTGCCAGGTTTGTTTGGGAGCAGTGATGGACAACGGTCTTGCGGTCTTGCCAGAGATGTTTGATTGGGTTAATGTCAGGTTTCTGACTGGGCTACATAAAATTTTCTTCATTTGAAGCCACTCTGGCAGTGTGCTTTGGGTCATTGTCCTACCGAGAGACAAACTTCCTCCTCAGTTTAAGCTTTCTGGCAGAGGCTAGCAGGATCTCTCTGTATTTAGTTGCATTTATCTTCCCATCATTCCTGAGCAGATTCCCAGTCCCTGCTGCTGAAAGGCACCCCCATAACATGATGCTACCTCTACCATAATTTACAGTAGGGATGGTGTTGCCTGGCTGATCTTTACAGTACCTTCTAAGTGACGATTTGCAAAGTCTTTATGGGCAAGGATATGCTTTTCTTTAGAGCCAGGACTTTTTCTCTTTTTGTGTGAGGCCTCATAGATTGTGGAGCCATGAACTGCGTCTCCAGTTGTAACCTCTGAATTCTGCAGCTCACTCAGAGAGACTGTTAACACACAGTAGCCTCTCTTACAAGTGCCGTTCTTCTCGGGTGACTGTTTACTGGGTCAGCCTGACCTAAGCAGTACTAGGCAGTGGTTTCATATTTTTTTTCCACTGCAGTGAGTTCTGACATATGTCAGTGCATTAGAGACAGTCTTGTACCCTTCCCCAGATTTGTGCTTTTCTATTATTATTTCCCTGACTTGCCTTTTATCTTCACTTTGGTCTGGTCTGTTGAAAACATACTATATTGTAAGACCTTACAGAGAGAGGAGATACTTATTCAGCTAATCTTCCAATGTCCAACATCAACAAATTGGGTGCATTGGAAAGGTAATATACAGTATTGCACCTGAAGGAAGTTAGATTAGATTCAACTTCATTGTCATTGTGCCGAGTACAGATACAAAGCCAATGAAATGCAGTTAGCATCTAACCAGAAATGTGAAGAATAGTAGTTATTTACAAAATAACTGGAAATAAAAAGTAAGTGCTATAGTACACAAATATAAAAGTGCTGAGACAGTCCAATATGGGTGCAATTCTGCGTAGCGCTGTGATGTGAGGTTCAGCAGGGTCACAGCCTCAGGGAAGAAGCTCCTCCTGTGCCTGCTGGTGTGGGAGTGGAGGCTCCTGTAGTGCCTACTGGATGGGAGGAGAGTAAAAAGTCCATGGTTAGAGTGAGATGCATCCTTGATAATGCTTTTTGCCCAGCCCAGGCAGTGTTTATGGTAGGTGTTCTCAATGGTGGGCAATTGGGTGCTGATAATCCGCTGGCCAGTTTGCACCGCACACTGTAGTGCTTTGTGGTCCAATACACGACAATTGCCATACCACACTGAGATGCAGTTGGTGAGAATGCTCTCAATGGTACAGCGGTAAAAGTCCGTCTGTGTCCTGGGAAAGGGGGTGAATACTTTTTCAGCCTCACCATTTTGGTTTTTAATTTTTAATACATTGTTAACACAAGAAAGTCTGCAGGTGCTGGAAATCCAAAGCAACACACACAAAATGCACAGGTGTCTATGGACATGAATAAACTGTTGACATTTCAGGCTGAGTCACTTCATCAGGACTGTGAAGGAAGGGGGGAAATGCCAGAATGTAAAGGCAGGTCATAGAATCTAACAGGAGAGAAGAGTGGGCCAGAGAAGAAAGGGAAGACATAGAGGATTTAAATCGCAGCAAGAGGCGGACAGGGAAGAGGTAAAAGAAGCTCGGAGGGAAGCTGTTTTTTTTTAACTGATCATGGCAAAGAGGCGAGACTGCGCAGGCGCGTGACGTAGTGCGCCAAAAGTTTAAAAAGAAAGACCACCATATACAGCGGCCGTCATCGGAGTGGACTAAGGTGGAGTGGGTCGGCTTTGGCTCAAGCAGGCTTTGGCAAGAACAGGCAGAGGCGTAGTTTGAATGTGGCACAACTTCACAAATGTGTGAAATTCGGCCCGTGAGGCAGCGGGAGAATTTAAATAGCAAGCAGAGGCTGAGTAAGAGTTTCACTCCAGGTGAGGTAAGGCCGGGTAAACTCCTTTAATTAATCTAATTACATTAGGAGTAGGTAATGGAGGCAGCAGTTAGGGCAGTTGAGTGCTCCATTTGCAGTATGTGGGAAGTCAGGGCGAGCACTGTTGTCCCTGATGACTACACCTGCAAAAGGTGCATCCAGATGTATGGGAGAAGGAAGAAAAAGAAGACAGTAAAGTTCTTTGTACTGTTAGAGATAAACAGAGAGGAAGAGGTGGAGAATTTCTTAAATGCATTTATTTTAATGCTAGGAGCATTGTAAGAAAGGCGGATGAGCTTAGAGCATGGATTGATACCTGGAAATATGATGTTGTAGCTGTTAGTGAAACATGGTTGCAGTAGGAGGAGTGTGATTGGCAACTAAATATTCCTGGATTTCATTGCTTCAGGTGTGATAGAATCGGAGGGACAAGAGGGGGAGGTGTTGCATTGCTTGTCAGAGAAAATATTACAGTGGTGCTCTGGCAGGGTAGATTAGAGGGCTCGTCTAATGAGACTATTTGGGTGGAATTGAGGAATGGGAAAGGTGTAGTAACACTCATAGGGTGTTTTATAGACCACCTAATGGGGATCAAGAATTGGAGGAGCAAATTTGCAAGGAGATAGCAGATATTTGTAGTAATCACAGGGTTGTGATTGTGGGAGATTTAAATTTTCCACACATAGACTGGGAAGCCCATACTGTAAAAGGGATGGATGGTTTGGATTTTGTAAAATGTGTGCAGGATAGTTTTTTGCAGCAATACATAGAGGTACCAACTAGAGAAGGGGCAGTGTTGGATCTTCTGGTTAGGGAATGAAATAGGTCAGGTGATGGAGGTATGTGTTGGGGTGCACTTCGGGTCCAGTGATCACAATGCTATTAGTTTCAATATAGTTATGGAGAAGGATCGGATTGGACCCAGGGTTGAGATTTTTGATTGGAGAAAGGCTAACTTTGAGGAGATGCAAAAGGATTTAGAAGGAGTGGATTGGAACAATTTGTTTTATGGGAAGGATGTAATAGAGAAATGGCGATCATTTAAAGGTGAAATTTTGAGGGTACAGAATCTTTATGTTCCTGTTAGGTTAAAAGGAAAGGTTAAAAGTTTGAGAGAACCATGGTTTTTAAGGGATATTGGAAACTTGGTTAGGAAAAAGAGAGATATCTACAATAAATATAGGCAGCATGGAGTAAATAAGGTGCTCAAGGAATATAAAGAATGTAAGAAGAATCTTAAGAAATAATTTATAAAAGCTAAAAGAAGATACGAGGTTGCTTTGGCAAGTAAGGTGAAAATAAATCCAAAGGGTTTCTACAGTTATATTAATAGCAAAAGGATAGTGAGGGATCAAATTGGTCCCTTAGAGAATCAGAGTGGACAGCTATGTGTGGAGCCAAAAGAGATGGGGGAGATTTTGAACAATTTCTTTTCTTCAGTATTCACTAAGGAGAAGCATATTGAATTGTGTAAGGTAAGGGAAACAAGTAGGGAAATTATGGAAACTATGGCGATTAAAGAGGAGGAAGTACTGGCGCTTTTGAGGTATATAAAAGTGGATAAATCTCCAGGTTGTGACAGGATATTCCTGAGGGAGGAACCTTGAGGGAGGTTAGTGTAGAAATAGCAGGTGCTCTGACAGAAATATTTCTAATGTCATTAGAAACGGGGATTGGTGTATTGCTCATGTGGTTCCATTGTTTAAAAAGGGTTCTAAGAGTAAACCTAGCTATTATAGGCATGTCAGTTTGACATCAGTGGTGGGTAAATTAACGGAAAGTATTCTTAGAGATGGTATATATAATTATCTGGATAGACGGTCTGATTAGGAACGGTCAACATGGGTTTGTGTGTGGGAGGTCATGATTGACAAATCTTATTGAATTTTTTGAAGAGGTTATGAGGAAAGTTGACGAGGGTAAAGAAGTGGATGTTGTCCATATGGACTTCAGTAAGGCCTTTGACAAGGTTCCGCAGGGAAGGTTATTTAGGAAGGTTCAATCATTAGGTATTAATATTGAAGTAGTAAAATGGATTCAACAGTGGATGGATGGGAGATGCCAGAGAGTAGTGGTGGATAACTGTTTGTCAGGTTGGAGGCCAGTGATTAGTTGTGTGCCTCAGGGATCTGTATTGGGTCCAATGTTGTTTGTCATATACATTATGATCTGGATGATGGGGTGGTAAATAGGATTAGTAAGTATGCAGATGATACTAAGGTAGGTGGATAATGAAGTAGGTTTTCAAGGCTTTCAGAGAGATTTAGGCCAGTTAGAAGAGTGGGCTGAACGATGGCAGATGGAGTTTAATGCTGATAAATGTGAGGTGCTACATTTTAGTAGGAATAATCCAAATCGAACATACATGGTAAACGGTAGGGCATTGATGCATCATCAATAACTCACTCTGAGACGTAAAGGCAAGATATCGGCTTTTATTGACTGGAAGAAGGAACAAGCAGTGAGTGACCACCATACTACATCCTAGAGACTGAGAGGCCAGGCTCAGGCCTTGATCGCCTTTATACAGGGGTCTGTGGGAGGAGCCACAGGAGCAGTCAGCAGGGGGCATGTCCAGACAGGTATATGTAGTTCACCACAGGCATTAAAGAATGCAGTAGAACAGAGTGATCTAGGAATAATGGTGCATAATTCCCTGAAGGTGGAATCTCATGTGGATAGCGTGGTGAAGAAAGCATTTGGTATGTTGGCCTTTATAAATCAGAGCATTGAGTATAGGAGTTGGGATGTAATGCTAAAATTGTACAAGGCATTGGTAAGGCCAAATTTGGAGTATTGTGTACAGAATTATAGGAAAGATATCAACAAAATAGAGAGAGTACAGAGAAGATTTACTAGAATGTTACCTGAGTTTCAGCACCTAAGTTACAGAGAAAGATTGAACAAGTTAGGTCTTTATTCTTTGGAGTGTAGAAGGTTGAGGGGGGACTTGATAGAGGTATTTAAAATTATGAGGGGGATAGATAGCGTTGACCTGGATAGACTTTTTCCATTGAGAGTAGGGGAGATTCAAACAAGAGGACATGAGACTTAGGGGGCACAAGTTTAAGGGTAACACGAGGGGGAATTTCTTTATTCAGAGAGTGGTAGCTGTGTTGAATGATCTTCCAGTAGAAGTGGTAGAGGCAGGTTTGGTATTGTCATTTAAAGCAAAATTGGATTAGGTATATGGACAGGAAAGGAATGGAGGGTTATGGGCTGAGTGCGGGTTAGTAGGATTCTGGATGGAATATAAGATGTTGCTCCTCCACCCTGAGAGTGGCCTCATCTTGGCACAAACGGAGGTCATGGCCCCGGACAGGTCAGAATGGGCAGTGGTCCCCAGTTTATCACGGGTCTCAGTAACGTAGACGAGAGCCCATGGGGAGCACCGAACGCAATAGGTGACCCCAGTAGATTTGCTGGTGAAGTCTTGCGTCACCTAGAAGGACTGCTTGGGGCCCTGAATAGATGTGAGGGAGGAAGTGTATGGACAGGCGTAGATTTAGGCTACTTGCAGAGATAAAAGTCCAGCTTCTTATTCTGGCGTCTTCCCCCTTCCTTTTCAGTCCTGAAGAAGTATCTCATCCCGAAATGTCGACTGTTTAATCATTTCCATAGATGCTTACTGAGGTGCTGATTTCCTGACTTTCCGCTTCAGTAAATTGTTGACAGGTTTTGGAATTTTTCTTTTGATTTGACATGATGCGCAATGTTTTGTAGATTAGCTCCAAAACATTCTACCTCAATGCATTTTGAGTTTAGAAAATGAAATCGTAAAATGTGAAAATAATTATGGGGGCTGAGTCCTTTTTCAAGGTACTGTAAATAAATAAGATAGCTTATATACATAGATTGATTGTATGTCCATAAAATGCACAGGAGAGTTTGTACATAAGTAGTGGTGGTTGGAAATGTGGAGGAGTGGGTTTATGGGTGGAGCAGTTGATCGGCCTTCCTGCTTTGAGTCTGATGGTCCTGGAGTGCATGCTGCATGGCCTCCTCCCTGGTGGGAATGGGACAGACAATGAATGGGCAGGGTGGGCAGGTACTTCATGATGTTACTGGCCCTTTTCCAGCACCTTTCTGTATCTGTGTCCTTGATGGTGGATAGGCTGGTGCCGGTGATGTGTTGGGCAGCTTTGACTATCACTGTACAGCATTCCTGTACTGTGCAGAGCAGATTCCACACCATGCAGTGATGCAGCATGTTATGTGCGGAGAATGGTGTGAGTATTTCTCCCATCCCATCCCATGCTAATTATTTTCTTTTACCCATTTTCTTAAGCAAACAAATAAACGGGCTTTTCAAAAACTAGTCACTGTAATTCGAAGGAATGAAAATGGAACTTCCAAAAACTAATGAACAGCAAAGAACAAATGTTGTAACTGTTTTCGGTCAGATTAGATCCTGGGTATATGTGTTACGAAGATTGCACTGGTGAAACATGGTAGGGAGCTTACAAAACTGCTAAATATACTTCATCTGAAATTCACTCATTGAAATCTGTACCCTTTAATTTTCCCTTTAAGTAACATACTTTTGAACCATCTTAACAAGTCAGAGACTTTACAATCTTCTGAAGTATTCTCTTAGAATACTTTCCAATAATGTTCACACAACTGATGTCAGTCTCACTGGCCTGTAATTTCCTGGTTTCTGTTTAGAGCCTTTTTTAAACAGCAAAACAACATTGGCTATCCTCCAATCCTTTGGTACCTCTCTTGTCACTAAGGATGTTTTAAATATCTCTGCTAGAGCCCTGGCAATCGGTGTGCTTGCCTTTTGCAGGGTCTGGCGGAACACCTTGTCAGGCCCTGGGGATTTATCCACACCTCCTCCGTTAACTGTACAGGATCCATGAAGTTGATACCACTTTGCCTACTTCCATAGGCTCTTTGTCTATCTCCTGAGCAAATACAGATGCCAAGAATTCACTGAAGATGTCCCAACTATTTTGACTCCACACATGGATTACTATTCTGGACTTCCAGAAGACAAATTTTGTCGCATGTAATCGTTTTGCTTTTAACATATCTGTAGAATCCCTTTGGATTCTACAGATATGTTAAAAGCAAAATGATTACATGCGACAAAATCCCTTTGGATTCTCCTTCACTTTGTCTGCTGGAGCAATTTCATGCATTCTTTTAGCTTTCCTGATTTCTTTCTTAAATGTTCTCTTGCATTTCTTAAACTCCATAAGTACCTCATTTGCTCCTACTTGCCTAAACCAGCGATGCACCTCCTTTTTCTCTTAACCAGGGCCTCAATATCTCTTCGAAACCAAGGTTCCCTACACTTATTATCTTTACTTTTTATTCTGACAGGCACATACAAGCTTTGTCCTCTCAAAGTTTTGTTTGTGAAGGCTTCCCACTGCCAAGTACACCCGCCTTTGCCAGAAAGCAGCCTATCCCAGTCCAGATCAATCCTGATGCCATCAAAATAGGCCTTTCTCCAATTTAGACTTTCAACCCTTGGACCAGACCTGTCTTTTTGCATATTTACTTTGAGACTAATGGTGTTGTGGTCACTGGATGTAAAGTGTTCCGCTACACAAAGTTCTGTCTCCTGCCTGCCTCATTCCCTAATAGCATCTCCAGTATCACTTGCTGTCTCCTTGGGACTTCTACGTACCGATGAAGGGATTCCTCCTGAATACATTTATCCCATCTAGTCATTTTATAGCATAGGATTCCAGTTTCATCGATACAGTTGAAAGAAGAGGAGGAGGAGGAGGAGGGGAGGATGCAACCTTGTCTGAAACACTGGGGAATGAGACTTCCTCTACTCAGCATATTGTTAGCAAATATGCAGTCTCTGGAGAACAAGACTGAGATTGCTGTATCATAGGGAAATGAGAAATTGCTGCATTCTATGTTGACAGAGACATGCTCACTCCTGACATACTGGATACATTAGTAAGACCTGGGGGCTTCTTGATGCACCTAATGGACTGGACTGCTGATTGGGAAAAGGCAGAAGGTGAGGGTCTGTGTTTAATGATGCCTGGATGCAGTGGTCTTGTCGCACTCTTCTTCCCTAGAACTGCAACAGCTGATGATTATATACCAAACATTGTACATACCAACGGTCCTGACTACAGTTCACATTCCAACAAAGGCCGATGTTAAGCAGGCACTTGAGGTCCTGAGTACCATCATCAGCAAACAAGGAACAGCCTACTCCAGCAGCTTTCAGCAAACAGTCAGGGACTTCAATCCGGCATGGTTGAAGAAATTTCTGCCCAATTATCACCAACATAACACATGCAGCACCTGGGATCTCAACACAGTCAACCACTGCCACACTACCAGAAGGATCCCTAGACTGATTTTGGGAAAACTGATTGATTGCTTTGCTATCTACATACAGGCAGAGGCTAAAGAGCATGGCTATGGAGATTAGGACAACAAAGGGGTGGTCACAGGAGGCTGAGGAGAAGCTACAGGATTGCTATGAGTCAGTGGACTAGGCTGTGTTCAGGGACTCATCAGACGCTCTGAATAGTACACCACATCTGTTGCGGACTTTATGAGAACAGTGTAGACGAGTGTGGCCCCACAGAATTATTCAGAGTCTTCCCCATTCGAAAGCCCTGGATGAACCAACAGATCCACAATCAGCTCAGGGCCAGATCAGTGGCATTCAGGTCTGATGACCAAGTGAAATACAATAGTTCCAGCTATAATCTCTGGAAAGCCAACTCAGGTGCGAAGTGGCAATTCCAGACCAACTTGAAGCAGTGAGGGGTGCTTAACAGTTGTGGCGAGGCTTTCATCTTCTACAAAGTGAATTCAAGCAACAGATGACAACGAGGCTTGGCTCCCACATGAGCTCAAAGCCTTTTATGTTTGCTTTCATCATCAGCACGTGGTAACTGGTTCACAAACTCCCACAGTCCCCGATGACACTGTGATTTAAGTCTGTGAGGCGGATGTGACAGCATCCTTCAGGAGGGTGCAACCATGGAAATTATCTGGCCCAGATGGGGTATCTGGCTGACGTGTGCAGGGCAACTGGATGGAATATTCACTAAGATCTTTAACCTCTCGCTTCAGCAGTCTGAGGCACATATCTTTTTCAAGCAGGCTTCAATAATACCGGTGCCTAGGAAGAATGTGATAACCTGCCTCAATGATTATCATCCAGTAGCACTTACATCCATAGTGATAAAATGCTTTGCAAGGTTGGTGATGAAATATATCAACTCCTGCCTGAGAAATGACTTAGATCTGCGCCATTTCACCCACCGTCACCAAGGTCAACAGCAGATGCCATCTCTTTGGATTTTCATTCAACCCTGGAACATCTAGGCAGTGAAGGTGTATGTAATAGAATGCTCTTCATTGACTACAGCTTGGTATTCAGTGCAATTATCCACTTAAACTAATTAATAAGCTTCAAGACTTTGTCCTCAATACACTCTTGTGCAACTGCATCCTCAATTTTCTCACTTGCAGACACCAGTCAGTTTGGCAACAGCATCTCCTCCACAATCTCTATTCACATAGGTGCATTACAAGACTATGTGTTTAGCCCCCTGCTCTACTTGCTTTGTATTCAGGACTGCCAGGCTTAGCACAGCTCCAATGCAATATTTAAGTTTGCTGACAATACCACTGTCATTGACAGAATCAAAAGTGGTGGCAAATCAGCATATAGGAGAGAGATTGACTATCTGGCCATGTGGTGCCATAACAACAACCTTTTCCTCAAAGCCAACAAGACCAAGGAGTTGATCTGAGAAGAGGAAACCTGAAGTTCAAGAGCCAGTCCTCATCCCAGGATCAGAAGTGAAGAGGGTCAGCAACTTTAAATTCTTTGGTGTTATCACTTCAGTTGATCTGTCTAGGTCCAGCATGTAAATGCCATTATGAAGAAAGCATGACAGTGTCTCTACTTTCTTCCAAGTTCGTGAAGGCTTGGTATGTTATCTAAAATTCTGACAAACTTCTGTAGATGTGTGGTGTGGAGTATATTGACTGGTTTGATCACAGCTTGGTATGGAAATATCAATGCTCTTGAACAGAAATTCCTACAAAAAGTAGTGGATATGGCCCAGTCCACCACAGGTAATGCCCTTGCCATCACTGAGTACATCTACACAGAGCACTGTCACAGAAAAGCAGCTTCCCTCATCAAGGGCCCCCACCATCTAGGCCATGCTCTCTTCTCACTGCTGCCATCAGGAAGAAGGTATCGGAGCCTCAGGACTCACACAACCAGGTTCAAGGACAATTATTACCCCTCAACCATCAGGCTCCTGAATCATAGAGAGTAACGCCACTCAGCACTGAACTCAATGTGTGGACTTACTTTCAAGGACTCTTCATCTCATGTTCTTGATATTTATTCTATATATATATATGTATGTATTTGTGCAGTCTGTGTTTTGCACACTGGTTGCTTGTCCATTCAGTTGGGTGCAGTCATTGATTGATTGTATTTACTTTGATTGCCTGCATGAAAATGAATCTCAGGGTTGTATAAGGTGATAGATATGTACTTCGATAATAACTTTACTTTGAACTTTATTAAATTTACATAAAGAAACGAGATTGGTAAGAACCATTACAAGAAATATAAATTGGCTTGTTAGGTAAGTGTGTGGTGGTGATATATGTTGATGCTTTTACAGGGATTTAACTTAAACTTTGGGGTAATGAAGTTCTCCATTTTTTTTCTTTAGAACTAATCTGAAAATAAGAAATCTGTGTGAATCCACTTAAGTAAATTATGCTTTTGGAGAAAATTTATCAGCAACACAAAGAAGTATTGGGGTCAAGTGTACTGATCTTCTGATTGTTGAGAATGGATCAGTTTATCCTAAGCTAAGCATCTGCATGTTGCAAAATGGAATTTTGATGTGAGTCGTAGGTCAGATGTGAGAGACATCATCCTCCATCGATGAGTCCAGGGGCTGAGCAAACAAGTATTCTGGGCCTATACATATTGTTTCTGCTCCTTTGATTTATGGCTGATACACCTAGTGCAGGGGTGGCGAACCTTTTTGAGCGCTTGTGCCCAAATTGGTGATAATCCAAAAAGTTATCTTGTGTGCCATGGTAATTTTGAGCAGAGATTATCACTAACTGATGACTAAGAAACAATAATTATGGACTTTTCTATGGAAAAAAAGATGTCCTGATACATATTATATGAATTTATTGTTTTACTATTAATAGAAGTGTAACACAGACAGATTTAAATAAACAAAGCATTTCAGAAAATCTGTTAAAAATTATTATTACTTTTTAAAGGACAATTGAAAAATAACATCCTTTCTATATAGTGTTGTTATTGTAACTATTTTCTATCCAAATACTGATGTGTTCTCCCAGGTCTGGGAGGATTTCAAAACGTATCATCCAAGATCACCTGTTCTCGCAACTGTCTAGCTGGCACTAAGCTGGCATGAGGTGTTTCATGTGTGTGAATACATCTCATTGCTCTCAGGTTGTAAAAACAATTATTTGCTGCTCTTTTGGCAGTAAAAATCATCATTATTTATCTTTTTATTATGGGTGGTTCAAATAATTGAGGTGCTGAACTACATGCTGTGTGCCAACAAAATTTTGCACATGCCATGGACTCGCCACCCCTGATAGTGAACCAATGCTAATATGAATAAAGTTGCCAAACTTGATTGCAAAAGTACATGCTCTTCACTTTCCTGAATGCTGATGTTTCTGATTGATTTCTAGCACTGAAAGTCACGTTAAAGTTATTCACTTCCTCAGCTCCAAACGATCAGTTTTAAAGGGGAGGGAAATTAAAGAATCTCTAATCGGCAGAGACATTTAAACACTGTTCAAAGTTCTTTGAAAGCAGTTAGCTGTCCAATGACATGAGAGTAGACTGTGAGCAGGTCTTCTAAATGTGCTGCATGAGGTCTAGTTGTCAAAAGTGGGCTGATGTGCCTTGCAGAACGTCTCTATGGAAAACCACAATGTGCAGGGCCAGAAATACTGAAGTGTGACTGATGGAATGCATAGGGGTACATGTGCATTTGGCAAGCCAGAACAAGCACAGACCATTCCAATATAAACTGCTCTACATTTCCTAGTAGAGTTTGCGACAGCAGTTTCAAAATTACTGTATTTAACTCTTCCATGCCAGAAGTTAATAGACAATAGACAATAGGTGCAGAAGTAGACCATTCGGCCCCTCCAGTCTGCACCGCCATTCTGAGATCATGGCTGATCATTCACTATCAATACCCAGTCCCTGCCTTGTCCCCATATCCCTTGATTCCCCTATCCATCAGATATCTATCCAGCTCCTTCTTGAAAGCATCCAGAGAATTGGCCTCCACCGTCTTCCGAGGCAGTGCATTCCACACCTCCACAACTCTCTGGGAGAAGAAGCTCTTCCTCAACTCTGTTTTAAATAACTGACCTCTTATTCTCAATCCATGCCTTCTGGTACTGGACTCTCCCAACATCTGGAACATATTTCCTGCCTCAATCCTATCAAATCCTTTAATTATCTTAAATGTTTCAATCAGATCCCCTCTCAATCTCCTCAATTCCAGCGTGTACAAGCCCAATCTCTCCAATCTCTCTGCGTAAGACAGCCCTGCCATCCCAGGAATCAACCTAGTGAATCTACGCTGCACTTCCTCAATTGCTAGAATGTCCTTCCTTAAACCTGGAGACCAAAACTGTACACAATATTCCAGGTGTGGTCTCACCAGGGCCCTGTACAAATGCAAAAGGACATCCTTGCTCTTGTATTCAATTCCCCTTGTAACAAAGGCCAACATTCCATTTGCCCTCTTCACTGCCTGTTACACTTGCTCATTCACCTTCATTGACTGGTGAACTAGGTCTCCTAGGTCTCTTTGCATTTCTCCCTTACCTAACTCGACACCGTTCAGACAATACTCTGCCCTCTTGTTCCTGCTTCCAAAGTGGATAACTTCACATTTATTCACATTGAATGACATCTGCCAAGTATCTGCCCACTCACTCAGCCTATCCAAGTCTCCCTGTATTCTCCTAACGTCCTCTTCGCATGTCACACTGCCACCTAGTTTAGTATCGTCAGCAAACTTGCTGATATAGTTTTCAATGCCCTCATCTAAATCATTGACATAAATCGTAAAGAGCTGTGGTCCCAATACAGAGCCCTGTGGTACCCCACTAGTCACCTCCAGCCAGTCTGAGAAACACCCATTCACTGCTACCCTTTGCTTTCTATCTGCCAACCAGTTTTCTATCCATGTTGAAACCCTGCCCCCAATGCCATGAGCTCTGATTTTACTCACCAATCTCCTATGTGGCACCTTATCGAATGCCTTCTGAAAATCTAGGTACACAACATCTACTGGCTTACCCTCGTCTAACATCCTTGTTACACCCTCAAAAAACTCCAACAGATTAGTCAAGCATTATTTGCCCTTGGTAAATCCATGCTGGCTCGGCCTAATCCTATTTCTGCCATCTAGATGTGCCACTATTTCGTCCTTAATAATGGACTCAAGCATCTTCCCCACGACTGACGTTACGCTAACAGGGCGATAGTTCTCCGTTTTCTCCTTCCCTCCCTTCTTGAAAAGTGGAACAACATTAGCCACTCTCCAATCTTCAGGAACTGATCCTGAATCTAAGGAACATTGGAAAATGATTACCAATGCATCCGCAATTTCCTGAGCCACCTCTTTTAGAACCCTCAGATGCAGACCATCTGGACCCGGGGATTTATTAGCCTTCAGTCCTACCAGTCTACTCATCACAGTTTCTTTCCTAATGTCAATCTGTCTCAATTCCTCTGATATCTTATGACCCTGGCCCATCCATACATCTGGGAGATTGCTTGTGTCCTCCCTGGTGAAGACAGGTCTAAAGTATGCATTAAATTCTGTTGCCATTTCCCTGTTTCCCATAACAATTTCTCCCAATTCATTCTTCAAGGGGCCAACATTGTTCTTAACTATCTTCTTTCTCTTCACATAGCTAAAAAAGCTTTTGCTATCCCCTTTTATATTCCTGGCTAGACTGAGCTCATACCTGATTTTTTCTCTCCGTATTGCTTTTTTAGTTAAGATCTGCTGTTCCTTAAAACTTTCCCAATCATCTGTATTCCCACTCATCTTAGCCCTGTCATACTTCTTTTTCTTTAATGCTATACAATCTCTGACTTCCTTTGTCAACCACTGTGGCCCCTTCCCCCTCTTTGAATCCTTCCTTCTCATTGGAATGAACTGCATTTGCATCTTTTGTATTATGCCCAAGAATATCTGCCACTGCTGATCCACTGTCTTTCCTGCCAGGGCATCCGCCCATTTAACTTTGGCCAGCTCATCCCTCATGGCTCCGTAGTCTCCTTTATTTAATTGCAACACTGACACCTCTGATCTGCCCTTATCCCTCTCAAATTGTAGATAAAAACTTATCATGTTATGATCCTAATGGCTCCTTTACTTCAAGATCACTTATCAATTCCTGTTCATTACACATCACCAAGTCCAAAATAGCCTCGTTCCTGGTTGGCTCAAGCACAAGCTGTTCCAAAAATACATCCCTTAGACACTCCACAAACTCCCTATCCTGGGGTCCAGCACCTACCTGATTCTCCCAGTCCACCTGCATGTTGAAATCTCCCATAATGACTGCATTACCTTTAGCACATGCCAATGTTAACTCCCTAATCAACTTGTACCCAATATCCACGCTACTGTTTGGGGGCCTGTACACAACACCCATTAGGGTCTTTTTACCCTTACTGTTCCTCAGCTCAATCCACGCAGACTCTACTTCCCCTGTTCCCAAGTCACCTCTTGCTAAGGACTGAATCTCATTCCTCACCAACAGGGCCACCCCACCCCCTCTTCCCATATTTCTGTCTCTACGATAGCACGTATACCCTGGTACACTCAGTTCCCAGGCCTGATCCCCTTGCAGCCATGTCTCCGTTATCCCAACAATATCGTAGTTCCCCATTTTCATCTGAGCTTCAAGCTCATCTGTCTTATTTCTGACACTACGCGCATTCAAGTAGAGAATTCTTAGCCCATTCCTCCTCTCTTTGCTTAAAACACTGTCTACTGTACCTAACCCAGCTCCTTGAACTTCCATCGGGCAAATTGCACCCTGAATTTTGATGACCTTCTCAAGATCACCCAAACCTTGTACACATTTAACCCCATGCACCTTCTGACCAACCCTCTGGATCTGGATCCCTGCCCCCTGCACATCTAGTTTAAACCCCCCCGAGCAGCACTGGCAAATACTCCTGCAAGAATGTTAGTACCCCTCCGGTTCAGATGTAGACCATCCCTTCGAAACAGATCCCAATGTCCCTGGAACAAAGACCAATTATCCAAAAACCTGAACCCTTCCTTCCTGCACCATGCTCTCAGCCTCGTATTAATGTACATAATCATTCTACTCTTCGCCTCACTCGCACGTGGCACAGGTAGCAATCCCGAGATTGTCACCCTGGAGGTCCTGCCTTTCAGCTTCACTCCTAACTCCCTGAACTCTCTAAACAGGATCCCCTCACTCACCTTACCTACATCATTGGTCCCTACATGGACCACTACATCTGGGTTCATGCCCTCACTCTCAAGAATAGCCTGCACCCGATCTGAGATGTCCCGGACCCTGGCACCAGGGAGGCAACATACCATCCGAGACTCCCGATCTGCCCCTCAAAATCTCCTATCTGCCCCCCTAACTATAGAGTCCCCTAAAACTATCGCTCTCTTCTCTTCCCTCCTCCCCTTTCTCGTTGAGGGTTCAACCTCTGTGCCAGAGGCAGGACCACTACAACTCATTCCTGGTAGGTCATCCCCATCAACAGTATCCAGTGCGGTATACTTATTGTTAATGGGAATGGCCGCAGGGGTGCTCTGCTCTCTCTGCCTGCTCCCCCTGCCTCCCTGGACCGTCACCCATCTGCCTACGTCTTGGTTTTTTGGTGTTGCTGCTAGTTTTACCCAATAATTAATGGGGGTGATGCTGGCCTTCTCATCATTACTGCAAATGATCATCCATTGTAATTGCTATTCAGAGTATAACTCTCTCTCACACTTCTCCTAATAGGCTTTTGTTTTTTACTGACTGTCTCTTAAAGCTTCTATATTTCTTCTGATCTTCATCTCTTAATTCCAGTTTTTACTTTATCTCATTATTCTGCTGCGTTAATTGTCCTTTTACTCTTTTTCATTATGTGAAAATCTGCATCCATCTTCTTATTTATTAAGCCTGCTCTCACTATTCCTGAAACAATTCTTCTTGCAACATGACTTTTCTTTCAGCACAGTGGTGAAGCTTGCAGGGTGACGCCAGCTCAGTGCACAGTTCCGGTATATCTGTGAGGAGTTTGCATTGTTCTCGTGAATGTAAGGGTTTCCTCCAGGTTCTCCAGTTTTTTTCCCATATCTCAAGGCCCTCTGGTTGATAAGTTAACAGACTACGGAATAGATTTTGAGTAGAGTTGAGGGGGATATGGGAAGCATCTCAATCTGGAAGTTTGACTGTCCATCTCTCTCCGCAGATGCTGCCTGACACCCTGCGTTCCTTCAGCATTTTGTGTGTTAGTGGGCACAAAGGTCTGTATCAGTGCCTATTAACCTTATCTGGCATGAAGTATTTATATGTCAGATCCCCTGTTAGAGGAGAGACAGATCAAAAATCTTCCCTTCTGCACTGTCCCAATTTAGTTTAACTCTTTTGAGATATTGGACAGTACTGGTTCGGGAGGATTAACTCATGATAGGCTTGTTCCTAACAAGATGCATCAGGCTACTGCCACACAAATTTCAGTAACACCATATTACGATGCACACTGTTGCAATGGAAGATCAAATTTTATGCAGAAATATTATAATTATTAACCTGTCGTTTTACTTTTAGGCTGAGCATTTGATTGAGCTTTTCAGTGTATGGGTGAATGGAACCAGAAGGGAAAAAACAACAACTTTGAGCTGGCCCATTGCTTCGAAAAAGCAATATTCCACTACAAGTTCAGGGTCTTCCACCTTCTCTGCCTGATGGTTCTTTGAAGTAAATGTGTGCTATCTCCCTTTTGTCATATATAGAAAGAATATGAATGGGATGATGAGGTAGGAAGCTCTTGTTGCCTTGTTGTCTCCGTGGTACTGCCTACCTTTAGGTGGTCGAGCAGAGGAGAGCACAGACAGTCCTCTTGCATTCAAATTTCCCATTAACACCAATTCCAGACAACAAGACGAACATATTCATCTTTAGTCACCAACATTAACTGTGTTTGAGGTATGGAAGGAGGACCTTTTACTTCCCCACATATTTACACTAATTCCAATAGAACCAGATGTTAAGAGATTTGTGAATACTGAGTGCATTTAGCATAATAACCAAAGTGAGGCAGCAAGGGAGATGAGGCTGAGTACAGGGCTACGGTGGGAAACTTTGTCACATGGTGCGAGCAGAATCATCTGCAGCTTAATGTGAAAAAGACTAAGGAGCTGGTGGTGGACCTGAGGAGGGCTAAGGCACTGGTGACCCCTGTTTCCATCCAAGGGGTTAGTGTGGACATGGTGGAGGATTACAATTACCTGGGGATATAAATTGACAATAAACTGGACTGGTCAAAGAACACTGAGGCTGTCTACAAGAAGGGTCAGAGCCGTCTCTATTTCCTGAGGAGACTGAGGTCCTTTAACATCTGCCGGATGATGCTGAGGATGTTCTACGAGGCTGTGGTGGACAGTGCTATCATGTTTGCTGTTGTGTACTGGGGCAGCAGGCTGAGGGTAGCAGACACCAACAGAATCAACAAACTCATTTGTAAGGCCAGTGATGTTGTGGGGGTGGAACTGGACTCTCTGACGGTGGTATCTGAAAAGAGGATGCTGTCCAAGTTGAATGCCATCTTGGACAATGTCTCCATCCACTCCATAATGTACTGGTTAGGCACAGGAGTACATTCAGCCAGAGACTCATTCCACTGAGATGTAACACTGAGCGTCATAGGAAGTCATTCTTACCTGTGGCCATCAAACTTTACAACTCCTCCCTCGGAGTGTCAGACACCCTGAGCCAATAGGCTGGTCCGGGACTTATTTCCACTGGGCATGATTATCTTATTATTATTTAATTATTTATGGGTTTATATTGCTATATTTCTTCACTATTCTTGGTTGGTGTTGCTGTAATGAAACCCAATTTCCCCTCGGGATCAATGTCTGTCTGTCTGTGTTATGTTTAACACCCAAGAAGTGTAGATTTAAAAGATGTGTGTGAGTGTAGCAAGGGTTGAGAGCTGTAAGTGATATCAGCACAAGTGAGAGGAGAGGAAATATCAGAGGGTGAGTGAGGGGAAGTGTGCATGTTTATAGTAAGCATCTTCAGAGCGTCAGTAAAACACAGTAAAAAAGTGAGGCATATTCGGAATTGCAGTATGTCACCTAATAGAAGATCATAAGCAGTGTTCATGAAATGCACAGCAGCCCTCCTGATTATTAACGGGTAGAACTACAAGTTATGGCATTTACATGGGACACAGTTAAATGCAGAAATCCAGGAGTTTCTGCTACTGCTATCATGCTCCAACACGAGCTTTGTTGTTCCTGCCTTCATAAATGAAAGCTGCATAGACATCACTCTTATAGCATGGGTTTAAGCTAATTACCCAGGATTATTAAACTTGAACCTGACAGAGTAGCAATCACTTAGTACCTGAAATGTGAAGCGTCAAGTTACATTTGTCTCAGAAGATTTCTACCTTTGTAAATCCTTTGAGAAATCAAGAAGTGGCCTTTTCTTTAACATGGCTTTTGTGTTTTGTTATTTTGTACATTTCTTATAATCGAGTGTATTTCTTAATATTTATATTGCTTTTTGTACACTGATTTACAGGTCACTTTTTAAAACTTTCTGTATTGCTGTGTATGAGAATTCATCAATCTAATGAGTTGAATAGTCTCCATAGTGATTCACACGATCTCTAATGTTGTAGATTACCAGTAGACTGGAAATATGCATTGTTAAATCCATTAAGTACAATAGATACACACAAAGTGAATTTATATTTATAGAAAAGATCCATATTAATTTATTTTCAAATCTTACATCAACTTGCATTGCAATATTTTTATTAAATTATAAATTTCTATCATAATACCCGTAACAAAAACCAATCATATTATATTTTCAACACCTGCCATTTCCACAAGTGATTGTAATAGAAATTTGTTAAGACTATTCAGACAGATTCCATTGTAAAATATGAATGGAACACAGTATAAATATTAGGTTAGAAAAAGCTATTTTTAATAAAGAGACTGAATCAATAGAGTAACGTTAACTGTCCATTTCCATCCACAGATACAAAATGCTGGTGGAACACAGCAAGCCAGGCAGCATATATAGGGAGGAGCACTGTTAACGTTTTAGGCTGAGACCCTTCATCAGGACTAACTGAAAAGAGAGATAGTAAAAGATTTGAAAGTAGGAGGGGGAGGGGGAAATGTGAAAAGATAGGAGAAGACCGGAGGGGGTGGGGTGAAGCTGAGAGCTGGAAAGGTGATTGGCAAAAGGGATACAGAGCTGGAGAAGGGAAAGGATTATAGGACAAGAGGCCTAGGGAGAAAAAAGGGGGAGGGGAGCACCAGAAGGAGATGGAGAACAGGCAGAGTGATGGGCAGAGAGAGAGAAAAAAAAGAGGGGAAAAAAACTAAATTTAGTAAGGATGGGGTAAGAAGGAGAGGAGGGGCATTAACGGAAGTTAGAGAAGTCAATGTTCATAGCATCAGGTTGGAGGCTAACCAGCCGGTATATAAGGTGTTGTTCCTCCATCCTGAGTGTGGCTTCATCTTGACAGTAGAGGAGGCCATGGATAGACATATCAGAATGGGAATGGGACGTGGAATTAAAATGTGTGGCCTCTGGGAGATCCTGCTTTCTCCGGTGGACTGAGCGTAGGTGTTCAGTGAAACAGTCTCCCAGTCTGCATCGGGTCTCACCAATATATAAAAGGCCACACCGGGAGCACCGGACACAGTATACCACACCAGCCGACTCACAGGTGAAGTGTTGCCTCACCTGGAAGGACTGTCTGGGGCCCTGAATAGTGGTGAGGGAGGAAGTGTAAGGGCAGGTGTAGCACTTGTTCCGCTTACAAGGATAAGTGCCAGGAGGGAGATCGGTGGGAAGGGATGGGGGGATGAATGGACAAAGGAGTCGTGTAGGGAGCAATCCCCGCAGAAAGCAGAAAGGGGGGGGGAGGGAAAAATGTGCTTGGTAGTGGGATCACATTGGAGGTGGCGGAAGTTATAGAGAATTATACGTTGGACACGGAGGCTGGTGGGGTGGTAGGTGAGGATGAGGGGAACCCTATCCTGAGTGGGGTGGTGGGTGGATGGGGTGAGGGCAGATGTGCGGGAAATGGGAGAGATGCGTTTGAGAGCAGAGTTGATGGTGGATGAAGGGAAGAACCCTTTGTTTAAAAAAGGAAGACATCTCCTTCGTCCTGGAATGAAAAGCCTCATCCTGAGAGCAGATGTGGTGGAGACGGAGGAATTGTGAGAAGGGGATAGCATTTTTGCAAGAGACAGGGTGGAAAGAGGAATAGTCCAGGTAGCTGTGAGAGTCTGTAGGCTTATAGTAGATATCAGTAGATAGGCCATCTCCAGAGATGGAGACAGAATGATCAAGAAGGGGGAGGGAGGTGTCGGAAATGGAGCAGGTAAATTTGAGGGCAGGGTGAAAGTTGGAGGCAAAGTTAATGAAGTCAATGAGCTCAGCATGCGTGCAGGAGGCAGCGCCAATGCAGTTGTCGATGTAACTAAGGAAAAGAAGGGGGACGGATACCCGTATAGTCTTGGAACATGGACTGTTCCACAAAGCCAACAAAAAGGCAGGCATAACTGGGACCCATGCGGGTGCCCATGGCTACACCCTTGGTTTGGAGGAAGTGGGAGGACCTGTGAGTTGGCTGGTGTGGTATACTGCGTCCGGTGCTCCTGGTGAGGCCTTTTATATATTGGTGAGTCCTGACACAGACTGGGAGACCGTTTTGCTGAACACCTACGCTCTCTCTGCCAGAGAAAGCAGGATCTCCCAGTGGCCACACATCTAATTCCACGTCCCATTCCCATTCTGATATGTCTATCCATGGCCTCCTCTATTGTCAAAATGAATCCAAACTCAGGTTGGAGGAACAACATCTTATATACTGGCTGGGTAGCCTCCAAACTGATGGCATGAACATTTTCTTCTCTAACTTCCGTTAATGTCCCTCCTCCCCTTCTTACCCCATCCCTGATATATTTAGTTTTCCCCCCCCCTTCTCCTTTTTCTCTCTCTCTGCACATCACTCTCCCTGTTCTCCATCTCCCTCTGGTGCTCGCCTCCCTCTTTCTTTCTCCCTAGGCCTCCCGTCCCATGATCCTTTCCCTTCTCCAGCTCTGTATCCCTTTTACCAATCACATTTCCGGCTCTCAGCTTCACCCCACCCCCTCCGGTCTTCTCCTATCTTTTCGCATTTCCTCCTCCCCCCACTACTTTCATATATTTTACTATCTTTCCTTTCAGTTAGTCCTGACGAAGGGTCTCGGCCCGAAATGTTGACAGTGCTTCTCCCTATAGATGCCGCCTGGCCTGCTGTGTTCCACCAGCATTTTGTGTGTGTTGTTTGAATTTCCAGCAGCTGCAGATTTCCTTGTGTTTGCTTCCATCCACAGATGTTCCTCCAGCACTTTTTTTATTGTTTATCCATTAGGAATTTAATTAATCACTATCACCAAAAGTAGGTTTCAATCATAAGTGATAAGACTCAGCCCAAGAATAGCTTTAACAGATGGTGAGACCTTGCTCACTAGCTCACAAGCATTCAATATGGAGCATAGCACACTACAGTAGTGTACAGTGGTACAGGTGCTTCAGCACATGTTATCCCTTATAATCTACTCTGAACATTAACAGAAGGAAAAAAATTGTTTTAACTAGCAAACAATAAAATACAGTAAATAAATAGCAGTAAATTTTAAAAATGATCTTATGCCAACACAATGACTTTAACTTGCCATGTGTTTAGTTGGCAGATTTCCCAGCTGAAGTGTTACAAACGTTTCAGTTGTTTAGACTCCCTTCTTCCATGAAGAGTCTGATTGACAAATATAGTTATCCTTTTCATGATGATCAGTCTTCTGAAGGTTGAGAGTGCCACCTTAATTCAGGTATCTGACCTTCCACATTGTTGCAAAAGTAAAGTCCTTAATCCAGCAGGTTTGCAGAAGATCCAGATCTGTCTGTTAAAATATTCATTTATTGTCTTAGTATTTATACTCAGATCAAAATGCTCCATTAAAAATGTATTAATCCAGCATTAAATAAATTGAAGAGTCAGTTAGATTTAGATTTACTACTGCAAATGGATGTAGAAATTACAGATGGGTGCAAGACACAACAGAGCTTAGGGCTTTCTGGTAAAATAAGAAGGAAGCTTTGTTTAAAAAAATGTATATTATTTATTTAATGGATAGGCAGATTGTTTTTAGCTACCGAGCCTACTAACATAAATTTGTTTTTTTCTTAGCAGGAACTACAATATAAATAAAATCAACTATATGTTTGCAAAATATGCTAAAAACACAATGGAAACATTGAATATTACAGATCTTAGCAAGGATAAAAGGTTCATGTGGACAGTAAGTGAATATTTTAAATCCTCAAATTTATACAGATTTAGCCCTAGGATTATATAATTTAGTGATATTTGGAATATTCCCAGTAGCTTTTAACCCTATCTTTATTTGCTTGATAGAATGAAAATGCAGAAAGTACAAACAAGCAAATAAAAAGCTTGCTCTGCACCCCAATTAAAAATGGAAAGAAGAATAAAGTTATAGGTACTGGAGCTTCTCTGAACATTTTAATATATGTTTTTGTTGTTTGTATGTGTGGGGTTTTATGTACATTTTTATTCATTCTATCAGCAATCCTTAAATGTTCACTTCATATCTTCAAAGATGTTAGTTTGGTAGAGAAATAATAGATTTTTGGTTCTCTGCGGTCTTATGTAACTAATTTCACTGGGATGCATTAATTATTGAAAAAGCTTAGCTAAATACTGTGGGAGATTCTTGTTCCAATCTAAGTTCTTAGCACTGCTATTACTGAATTGAGAAATTTGGAAAGTACAAATTTAATTGTTCAATTATTCAAAGCTACAGCATGGTAACAGGCCCTTCCAGCTCAAAGTGCCCACGCCACGTAATTACACTCACGAACAATTAATCCTTGCATCTTTGGAGTGTTGGAGGAAACCAGAGCACTCGGAGGAAACTCGTACAGTCAATGGAGAGAATGTACATACTCCTTACAGGCAGTGGCAGAATTGAACTCCAGTTGTTGGTGTTGTAATAGCACTACCGTAACCATTTATCTGACAAAAAACAATAAAAATTTATTTCCCTAACTCTAAATAGGAATGCATCCCTTTGAATTGCAGAACTATGGATGCATATAGATGGACAGATGAAGAATGGTGATGATAAATGTAGAGGGCAGGATCAAGATGACTGGGTATAAATGAATGGATATTGGTGGATGAAGTGATAAATGGATCCAGACAGATGAACATAGATGAATTAAATTAACTGGGTGAATTTAGATGGAGGGAAATTGATGTATGGAATTGATGAATGGCTGTAGCTGGATAGATATAGATGGTGGACTTTGATAAATGAACATTGATGGATAGGTCTGATTATATAGATGCGGATGGAAGGACGTAATTTAATGGATATTGATGAGATGGGAAGGAGGAATGATGTGGAAGACTGATAGAATAGATGTGTATTGATTGAAGATGTAAATCAACAGAACTTATAAGCAGGTATAGAGGAATGATACCTGTTTGCTTGCCAGTTAATGGATTTAGATTGTTTAATATAGATAGATCGACTCCGATATAAGGACATAGATCAACGGATGTTGACAGATAGGTTGATTATTTCTTTTATGTTCCTCATGAGCATTGAACCTGCATCAGTAACCAAGTTTGCCAAGTTACATGTTCTCTTCAACCAGGCATCAGGCCAAATGTTGTGCATGGAAAGATAGGAATTTATTATGTAATAGAAGAGATTTTCTTATGGACCATGTGTACATTTCTGCTAGTCTAGACAAAGCTTTAGTAAATCCCTAGATGTCAACTTATTGTAAAGAATGGAGGAATTCGGGGACCCAGGTAAAGTTTTGTTTAAGTTACATTTAATTAATTAACTTAATCTAAATTATTAATTCCTTTTTAATTCCTAATTCATTTTAGATAATATTCTTATTCTTTAAGTGGAGAATGCCAGAAGTTCCCCATAAAATCCAGGCTTATATCTCTGATGGAGAAACATCATTTTTTAGCAAAGGTGGATTGTAATGTATAGAAAGAGAATGAAATTCATCTTTGTGATAGAACGGAGATGATAATAGTGTATCAGCTACTCCTTTGCATTCTAGATAATTTTCTCTTCCAAATGTGGAGGAAATGCACAATGGGCTACTGATACATGGTTGGATTTTTTACATATATTACATATAAATATACCACATTGCTCCTCTCTTATTAAGGAGGTTATTTTTGTTAACATGATATTTAACCTTTGAGCAGTGTTTTATAAATGTATGCAACATTAGAACTAACTTTCTTCTTTAAATGAAGAACTACAAACTTAGTCCTTTAATCTGTTTTCAGAATATTTCTGATTTCCTTACAACTTTTGATTTTTAACCAATTTTTAAACTGTTTGGTTTTAGATTTGAATTGAAAAAAAGAGCAGTTTCTCTGTCATATTGGCTTGGATTTGGCATCATTTCTTGAAGTTTGCTTTGGATCCAATTTGGACTCATTTCCTAATGTAGTAGAAATTAAACTGCTGGATACTAATGCAGGGCGTCGACCCAAATGGTCAACAATTCCTCTGCCTCGGTAGATGCTGACTGATCCACTTTGTTCCTTCAGTAGTGTGTTTATTTGTTGCAGATTAAGGCATCTACAATCTCCTGTGTCTCCATTTTGTAATGCAGTGGGACCTGTTCTGCCTCTTAAGGTTCCTCTTGCTTCCGCTATGATGGTGGCACGCTCGGTCGCAGTGGTTTCTACAGGGTCAACAATAGGTGCTACTGACCTACTTAAATGTATTTATAGACAATAGACAATAGGTGCAGAAGTAGACCATTCGGCCCTTCGAGCCTGCACCGCCACTTTGAGATCATGGCTGATCATCTACTATCAATACCCGGTTCCTGCCTTGTCCCCATATCCCTTGATTCCCCTATCCATAAGATACCTATCTAGCTCCTTCTTGAAAGCATCCAGAGAATTGGCCTCCACTACCTTCCGAGGCAGTGCATTCCAGACCCCCACAACTCTCTGGGAGAAGAAGTTTTTCCTTAACTCTGTCCTAAATGACCTACCCCTTATTCTTAAACTATGCCCTCTGGTACTGGACTCTCCCAGCATCTGGAACATATTTCCTGCCTCTATCTTGTCCAATCCCTTAATAATCTTATTTGTTTCAATCAGATCCCCTCTCAATCTCCTTAATTCCAACATGTACAAGTCCAGTCTCTCTAACCTCTCTGCGTAAGACAGTCCTGACATCCCAGGAATCAACCTCTTGAATCTACGCTGCACTTCCTCTACAGCCAGGATGTCCTTCCTTAACCCTGGAGACCAAAACTGTACACAGTACTCCAGGTGTGGTCTCACCAGAGCTCTGTACAAATGCAAGAGGATTTCCTTGCTCTTGTACTCAATTCCCTTTGTAATAAAGGCCAACATTCCATTAGCCTTCTTCACTGCCTGCTGCACTTGCTCATTCACCTTCAGTGACTGATGAACAAGGACTCCTAGATCTCTTTGTATTTCTCCCTTACCTAACTCTACACCATTCAGATAATAATCTGCCTTCCTGTTCTTACTCCCAAAGTGGATAACCTCACACTTATTCACATTAATCGTCATCTGCCCACTCACCCAGCCTATCCAAGTCACCCTGAATTCTCCTAACATCCTCATCACGTCACACTGCCACCCAGCTTAGTATCATCAGCAAATTTGCTGATGTTATTCTCAATGCCTTCATCTACATCATTGACGTAAATTGTAAACAGCTGTGGTCCCAATACCGAGCCCTGTGGCACCCCACTAGTCACCACCTGCCATTCCGAGAAACACCCATTCACCGCTACCCTTTGCTTTCTATCTGCCAACCAGTTTTCTGTCTATGTCAATGTCTTCCCCCCGATGCCCTGAGCTTTGATTTTACCCACCAATCTCCTATGTGGGACCTTATCAAATGCCTTCTGAAAATTGAGGTACACTACATCCATTGGATCTCCCCCGTCTAACTTCCTGGTTACATCCCCGAAAAACTCCAACAGATTAGTCAAGCATGATTTACCCTTGGTAAATCCATGCTGGTTTGGCCCAATCCTATCACTGCTATCTAGATATGCCACTATTTCATCCTTAATAATGGACTCTAGCATCTTCCCCACCACCAATGTCAGGCTGACAGGTTGATAGATCTCTGTTTTCTCCCTCCATCCTTTCTTAAAAAGTGGGATAACATTAGCCATTCTCCAATCCTCAGGAACTGATCCTGAATCTAAGGAGCATTGGAAAATGATTACCAATGCATCCACAATTTCCAGGGCCACCTCCTTTAGTATCCTAGGATGCAGACCATCTGGACCTGGGGATTTGTCAGCCTTCAGTCCCATCAGTCTACTCATCACCGTTTCCTTCCTAATGTCAATCTGTTTCATTTCCTCTGTTACCCTGTGTCCTTGGCCCATCCATACATCTGGGAGATTGCTTGTGTCTTCCCTAGTGAAGACAGATCTAAAGTGCTTATTAAATTCTTCTGCCATTTCTCTGTTTCCCATAACAATTTCACCCAATTCATTCTTCAAGGGCCCAACATTGTTCTTAACTATCTTCTTTCTCTTCACATACCTAAGAAAGCTTTTGCTATCTTCCTTTATATTCCTGGCTAGCTTGCGTTCGTACCTCATTTTTTCTCCCCGTATTGCCTTTTTAGTTAAGTTCTATTGTTCCTTAAAAACTTCCCAATCATCTGTCCTCCCACTCACCTTAGCTCTGTCATACTTCCTTTTTTTTAATGCTATGCAATCTCTGACTTCTTTTGTCAACCACTGTGGCCCCTTTCTCCCCTTTGAATCCTTCCTTCTCTGGGGGATGAACTGATTTTGCACCTTGTGCATTATTCCCAAGAATACCTGCCATTGCTGTTCCATATAACCATATAACAATCACAGCACGGAAACAGGCCATCTCGGCCCTCCTAGTCCGTGCCGAACTCTTAATCTCACCTAGTCCCACCTACCCGCACTCAGCCCATAACCCTCCACTCCTTTCCTGTCCATATACCTATCCAATTTTACCTTAAATGACACAACTGAACTGGCCTCTACTACTTCTACAGGAAGCTCATTCCACACAGCTATCACTCTCTGAGTAAAGAAATACCCCCTCATGTTTCCCTTAAACTTCTGCCCCCTAACTCTCAAATCATGTCCTCTCATTTGAATCTCCTCTGCTCTCAATGGAAACAGCCTATTCACATCAACTCTATCTATCCCTCTCAAAATTTTAAATACCTCGATCAAATCCCCCCTCAACCTTCTACGCTCCAATGAATAGAGACCTAACTTGTTCAACCTTTCTCTGTAACTTAAGTGCTGAAACCCAGGTAACATCCTAGTAAATCGTCTCTGCACTCTCTCTAATTTATTGATATCTTTCCTATAATTCGGTGACCAGAACTGCACACAATATTCTAAATTTGGCCTTACCAATGCCTTGTACAATTTTAACATTACATTCCAACTTCTGTACTCAATGCTTTGATTTATAAAGGCCAGCGTTCCAAAAGCCTTCTTCACCACCCTATCTACATGAGACTCCACCTTCAGGGAACTATGCACTGTTATTCCTAGATCTCTCTGTTCCTCTGCATTCCTCAATGCCCTACCATTTACCATGTATGTTATATTTGGATTATTCCTGCCAAAGTGTAGAACCTCACACTTCTCAGCATTAAACTCCATCTGCCAACGTTCAGCCCATTCTTCTAACTGGCATAAATCTCCCTGCAAGCTTTGAAAACCCACCTCGTTATCCACAACACCTCCTACCTTAGTATCATCGGCATACTTACTAATCCAATTTACCACCCCATCATCCAGATCATTTATGTATATTACAATCAACATTGGGCCCAAAACAGATCCCTGAGGCACCCCGCTAGTCACCAGCCTCCATCCCGATAAACAATTATCCACCACTACTCTCTGGCATCTCCCATCTAGCCACTGTTGAATCCATTTTATTACTCCAGCATTAATACCTAACGACTGAACCTTCTTAACTAACCTTCCATGTGAAACTTTGTCAAAGGCTTTGCTGAAGTCCATATAGACTACATCCACTGCCTTACCCTCGTCAACATTCCTCGTAACTTCTTCAACTTTCTTTTCTGCTAGGCTATCGGTCCAGTCAACTTTGGCCAGCTCCTCCCTCATGGTTCCATAGTTTCCCCTGTTCAACTGCAACACTGACACCTCCGAGCTGCCCTTATCCTTCTCAAATTGCAGATAAAAACTTATCATATTATGATCACTACCTCCTAATGGCTCCTTTACTGCAAGATCGCTTATCAAATCTTGTTCATTACATAACACTAAATCCAGAATAGTCTTGTTGCTGGTCGACTCTCGTACAAGCTGTTTCAAGAATGCATCCCGTAGGCACTCTACAAACTCCCTATCCTGGGGTTCAGCACCAACCTGATTCTCCCAGTTCACCTGCATGTTGAAATCCCCCATAACTACTGTGACATTACCTTTGCCACATGCCAATGCTAACTCCCTATTCAACTTGCACCCAATATCCATGCTACTGTTTGGTGGCCTGTAGACAACACCCATTTGGGTCCTTTTGCCCTTACTGTTCCTCAGTTCTATCCACACAGATTCTACTTCTCCTGACCCTATGTCCCCCCTTGCAAAGGACTGAATCTCATTCCTCACCAACAGGGCCACCTCACCCCCACTGCCCACATTTCTGTCCCTACGATAGCACGTATACCCTTGTACATTTATTTCCCAGGTCTGATCTCCCTGCAGCCATGTCTCTGTTATCCCAACAACATCATAGTTACCCATTCGCACCTGAGCTTCAAGCTCATCCGCCTTATTTCTGACACTTCGTGCATTCAGATATAGAATTTTTAGCCCATTTCTCCTCTCTCTGTTTGAATCGCTGCCTATTGTGCTTAACCCAGCTCCCCAAACTCCCATCGGGCTATACGCCCCTAGAATTTTGTTGTCCTTCCTAAATTTACTTATTCTTTCAACACATTTAACTTCATGTTCCATCAGACCATCCCTCTGTACATGTGTCCTCCATATCACTTGTTCCGCCTCACCTTTCTCTACTACACACTTAATATTCCAGAACCGTGAAGTCCCCACCTGTCCTTTATTCTTCCTCTCACTATCCTCTCTCACATTCTGGATCCCCGCCCCCTGCAAATTTAGTTTAAACCCCCCTAAGAAGCACTAGCAAACTTTCCTGCAAGAATGTTAGTACCGCTCGAGTTCAGGTGTAAACCGTCCCTTCAGAACAGATCCCACCTTCCCTGGAACAAAGCCCAATTATCTACAAACCTGAAGCCCTCCCTCCTGCACCATCCTCTCAGCCACGTATTAATCTTTCTGTTCCTTGCCTCACTCGCATGTGGCACAGGTAGCAATCCTGAGATTGTTACCCTGGAGGTCCTGCTCTTCAGCTTCGCCCCTAACTCCCTGAACTCCCTACGCAGGACCCCCTCACTCATCCTACCCACGTCATTGGTCCCTACATGGACCACAACATCTGGATTCTTGCCCTCCCACTTGAAAATAACCTGCACCCGATCTGAGATGTCTCAGATCCCGGCACCAGGGAAGCAACATACCATCAGAGACTCCTGATCTTCCCCACAAAATCTCCTATCCGCCCCCCTGACTATAGAATCCCCTATCAATACCGCTCTCTTCTCTTCCGTCCTCCCCTTCCTAGTCGAGGGTCCAACCTCAGTGCCAGAGACAGGACCACTGCAGCTTGTTCCTCGTAGGGCATCCCCACCAACAGTATCCAAAACGGTATACTTATTGTTGATGGGAATGGCCACAGGGGTGCTCTGCTCTCTCTGTCTGCTCCCCCTGCCTCTCTTGACTGTCACCCATTTGCCTACCTCCTGTCTTTTCGGTGTGACAACCTCCCGTTAACTCTTATCTATCTCCGCCTCCTGAATGATCAGTAGTTCATCCAGCTCCTGCTCCAATTCCCTAACTCGGTCTGATAGGAGCTGCAGCTGGATGCACCTATTGCAGGTGTGGTCATCAGGGACAACTGTGTTGACCCTGACCTCCCACATACTGCATACGGAGCACACCACTGCTCTCACCGTCTCCCCCATCACCTGATCCCAGATTAGTCAGAATAAATGAAAAGCACGTACTCAGGCTCACTGATTTCTTCTTGCTGAAGTCCCCTTGCGCCGAAGCCCAGCACTCTGCTCCTGTGCACTCCGCTGCCCGCTCCTGAAAGTGTCCTGCTATACATTAAGAACTTAAAGTACTGCCGGACTATACTATCAGCAAGGTGTTTGCTGGCAGAGAAAGTGCAGGAGCCGTGCAGTGTGCCGCTGCCTGAGTTGATGGAGGCTTACAATCTAATAGCAAGTGGCCGTCTTCATCGCTTTCTTATGATCAGAAGACTCTTTTGATCATTGTTAATCATGTGTGCCGCAGACTTGATTTGCTGATTTGTTGGCTGAGCGCAGAGGTGGGTAGAAGGGGAGCTGCAAGGCCTCAGTCATGATGTGGACTAGGCCTGAGATTGCAGAGTCACCTGTTTCCAGCCGCCAGGAGAGAGGCGTCGCAGCCAGTGTGCTCCACCAGGGGGCGGTGTGGAGTGACGTCAGCGATGGAATCGGAACTGTCCCTCCAGTGTTTGCACCACAGAAGGCATCTCTACTGTGCTCGACTGCTGCTTTTGGTGGCATTCAGTGGAATCAAGGCCTCGAGCCACGGGGTTACCTGTTTTACAGTGCCGGGACAGAGCCATCTGAGCTGGAGTGCACCACCAGGGGCAGCTTGGTGCAGCATCTGTGATTCCAAAATCAGTGCTATCCCCCTCCTCCGTGGCCGAAGACAAGCTCTGTTGTCATCGACTGAAGATTTCAATGGACTGAAGGGTTTGGACTATATATTTTGCATGGTTATATTTTAGTGATATTCTATATGGTCTTGATATCTTGAATATGTGAGGACTAGGCCTCGAGGTGTGGTGTCACCCGAGAGAGGCACCGGAGCCGGTGCCCTCCACTGGGGGTGGTGCGGCATGGCATCCAGGCTGGGCTAGGTGCTGCACTCCAGAGCTCGCTCGGCAGAAGACTGGCTCTTTTGTGGTCAGAACTGTAGATTGGTGATACGAGTTTTGGACTATTTTACTATGTGATTGTGATATTATGTGTGCTTTGTGCTGTGTGTGACTGTTTGTATTGTGTTTTGCACCTTGACCCCAGAGCCCTGCTGCTTTGTTTGATTGTATTCATGAATATTCATGCATGATTGAATGAGAATTGAATTAAAGAGTGCATTTATGCAAATTCTGTCATAAATTTTAGCTGAGTATTTCTTAGTTTTCAGTGCAGACTCGGCAAAGCTAAAAATGTCTTCCAATTAATGACCAACATATGGAGATCGACCAAGTACAGCAAGGTGAAGCTGTACCAGAGCTGTGTTCTCTCCACACTCTCGTACGGGTCAGAGTGCTGGCACATGACAGAGAGGGACCTTGCCAAGCTGTCATCATTCCACAATCTCTTGCAAGATCCTCTGCATTTTCTGGCCAAGAAAGATTACAACCACGACATGGCCACAAACATCATCACCTGTTCTCACAGCTGTCTAGCTGGCACTAAGCTGGCATGAAACATTTCCTGTGAAAGCATCTCATTGCTCTCAGGTTGTAAAAACAATTATTTGCTATCTTAGTTAGCAGCAAGTATAATTATTATGCTACTTTTTATTATGGGTGGTTCAAGTAATTGAGGGGCTGGACTGTGGGATGTGGGAAGATGGAGATATCTAGTGGCCCTGACAACTACAACTGTGAAAAGTGCATTCAGCTGCAGCTTCTAACAAACCGTGTCAAAGAGTTGGAGCTGGAACTTGATCAACTCCAGCTCACTCGTGAGGCTGAGGGGGTGATAGATAGGACATACAGAGAGGTAGTTACATCCAAGGTGCAGGACACAGGCGATGGGTGACAGTCTGGAGGGGAAAAGTGGTTAAGGAGCCGGTGCAGAGTAGCCCTGTGGCCATCCACCTCAACAACAGGTATATCACTTTGGATACTGTTAACCTTACAGAGGAGAGTCACAGTGGCTGAGTCTTGGATCTGTGACTCAGAATCGAAGGGAGAGAAAAGGCATGCTGTGATGCAAGAGGATTCATTAAGGGAACGGAGAGACGGATCTGTGAGTGAGAATGAGATTCCCAGATGGTATGTAGCCTCCTGGGTGCCAGGCTCCAGAATATCTCAGATGGAGTCCCCAGCATCCTTAAATGGACAAGTGAACAGCCAGAAGTCATGGTACCAGTGCCATGGGTAGGATGAGTGACGAAGTTCTGCATAGGGAGTTCAAGGAGTTAGGTACAAAATTAGAGGGCAGGGTTGTGATCTCAGGATTGCTACCCATGCCACGTGCTAATGAGGCCAATACTTGAAGGTTATACAGTTTAATACATGGCTAAGGAGCTGCTGTACAAGAGAGGGCATAAGATTTGGATCATCTGGGCTCTCTTCTAGGGAAGATGGGACCTGTACAGAAGGGATGGTTTACACCTGAACTGGAGGGGGATTAATATCCTAGTAGGAAGGTTTGTTTGGTTGCATTTATACTAGAATTGCAGGGAGATGGGAACCAGAGTGCCAGAACAGTGGAGAGATTGTGGAGGAAGATGTTGATCAGATCTCAGTCAAAGTTAGGAATTAAAATGTTGAGCATGGTGCAACTAGTGTTCTGAGCTGCATATATTGAAATGTATTGCAAAAAAGGTGGATAATAATGCTGAAAATGAGGAGGCTGGTTTACAAACGGTCAATGTGTAGTAAGGAGAGGCTGTTGATATGGCAAAATTGCAGTCAACAGACACAAAATGCTGGTGGAACAGAGCAGGCCAGGCAGCATCTATAGGGAGAAGCACTGTCGACGTTTCGGGCCGAGACCCTTCGTCAGGACTAACTGAAGTTACGGAAAATTATACGTTGGACCTGGAGGTTGGTGGGGTGGTAGGTGAGGACGGGGGCAACTCTGCTCTCAAACACATCTCTCCCATTTCCCGCACATCTGCCCGCCAACCCACTTGGGATAGGGTTCCTCTTGTCCTCACCCCATCTGCCTGCCAACCCACTTGGGATAGGGTTCCTCTTGTCCTCACCTACCACCCCACCAGCCTCCAGGTCTAACGTATAATTCTCCGTAACTTCCGCCACATCCAACGGGATCCCACTACCAAGCACATCTTTCCCTCCCCCCACTTTCTGCTTTCCGCAGGGATTGCTCCCTACGCGACTCCCTTGTCCACTCGTCCACCCCATCCCTTCCCACCGATCTCCCTCCTGGCACTTATCCTTGTAAACGGAACAAGTGCTACACCTGCCCTTACACTTCCTCCCTCACCACCATTCAGGGCTCCAGACAGTCCTTCCAGGTGAGGCGACACTTCACCTGTGAGTCGGCTGGTGTGGTATACTGCGTCCGGTGTGGTCTTTTATATATTGGTGAGATCCGAAACAGACTGGGAGACCGTTTTGATGAACACCTACGCTCGGTCCGCCAGAGAAAGCAGGATCTCCCAGTGGCCACACATTTTAATTCCATGTCCCATTCCCATTCTGATATGTCTATCCATGGCCTCCTCTACTGTCAAGATGAAGCCAGACTCAGGTTGGAGGAACAACACCTTATATACCGGCTGGGTAGCCTCCAACCTGATGGCATGAACATTGACTTCTCTAATTTCCGTTAATGCCACTCCTCCCCTTCTTACCCCATCCCTGACAATATTCAGTTGTTTGTTTTTTTCTCTCTCTCTGCCCATCACTCTGCCTGTTCTCCATCTCCCTCTGGTGCTCCCCTCTCTCTTTCTTTCTCCCGAGGCCTCCCATCCCATGATCCTTTCCCTTCTCCAGCTCTGTATCACTTTCGCCAATCAGCTTTCCAGCTCTTAGCTTCACTCCACCCCCTCCGGTCTTCTCCTATCATTTTGCATTTCCCCCTCCCCCCCACTACTTTCAAATCTCTTACTATCTTTCCGTTCAGCTAGTCCTGACAAAGGGTCTCAGCTCGAAACGTCGACAGCACTTCTCCCTATAGATGCTGCCTGGCCTGCTGTGTTCCACCAGCATTTTGTGTGTGTTGTTTGAATTTCCAGCATCTGCAGATTTCCTCGTGTTTGCAGTCAACAGGATGAGTTGCAAGACAAAAAGTGAACAAAATCAAAAAGGGTGAATACAGGACTGAAGATGTTATATGTGAATGTGCGCAGTATACAGAATGAAGTTGCAGCACTGTTGCAAATTGGCAAATATGATGTAGGCGTCATTGAATCACGGCTGAAAGATTATAGCTGGAATGTTAATGTCCAAGGATAGGCAGGAAAACAGAGGGGTGAATTGCTGAAAAAGGTGACATAGGATTGGAAGGTGATGAATCATTGTGGGTAGAGATAAGGACCTGCAAGGGTAAAAAGACCTGACGGGAGTTGTATGCAGACCTCAAACAGTAGTGATGTGGCCTACTACATTATTGTCGGAGACAAAAAATGCATGCCATAAGGACAATGTTAAGATAGTCATGGGGGATTTCAATATGCAGGTAAATTGGGAAAAATCAGGATGGTGCTGGATTCCAGGAGGAGCAATTTCTAGAAGACCTACAAGCTGGCTTTTTAGAGCAGCTCGTGGTTGAGCTCACTGGGGGATCAGCTATTCTGGATTGGGTGTTGTGTAATAAACCGGAATTGATTAGGGAGATTAAGATAAAAGAACCATTAGTGGCAAGTGATCATAATATGGTCATATTCACCCCAAAATTTGAAGCAGAAACTAAAGTCAGATGTATCAGTATTACAATGGAGTAAAGGGAATTACAGAGGCATGAGAGAAGAGTTGGCCAGAGTTGATCGGAAAAGAACACTAGCAGGGATGACAGCAGAGCAGCAATGTCTGGAATTTCTGGAAACAACTCGGAAGGAACAGGATATATACATCACAAAGGAAAGATTCTGAAGGGGAGATGTCAGAGCCTACTTTAAGCAGAGATTCTACCCAGTAGTTTTCTCACCCTGCTTCCAGATTCTTGTCAAAAGCTTGGAGCTTCCAAATACTTATACTAGCCTCTGATGAAAGAAAGAGATCTCAGGTGATGCAAACAATCAGGTGCGGGTGGATTGGGAGTGTTTCCAGCAAAGGGTTTTAGGGGTGGGTACAGAAATTGGAACCTATGTGGAAATATTCACATGGAAAAGTTATCAAGGGCTAGGTGTAATTAATTGGGTAATAATAAGAAGAGAGAAAGAAAATCAAATGCTGAGTCATCATAATGTGCAAATTCCCTTACACAAAGAAGACTTTTTTTTGGATATCCTTGAGTTAAAAAATATAATTTAGTTCTTAATTATTTACTTTGTGGAGTTGAAATACTTGATCCTTTTAGGAAATTGATGACAAAACGATGTTGTAGTAAAGCATGCTTAACATCTAATCAGTTCAATGTTAACATGAGGTACTATTGCCAATCTATAAGACTCTGGTTAGACCATATCTGGAGTATTGTGTTTATTTCTGGTTGTTTTATCATAGGAAGAATGTGGACGCTTTAGAGAAAGATAATTACCAGGATGGTGCTTGAATTAAGTGTCTGGAATGTACTGCCGGGGCTGGTGTCAGGGCTGATATATTATTTAAGAAACTCAGATAGACAAATGGAAAAAATAAAATTTGAGGATTATGGACCACGTAGGATGGAAGGGTTGGGCCCGTAATCTGCTGTACCTTTCTATGCTCTTTGTTCTAAATGCATTTGTAATTGTGACTGATGAAATAATCATGTTTTCATAATTTTTGCACCCAAGTGTTTAATGATTTACACCTGCTGTCATGCTGAAACCTATTTTCAGTGCATGTTATTATCTTTTACCTTCTGAACTTCCTGTCAGCCTAATCTGAATTATTTTCTGAACCACTGTTGCTTCTTTGTATAGCTTTGTCTCGTATACCTTTTCATCTGTTGATTATTACTTGACTAATGTTAACAGTGACAGTATGGGTTTTGTTAAAATTATTCTGATTGATTTTATATAAAATTTGTCTCATTAAAATGACATACGATCCCTACACATTTTAAAATTGGCAGTGAAAAATAACATAAATAGAAATGTAGCAATGTACACAAATGATTAATAAAGCCCCTGAAAATCTGTTGATTGAAAATGTTGTGCAAGGGTCTGATAACACCCTAGAATCTTGAATAAGCTTGCCATCAGAGTATTTTACAAAGACATTCTGCTTCCACCCTTAAGACTTGGAAAGCAATATCAAAAATTGCTTCTGTCATTCTAATGTAGAATAAGGTATGCAGCCCTTAATCTCTGCATCAAATGAATACAAATTGTTGTTTCTTTGGTGCATAATTTTTTGTGCATGAGTGATATAATACTAAAGTATCACTACATTTAGATTACACGTGAAAATAGATTCTTAAATATAAAGCTATTCATGAAATTGGCATTATATACTATATAGTACTATTTTACAGGCTGATTTTAAAACATAAGAATTGTAAGACAAAATAGACCATGATTGATTCAATTCACCTTGTACTTTTCTGGATTATGAATGATTCAATGAGAAACACGTTTTGATTAATCACAGCAATCATGGGTAGTTATCTGCAAAATGCCCTGATTGAGACAAGGATACCACAAATCTATAGTTTTCACATTAACTGTGCCAAGGAAATGCCCACAGGCGCCATAGTTTCCAAACGAGGTTCCAAAATTGTCCGATAAAATATTTACAAAGGCATTGAAAGCTAGCATATTAGGAGATTAGCTTAATTATTTGCAAACAGAAATCAAATTGGGAGGGCACCAGATTCAGATTTTGTACTCTAACTTCAGAAGATCAATGTTGTCAGAAATCCTGGAATTACTTCCTTTTTACAATATATAGCATTTGTTATACATTTAAAAATCTTAATAATCTTATGGGAGAAAGCAGAAAGTTAATAGTTGCCAGAACATGCAGTATTTAAAAGCTAAACACACTCAAAGACACATGGTCTTTTTCAAATGCAAGCTTGGGCTGCAAAGGAAGAATTGATCCTGTTTGTTTCTTAGTAGACAAGTTGGGTTAAAATGATCACTTCGGTGAAGTTTTACGTCACCTCCCCATTTGTCAAATAACAGATCAAAGATCCACGAAGAATAGGCATAGGGCTGATTAATGACTTTCAGTTATGTATTAGTACTTTATATGTGGTTCCTTTAACAACACTCCCAGAGAAACTGTACAAGAACTGTGAGTCTGGCTTTGTAGCTCAGCTGCTCTAAGTGACAGATACTTCTAAATAAAATTGGAAGAATTTGAATAATCCACCAGAATATCAGTTTGCTTTGTGGCTGTAAAAGATTGCATCATGCTGGCAAATAGGTGCCCATTATTCCAACCTCTGTGTAACATAATTTCAAACAACTACTTACAATGAACCAAACCTAAACACACAACTGTTAAAACATAGTCACAGTTAAATTATGATTTTAATTATCTGTGATTGTGCTCTGCAGGTGTCTGCCAGCTGGTGAACAAAATAGGTGAAACTTTTGACAAAATCAAGGCCTTCAACAAAAACGATGAGCAGTTTTTGGAAGCATTTGCCATTTTTTGTGGCTTGGGCATACAGAACACTCAAATGTATGAAACTGTTGAAATGGCAATGGCAAAACAGATGGTGACCCTTGAGGTAAGGGACATAAAGATGGAGCCTTTGATTTCCGTCGCAACCTTCCAAGCTCATTATTTGGTCCATCCTTATCCTTTGATCTTCCTTCCCCAAGTATTTTGCTCGTCCAGAAATACTATAGCTAGAGATATAATATTACAATTACTCTCCAAATGCTTTATACTCACTGAAGGAATTGATCAAGCACTGATACTAATGCATTTACATATATCTCAAGTCACTATCCAAAGGAAACCTTTTGTTATGGCCTGACCCTCTCATTCCTGCTATATGCAGCTGTAACATGAAAGGTTAATCTTTCTGCTCTTCAAAAGCTGCTTCCTGCTGTGCCAGTCATGGATTGGCCTGATTAAAGGATGCGGCAGCTTTCTCCCATTGGCTGACTTTCATGCCATGGCACCAGCTTCGGGTACTGGGCACCCTAGGGATACAAGAATAGCACGTGCGAGAGCCTCAGTCTCTTTTCGTTATGGAGCTCCCCTTCAGACTGGGCTGCAACCAGGGCTGAAGGCACCTTGAGAAAGTGTGCTGCAGGAAGTTGGGCCTGTTCACATACTTAGATAAGTACCTGTTTAGTGTTGTAGTTGTGTAACTTGGGGGGGCTTAACAAAGTACCTGCCTGAGTTAGAAGTCTTACTGAATGATTAACATTGTAGTTTTGCAACTTGGGACATAAGTAACTACTTGTTTGACTTTGCTGTTTGTAAATAAATGGTTAATGTGCCTACTTGCAACATGTCTTTGTCCCACCTACTGAGTCCACATAACACCAGCCTAAAGAATATTATCTATATTGAGGAAGACAAGGCTATGGGTAATTAGGTTTCACTGTTTGTTTATAAATAGTTAATGTGCTAAGTTTCAATCAGTGTTTTTCTGTCCCACCTATCGAATCTGCAAATTTACTTCTGAGTAACATCAGCCCTTATAATATTATCTATATTCAGAAAAGTTTAGATGTGGATGACTAAATTAGGGCTGATAGGTAGGGATTATGGCTTACAAAGAGCCCTTTATAAGAAACTTCTTTGGTTTTGACCTGTGTAGCCTGGGAGAGTCTTGTGCTAGTTGTTAGCCCACAGAATATAACACATAATCAAGGCCTAGACTCCTAAATACTCAGGCTGTAATACATGAGAAGATGCTGTCCTTTACAGTATTCCAGATTAAAGGCCACTGACACTGGGGATTGTCGGGTCCTTCCTGCTGTCCTCTGTGACAGGCATTACAGATAATGAACTCATTGGTGTAGGTTTGTTCTGGGATATTCAAATTTTAAGAATTCTACCAACTTTGCTTTCTCACTGGAGATTTGCTCTTTCTAAAACTTCCCACCTCTACGGTTTCCACTGACCCTTCATCCTCAGAAATCAAATGCATATTTTAAAGAAGAATTTTCCATTTTACCAGCTGGTTATGGCAGATTCCCTTTAGTTCCTCTTGGTTTAGGAACTGAAGATAACTGGTTAGAAAATGGGAATATTGATATGGATTTTCGTTAAGAAGCAACCAGAAGAAACACAAAAAGAACAGAATATGTTGAAGGATTACAATGGGTGGGAAGTGCATGCAGATTACTTACATTGAAAGTTTGCCTCCATTCTGTGAAATTCTAAGGGCTGCATAATTGCCTGACCTGTTCCACCCTTTGTGTTTGCTTCCTGTTGGATACCCACGGTGACACCTGCCGTTCAAAAGTCGAGTGGCTTGCAGAACCTTGGAAGTCTCACTGTCATGACCATTCCACGAAGAGGAGCATCCATCAGTGGGAACTTGACTTCAGCCTTGTTTGGACAATGACCTCCAGGCAGCCTATACAGTCAGAAAGCTTTTTCCGCCGTGATTAAATTTAGAGATTGTGGAAAGTCAATTAAGTAGTTACAAAAATATAAATTACTCTTTAATTAATTGAAATGTAACTAATTTATGTAAATAGATGAAAAATATTGATGTTAATTTCAGGCATAATAATGTGTTCAGAACATACTTCGATGATCTTTTTAGGTACTTTCATATCATGCATCTGCTACTGAAAATGAAACTGAGGAGCTTCAGGTAACAGCGGTAAAAACACTTTTTTTTCATCTGCATACTGTTATTTTGTATATATTTAATTAAAATTTTAATTACACCTAGGTTGTGACCATATCTGCTAACTTCTGATATTTGGGCAGGTAAATTTACAGAGTTTCATCAGTGGTGTAAGTGTCAAAACCTTTGTTCCTTCCAAGGTTAATCAAGGGGAAATAGTGAAGTATCCAAGAATGGATATAAGACAAACAGTTTGATAATACATTGAAAAGGGGAGATAGTTGGAGGTAGATGTCATTGTATGGAAAATTTCATATATGTAAGTGTGTATGAAGAAAAATCTCTGAATTATTTCTCTAAAGGGCATTCTACAGATGTAATGAAGAGAGGGATACACATAGAATCTGAGACATTGAAGATGAGTTAGGCCATCATATTTGATCTGCTGTTCCATCATGGCTGATCCCAGATTCCACTCAACTCCATACACCTGCCTTCTTACCATAAGCTTTGATGCCCTGACCAATCAGGAAAGGATCAAGTTTTGCCTTAAATATACCCATGGTCTTGGCCCTCACAGCTGTCTGTGACAGAGCATTCCACAGATTCACTACTCTCTGGCTAAAAACAATTCCTCCTTAACTCTGTTCTAAAGGGTCACCCCTCAATTTTGAGGCTGTGACCTCTAATTTTGGATACCTCCACCATAGGAAACTTCCTCTCAATATCCAACTTATCGAGTCCTTTCAAAATTTGGCAGGTTTTAATGAGATCCCCCAGCATTCTTCTAAATTCCAGTGAGTACAGGCCCAAGGCTGCGAAACGCTCCTCATATGTTAACCCCTTCATTCCGGGAATCATCCTCATGAACCTCCACTGGACTCTCTCCAATGACAACACATCCTTTCAGAGATACGGGACTGTTGACAATACTCCAAATGCGGCCTGTCTAGTGCCTTAAAAAGGCTCAGAATTATCTCCTTGCTTTTATATTCTATTCTTCTTGAAGTAAATGCCAACAGTGTATTTGCCTTCTTCACCACAGGCTCAACCTGTAAGTTAACCTTCTGGGAGTCTTGCACAAGGACACCTAAGTCCCTTTGCACCTCTGATGTTTGAAGTTTCTCCCCATTTAGATAGTAATCTGCACTTTTGTTCCTTTTACCAAAATACATTATCATACATTTCCCAACTGTGTTCCATCTGCCATATTTTTACCCATTCTTCCAATTTGTCTAAATCCTTCTGCACTAGCATTGCTTCCTCAGCACTACCTACCCCTCCACTTGTCCTTGTATCATCTGCAAACTTTGCCCACAAAGCTAATGATTCCATTATCTAAATCATTAACAAACAATATGAAAAGTAGCGGTCCCAATACTGACCCCTGAGGAACACCAGTAGTCACTGGCAGCCAACTAGAAAAAGACCTGTTTATTCCCACTTGCTGCCTCCTGTCTGTCAGCCATTCCTCTATCCATGCCAGTATTTTACCTGTAATGCTATGGGATTTTATCTTGTTAAGCAGCCTCATATATAGCACCTTATCAAATACCTTCTGAAAATCTAAGTAAATGACATTCACTGTCTTGTTTGTCCACCCTACTTGTTACTTCCTCAAAGAACTCTAACAGATTTGTCAGTTAAGATTTCCCTTTCCAGAAACCATGCTGACTTTGACATATTTTAACATTAGTCTCCAAGTACCCCGAAACTTCATCCCAAATAATGTACTCCAGCACTTTCCCAACCACTGAGGTTAGGCTAACTGGCCTATAATTTCCTTTCTTTTGCCTTCCTCCCTTCTTAAAGAGTGGGGTGACATCTGCAATTTTACAGTTCTCTGGAACCATGCCAGAGTCAAGTGGTAACCAATGCATCTGTTATCTCTTCAACAGCCTCTTCCAGAACTCTGTGATGTTGTCCATCAGGTTCAGTTGACTTGTCCCCCTTTAGACCTTTGAGTTTGCCTAACACTTTTTCCTTTGTAATATCAATGGCACTCACTCCTGCCCTCTGACACACTGCTAGTGTCTTCCGCAGTGAAGACTAATGCAAAGTACTCATTAAGTTCATCTGTCATTTCCTTGTCCCAAATTACTACCTCACCAGCATCATTTTCCAGTGGTCCACTATCAGTTTTCACTTCCCTTTTGCTCTTTATATAACTGGAAAAAGTTTTAGTATCCTACTTTATATCATTAGCTAGTTTGCCCTAATATTTTGTCTTTTCTCTTCTTATAGCTTTTTTAGTTGCCTTTTGCTCCCAATCATCCAACTTCCTAGTCACTTTCGCTACCTATATGCCCTTTCCTTGGATGTTATGCAGTCCTTAATTTCCCTTGTCAGCCACAGTTGCCTACCCCTTCCATTTGAGAACTACTTTTCTGTGGGACATATCTATCCTGCGCCTTGTGAACTACTCCCAGAAACTTCAGCCACCTCTGCTCTGCCATCATCCCTGCCACTATCCCCCTCTAATCCACTGGGCAAGCTCCTCTCTCATGGTTCTGTAATTCCCTTTATTCCATTGCAATACTGATATATGTGACTTACATTTCTCCCTCTCAAATTGCAGCATGAATTCAATCATATTATGATCGCTGTCTCCTAACCATTTCTTTATCTTAAGCTCCCTAATAAAATCTGGATTATTATACAACACCCAAACTAAAATAGCTTTTCCCTGAGTTGGCTCAACCACAAGCTGCTCTAAGAAGCCATCCTGTAGGCATTCAACAAATTCCCTTTCTTGTGATCCAACGCCAACCTGATTTTCCCAAATCCCCTTGCTTATTGAAGTCCCCCATTACAATCCTTGGATACACCAAAATAGAAAGGATAGAATTACTGTTAATTCTCTGCCTGTATTGCAGATGAAACAGTGAAAAGGACCTTCTGAACTATGAAGGAATTGTGTTGGAGGAAGTTACTGTGTTTCATCATGTGAAAGGCTCCAGAAAGGTTGAAATGAACAGCAATGGTTAAAATAAGCATGATTACAGTCGTTGAGGATATTATTATGAATTGACTTAAAGAAACTTGTATTTCAGTGCTTTCTGAACAATTACTTGTTCTGTCACATCATGTCTTAATTAGAAATAAAAATTAAAATAGGAAAAACAGTAAATCTTGGTAACCATTCATCTTATGTTCTGTTCATTCTTATAGGAATTATTTTCTTTTTTATAGGTCAAGACAGTACCTTCTGCTCATTCACTTAAGCTTCTAGATTTTAGCTTCAGTGATTTTGACTTGTCTGAAGTTGAGACAACATTGGCTACCATCCGGATGTTCACAGACCTGAACTTTTTACAGAATTTTCAGATGAAGTATGAGGTATAACTAATTTTGAGAGCCACCATTGAGTTGAATTTTGTATATTGGTAGAAAGGAAGACAGTAATGTATTTTGGTAGGAGGGATGAAGAAAGTACTGTTAAAAACATTGAATTGTGAGCACTTTATATCATAGATACAAGAACCTGATTTGTTTAGAAAAAGGAAGAAATTGATTACATTTTACATAACTTTGAATCAAATTCTTTAAACTAGAATGTAGTTTAGAACCCATGTATCTTTCCTACATTCTCAATATGAAATTGGTAGAATTTATGAAACTTGCAACCATTTGGTTTGCAAGTGGGTTGAGAAGTACAGCTGTTCCCCCCCCCCCCACCTTCACAAAGGTAGAGTGTTCCTATGAAATCTTTCTTAAGCCGAAATGGTGTAAAGTGAAGAACCATTAATTTCTATGGGAAATTTTATTGTAAAAGCAAAAATCCTCTTTGTAATGCGAAAACAGGTTATTAATGTAGGTCTTTTGTAAAAGCGAAGTGGCATAAAGCGGGAGACACCTGTACTAGTTCTGTGTCGATAAAGGTAAATGCTTTTATTCTGTTCTCCTGTATTCTCAAGTAGAAATGAGGAATTGGCAACAAAACTCTGAATCCAAAGCTGCTACCATCTTTACAAGCTTGAAATTATCTGTCAGAAGTTTGCCACCCACTTGTTTGGGACCTTGTTGAAATAGATTGACCTGACCTTCAGCTGAGTGAGCCTGTACGATGCCACATTTTCCAATAGCATCACAATGTGAGTCGGGAAGGTGGGTGAAGAACAACCCTCAGGCATAACACAGTTAACAAAATCTTTGACAACCAACGTAACCATGCATCAAAAGCAATTAAAACTTCTACCTTTCAGAAACATTTAAGAATTACTAGAATCTATTAACAATATTCAAATTGTTATAAATAATAAAATATTGATAAAAAAATTTTTAAAATGTTAAAACAAAAACATTTAAATGAAATTAAATAATTTTAAACTACTTTTTAAACAATAGTAATACTTATCATGGTCTGTTACAGCTGTCCTCCATTGAAATTATTGAAAAACTCACTGCAACACTTTTATTATGTGCAAAAACCTAAATGTTGTTGGCACTTACATAAGAAGTATAGTTGGAATTACCTGAAAAGTCCAGCCTATTACATCCCTTTGAAAAATTCTAACCGTGTTGTATTTTCGCAGCCCTGCTCTCCTTGGCTGGTATTTGATGCTCAGAGCTCTGTTAATGCTGTAAATGATAAAGAGCTCCTGATGTTACCATATTAAATAAAAACATTCTCTTATGAACAGTTATTTCTAAATTTCCTTGTTATTTATTTGCTGTCATTCCCTGCTTGAGAGAGTTTGTCCTTATCAATGTTTTTCAGCTGCAAAGCTCATTCAGGACAAATTACCTTTCTATTTACCTTTTTGTGGGAAGTGTTTTGCCCTCATTTCTCATTGTCTGCATTGAAAGAAAGGGAACTATGGTTTGATGTTTAGATAATTTTAAAATAGTAAAATAATCTTTAATATCCTTAAATTTTTAAATATTGAAATCTTCAATATGTTTAAAGATTAGTTTATAATAAGTCATTACAATTTTTTTTTAGTTAAGCAGCCATTCTCTTGCTAACGTTCTGTCACGACTAACTGATGTTTATGTTCAAATAAAATTGAAAATTGTATAGGAAAATCCCAAGAACTTTCACGGTGATTCAGATCTATTTCACAGATGGAGGACATCCTTTGACAGCTTTCAGCTTCTAGTCTTGCCAATATTCAGTATAAATTGTTAATACAGTGTAAGCAATATGGTGAATAATCATTCAAAAACTCCCACTGCATAGATGAGAATATTTTTTCATATTGGGAATTGAACAAAGCCATTTATTCTCTAGTGTGAGGAAACTAAGTACAGTACACAAATAAAACAAGATGAGTAGCTTATCTTACCCTATGTGGTAAATGCTTTCAGCTTGAGACATATTTTTAATCTTCTACTTCATGTATATCATCCATTCCAAATGTGCTTCTGGTATTTTTTGAATTAATAGTAAAAGTTTATAGGTTTGTCCCCAAAGCTCTAATTTCTTCTGGAAGTAGGGAAAGATTCAATGCGTAGCATATAATGTAATTGACCAACACAAAGTACACTGCAGATGCTGGGGTCAAAGCAACACGTACAACAAGCTGGAGGAACTCAGCAGGTCGGGCAGCATCCGTGGAAACGAGCAGTCAATGTTTCGGGCTGAGACCCTTCATTAGGACTGAAGAGGGAGGGGGCAGGGGCCCTATAAAGAAGGTGGGGGGAGGGTGGAAAACCAATCAGAGGAAAGATCAAGGGGTGGGGGAGGGGAAGCAGGGAGGGGATAGGCAGGAAAGGTGAAGAAGGAATGTAAGGGGAAAACACTATGGGTAGTAGAAGAAGGCAGAATCATGAGAGAGGTGATAGGCAGCTGGAAGAGGAGGCGGTGTAGAACTGGGATGGGGGAAGGGAGAGGGAGGGAATTACCGGAAGTTGGAGAATTCGATGTTCATGCCAATGCAACTAATACTAGATAAGCCTCAGCAAAGCTAAGCCAGAAGTGCTAGGTCTATTTCCCAAATATTGCTAAATAACTTAGAAACAACAGCATGCAACTATAAAGTTTGCAGAACTGGGTCCAGTTTACAAACTTGATGGTACTGAATTCCCTGCCCTGAAAATGGACGAAATGATTGCGTGCACAAGTAATCCATTGCATTGAAATTTCACTGCAGTAGTGGGATTATAGAAGACTGATTAACTAACTTAGAACACTTTCAAACTCACTCATTTATCACTACCTATTCCCCCCACATCTCAGTCCCTGCCTCCCCATCACTGTTTGAGAAACTGGAACTAATTTTTTAAGCAAAATAGCCTAATGAATCAGTAATCTAAAGACAGATTCATATTACACCAGTTGAACCTGGACATTACATTTGCTAAAGTAAATAATCAGAAAATATAAAGCAAAATCTTACTTAGATTGGCTTCTAAATTGACAATTACACCATAGAAGATGGTAACTAAAAGCTGCTTCACCGTGTTTAGGTTTGACCCTGGGGACAGTAAGCAGACCCGAGAGCTCAGGAGGGTCTATAATGCAGCAAGAGATCGGGGATGTATTTTGGCCCCAGGTCATTCAGTGCTTTATAAAACAGTAAGACTTTAAACTCAATACTCTGATAGACAGCCAGTATAGCGATTTGAGAACTGGGATGATATGTTCTACTTTCCTGGTCTTAGTGAGGACAATAGTGGCACCAGTCTGAATGAGCTGCTGCTGTCTGAGGGATTTTTTGCAGAGATCTGTGAAAACGCCATTACAGCAGTTAAGCCTACTAAAGATACATGCATAGACGAGTTTTTCTAAATCTTGCTGAGACCTAACTCCTTTAACTCTTGCTATATTTTTAAGATGGCAGTAGGCTGACTTTGTAATTGCCTTAATGTGCAGTTAAAATTTAAGTCACAGTCCATCACAATGCCAAGGCTTCTGGCTTGTTTTGTGGTTTGTAATGACTGGAATCTGAAGTGAGCACTGACTTAGATGGAGAATAAGAGTGAAGGGGGGCTATTCCGACTGAGGTCTGTGACCGGTGGTGTTCCACAAGGATCAATGCTAGGATCTCGGTTATTTGTAATATACACTCAGTGGCTGCTTTACTTGGTACCTCCTGTGCCTAACAAGATGGACACTGAGTGTATGTCTGCGGTCATCTTCTGCTGTAGCCCATCCACTTTAAGGTTCAACATGTGGGTTCAGGGATGCTCTTCTGCACACCACCGTTGTAACGTGTGGTTATTTGAGTTACTGTTGCCTTTCTGTCAGCTTGAACCAGTCTGACCATTTTCCTTTCTCATTAACAAGGCATTTTCACCCACAGAACTACCGCTTTTTTTTTAATCGCATCATTCTCTGTAAATTCTAGAGACTATTGTGCATGAAAATCCCCAGAAATCAGTTTCTGAGATACTCAAACCATCCCATCCGGCAGGAAAAATCATTCCGCATGCGGTGAGCTGCCCTGGGGAGTGTTGTACAACAGAGAGGTTGAGGAAGTACATGTTCCCTGAAGGTGACGTCACCGATAGACACAGTGGTGGACAGGGCATCAGTGAATATAGAAAATGAAATGCTGCATTTGTACAGGATATTGGTGAGGCCATGTTTGCAATATTGTGCTTACTTTGGGTCACTTTGCTAAAGATATGATGCCATTAAGCTGGAAAGAGAGCAGAAAAGGTTTATGAGGATGTGGAATGGTTGGAGAAACAAGAAATTGAGGGCATGGTGAGAGGGGAAAAATTTAATAGGAACCTGAGGGGCAAGTATTTTACCCAGCAGGTAGTTAGCATATCAAATAGACTGCCAGAGGTCGTGATTAAGGCAGGTACATTCACAGCATTTCAAAGACACTTGGATAGGTGTCTGGATCAGAAAGGTTTGGAGAAGGGGTTCCCAGCTTTTTTTATGCTTTGGACCCCTACGATTAACTGAGGGGCCTGTGAACCCCAGGATGGGAGCCCCTGGTTTAGAGGGAAACATGGGTAAATTGCACTAGCTTAGATTGACATCTTGGTCAGCATGGACTCACTGGGCCGACTCTGTGAATCTAATGAGCAGTAGCACCATTGCGTTGATCCAAGTTGAATATTTCTTTCTATAAAGTCGCAGTTACATAACTATTGATTCTTTTCCCCCTCTCACAGGTTCTTTGCCGTTGGATTTTAACTGTTAAAAAAAACTATCGAAGGCATGTAGCATATCACAATTGGAGGCATGCATTCAATACCACTCAATGTATGTTTGCTGTGCTGAAGTCTGGCAGGATTCAGGTTTGTTCCTATTCATTTTGCATTTATGTGCTCTATTATTGCTGCTGATTATTATTCAGGCTCAGTTGTGATCCCTCATGTTAGATAGATCTTGAGTATAACAGTGATTTTGCATACCTCTTCCTCCACTTGTTTAACATCCACCTACTCTTAAAATAGAATATTTTCTCAAATTTAGAATTTTAAAGTCCTGTTGCCTTTTGTTACAGAGCAAGTTAACAGATCTAGAGATTTTAGCTCTCATCATAGCAACACTAAGTCATGATCTGGACCACAGAGGTGTGAATAATGCTTTCATAAAGAGGTAAATGTAATGAGTCAAACATATTCTCGACAGTGAATGGATATTAGTACTGGTGTCGTTATACTGTGTCTTTGACTGGTTTGCGAATGAATTCAGGGCTTCAGTCTCTCCCAAATCTATAACTTTCTCCAGCCTTTTAATCCTCTGTAAATTCCAGGAAATTTGGTCTAATTTGCCCCACGC